>NW_016815776.1:722824-826288 GCF_001698545.2 Rhinopithecus bieti | reverse complement strand
CAATCAATAGAAAAAGAGGGAATCCTCCCTAACTCATTTTTATGAGGCCAACATCATCCTGATACCAAAGCCTGACAGAGATTTCAAGGACTTTTCTAAGCACTTACAGGGCTGCAAATCAGAGGCCATTCAGGTGCTCATACATTCACTCCCTTACTCATATTTATTGAGCTCCTGCCATGTACTAAGTGCTGAGGTTACAGTCTTGGACCAGACAGAAGCTTCCTTGTCTCCTCTGAGAAAATCTACTCTTCATTCTATCATTCCGTGACCTACCTTGTCATCCGTATTTATTAAGAGCCTTCCGTGCATCATTTCATCTGTGTGATGACTCTGGGAAGTTGCTGCTATTATCTTTACTTCACAAATAAGGAATTGACTGATGCACAAAGAACTTGCTGTTCATGTTAGGGAAGGGCCAGAATTTTACCTTCGGTTTGCCTGACTCTAAAACCCTTAGTTTATGCTTACTAAAACCACCAATTCTAACATCCCATGAATGATCATATTATGTTTTCAAGGATGTAACTCATGAAGCAGAGACACAGTGTTCATTTTGATAGAAGCAGCAGTAGCTGAGGCAGGCTGTACATCTGGTTGCTAAGAAACATCTGGAAGCATTACACACTTTTAGGCAGGTGTTTGTCACCAATGAGCCACTCAACCCACATGAGACACACCCTGCAGGAGAACGATATTCCCAGCTGAGGTACAGACTTCTCAAATTTGAGAGCAATTTTTGGTTTTCTCTTGTTATACTGAGGGAAAGTATATACCTTCCTGGGCTTAAGGAAACATCAAGCTGCTTCTCTCTTGGTTGGATATTTTATCTCAGTGAATCCACACTGTGTCTGGACCAGTCTTTGCACCATCCCTGAGAGAGAATGCTACTTTCCTGGACATTTCATCTTGGGTAGATCTTGGTGGACCCTGTTCATGCAGTGGGTTTGAAGGAGGAGGAGGGTCATTGTGGAAACCTACAGAATGAACCTAATTATAACTCTTGAGGTGGGATTTGGATCAGGGAGAGGGTAGTAACAAGCACCTAAATAGCCATGAATCTGAGGATAACTCAGCATTTCCTCAGCATCCTACAAAGCTTTGGGTCTTCGATTCATAGTTCCCCCCTCTTCTCCCTCAAGTATTCCATCAACAGTGCACAGAGATTTCTGCTTACTATATAATTGTGAACATGATTTTAAAGAAAGATTTTGTAGGCTTGGGGTTGGTATGTGTGGTGGGAGAAGATGTCTCATCCCTTAGACAGACAGAGCCCATTTGGAGGGTCAATATAGTGAAATGGAAGGAGCTCTGGACTGGCTGTCAGGAGAGAGGAGACCATCCCACCTCTGTGCTCAGTAGCAGAGTGGCCCTGACAGATCATTCCCCTTCCTGGCCTCAGTTTTCTCCTTATAAAAGAAGGTCTTCAGATTGTATAATTTTAAAGGAACTTCCAAGCTCTATTATTTCAGATTCATTCCAGGATGAATGGTTGGCAGGGATGAGTAATCAGTTCTCAATTCTACATGACCAGCAGACATAAGGAGAGGCCTAAACCACCTGATATATGCTTGGTAATTTGCACAGACATACACACACACACACATACACACACACACATAAATATATTGTGTGTGTGTGTATATATATATTTATGTTAAAAAAGTATATATATTATTTATATTAAAAAAATCACTACCATTCTGTCTGCTCCACACTCATCTTGCTCTCAGATTTTTTAAACCTGGGGACTCCAAGAATCAAAATCTGTGTGTGTGTGTGTGTATATATGTGTGTATGTGTGTGTGTATATATATATATAGTGTGTGTATATATATAAATATATGTGTGTATACATAAATATATTCATTTAATCCTCTGCAATAAAAACTCTAGGTAGTTGTAATGCTTTCAGTACTAAAGTGAAATTGAATAGTAATACACATTTAACTTACTTGAATGAAACCATGTGTGAATAGGAAGGAACCTAAATAACCCACCCCTTACCCTATTTGACCATTTCTTCCCGAGCCCCTCAAACTAGACTTTAACCTCTAGTGAATCAGGAAAAGATGGGAAAAGAAAAAGAAGGAAAGAAAGAAACAGATGCTTTTGGGCTTCCAAGAGCCTAATGGTCACAAGTTAAAGAGGAGTTAAGGGTTTTTTTTAAGTGTAATTTTGACTGTGTTTAATTTTCAATTCTCAGCATGCCTACTGACTTTTAACTCAACTTGCATAGATTTTCCCTGCACCATCCATATTTTACATCAGATGAAGGAATGGGATTAAGTAATCTTCCAAACATCACAGATCTCATGAGGGGCCAAAATTCAAACACATTTGCACCAAATAGTGGCTCCACTGAATCCAAGGCATGATAGTTCAGTTCCTCGGGAACAAAAACAGGTGCTTGCTGTGAGCGTTTCCTGAATGAGCAGTCATTTACACTCGACTATCTGGTGCATTATGTTTATCACTTTTAACAAAGATTTACCTTCTGGATTCGTGTTGGATCTGTCCAGTGTTAAAATGAGTTTACAGTCCTAGGGGAGCTGGTGACTGATGACAGAAAGGCAGCTGTCAGTGTCCTGTGCAAGAATGGAAAATTGGTTTGGGGTAACATTTTTCATTTGCCACTGGTAATCCACAGGTAATTAATCTGCATATAGATAATTACCAGTTAATTCTGTTGTACCTCTTTGAAATCAAGACTGTGTATTTGTAAGTAGAATGCTTATAGGCCGTGTTCTGAGAACCGCCCAAAGCCTCTCAGCCTTTAGCTAGCCTGAGATTGCTTAGTCTCATTTGCTTATAATTCTTCAATGGCGGCCGGGCGCGGTGGCTCAAGCCTGTAATCCCAGCACTTTGGGAGGCCGAGACGGGCGGATCACGAGGTCAGGAGATCGAGACCATCCTGGCTAACACGGTGAAACCCCGTCTCTACTAAAAGTACAAAAAACTAGCCGGGCGAGGTGGCGGTGGCCTGTAGTCCCAGCTACTCGGGAGGCTGAGGCAGGAGAATGGCGTGAACCCGGGAGGCGGAGCTTGCAGTGAGCTGAGATCAGGCCACAGCACTCCAGCCTGGGCAGCAGTGCGAGACTCCGTCTCAAAAAAATTAAAAAAAATAATAATAATAATAATAATTCTTCAATGGCTCCCCTCTGCTTTTAGGCTAAAGTCTAAAGTCTGTAATCTAGCCCATAAGTCCCTTTTATTGTCTGTATCCTCCTATATCTCTTGCTTCACCTTTCACAGGTCCTCCTACCTCCCACTAGCTCTAACAAACTCATTTGATTGTCTCAAATAGGCCATGTTTCTGTTCACTCTAGATCTTGCCACATATTGTCACTTATGCCTGAAATTCTAATCACCCGCAATAAGACCTACCAGGCCTCAGCCCTCAGGCTCTGGACACCCATCCCAGTGCTCCATGCCTGAACTGTGTGCCCCCTCACAGTGCCTTTCATTCCACGTTGTGATTGCTGGCCCTCTACCATAAGCTCCTTGAGGGAAGGTACAGTCTGTCTTCCCACCACACCCTGTCTCTTTACAGAGTGTCTGACTCCCAGGAGGAGCCTGATGGATATTGGTGAATAAATGAACCAGTCATCAAGCAATTAAACTTCAAATGACTTCATAGCCATTAGCACTTTTCCTTTCGCTTTTAATACCAGAAGTAATATATAAACACGTTCTCCTTGTTTAAACAAAAAAGGAAGAAAAGAAACAACAGATGAAGTTAAACTCCTCTCTGACTACCACCTTCAGTCCCAGGATCCTTCCCTAGATTTAGTATTATTTTCTGTAACATGTGTGTGTGTGTATCCTGTGTGGTATGTTTGCACATTTGTTTTCAGGTACCCACATATTACCCAAAGAAAATATGCAATATGATATGGAAATAATATGCAGCTTGCTTTTTCAAATTTATGAAACATTGTAAACTTGGCCCTGTGGCTCTAATTATTTTTTTTTAGGGGCCATCAAGATTTCAGAGCATGGATGGAACAGTTTATTTAGTTACTCCCATACTGTCCATCAACATTTAAGTGCAATGTAACCCTGGACTCTTGAAGAGAGAGAGACTTTGAGAATCATATGATCTGATCATCCCCCTAGAGCCTGGAGTTCCTCCAACAGTGTTCCTGTGTGGATGTCACCAACTACTACTTAGAGATTTAAAGGAACCGATACTCAGTACCAGAGAAGGAAGCCCTAATTAGGACATTTGTTTCTACGTCAATCCAAGCTCTTCTCCTTCTTAACTCCCACTCTTCTATCTTAGCACTGTCCTTTGGAACCTCAACCACTACATGTCCGTCCTCCCCCTCTCCTGCTGGCCCTCCAAATGTGTGAAGGAAACTGATGTGTCTCCCCTCCCACTAACCATTCTTCTTAATCCTGTGCCAAGTCCTTCATGATTTGTTTTGTAGACCCCATTGGTATCAGGGCACCTTCCTGCATGTGCTTCAGTTTGGTAAACTCCGTCTTAAAGTCTCACTCTTAGGATGGAATAATGGAATGCAGCATACCATCTATGGCCCAACCAGCCCCAGGTACTTTGGGATTATCATCTCCCTCAGTCTAGCAACTATACATCTATTAATGTCACCTATTACCTGCATAGTATCAGGCCCTAAGAAAAGAAAATGCAGGACAAGTGGTTTGAATCAGGCTGGGAATGGGCAGTGGGAGGACCTGTGGTGAAGACTGTTTTCCCGGGTTGCAGGACTAGGCAGGGATAGGGAAGCAACAAAAAGATCCTGAGAGCCCCTGGACAATCCCAGTGAGTATAGGTCTCGTAGGGCATAATCCCTCTACCTGCTTATTGCTTGGCATGAGCTGTGGGGGGAGCTAGTCCTAAGGAAGCTGAGAACCCAGGCCTTTCTGCTGATTCTTAGCAGAGTAAAGTGGGGAGCACATGGCCCACAGGCCTGGGAAGAGATGCAGGCCCAGAGCTGCCCAAGAAGCAGCGCTGAATGCTATGCTGAGGAGTAGCAATTGGAGGCCAGGGTACCCTCCTCTGTGCTGTGTTTAGGAGGATGCCTGGTTTTAGCCTCATTCATCTATTCTAGATTTGACCTTGTGATGGGGAGAATGCAGGGCCCCTTGGTTAGCGGGGGGTTAGCAAGATGGTGGAGTCTCACTTTTCTTTGCAGAAGGTCAACATGGCCTTGTGTATTGGCTTCAGTAAGATTGGGGCTAGAATCCAGCCCTGCTCTGTATCAGTCAGATACAGAGTTGTAAGCAACAGAAGAAGACCCAAGTTGACTGAAGTAAAAGAGGATTTGCTGGAGGGATATGAGAGAAGAGGGAGCTCACAAACCTTGTAGGAGGTTGAACACACAGGTTTAATTTCTATCCTTGAGCTAATCCATTCAAGATTCAGTGATCAGAACAGTTTAATCGGCCTAGCAGCTTATAGTTCTAATGTAAAATAAAGAGCAATGAGTACAAGGTATCCCCAAGTCAACTCTACTAGGTCTGTCTTAGATAGGGTTATCCAAACCTCAACTTCTGTATCTATTAAAAAAAGAGAGAGAAAATAAGCCAGGCACAGTGGCTCATGCCTGTAATCCCAGCACTTTGGGAGGCCGAGGCAGGTGGATCACTTGAGATCAGGAGTTTGAAGCCAGCCTGACCAATATGGTGAAACCCTGTCTCTACTGAAAATACAAAAAGATTAGCTGGGTGTGGTGGTGCGTGCTTGTAGTGCCAGCTACTCGGGAGGCTGGGGCAGGAAAATCACTTAAACCTGGGAAGCAGAGGTTGTAGTGAGCCAAAATCATGCCACTGCACTCCAGCCTGGGCCTTGCAGCGAGACTCTGTCTAAGAAAAAAAAAAAGAATAGGTTCACTTTGAAAGGGGTTTTTAAAGTACCTAGCATGAGTAGGTGATCAGTATTTTTCAGCTTCAAAATGTCCCAGGGACTAGAGCCAGAGTGTGCATCATCTCCAAGTAACCTGGTCACAACACTAACTCGCTTTCCCAACATCTTTCTAACACATCTTCACTACTTGCAGACCTTCAGTAAAGAATCCTCTAATTATTTAAACAGTATCTTCAAGGATTGCTTCCAGAGATCTAGGGGAAATTCCCACACCAAGTCATTACTCATGCGGCAGACAGCTTTGAGAACAGGGAAAACACAGCATAGGGGAAGAAATTCAATAACGGCATAATTTAATGAAAGCAATCTTTCTTTGACTGTCTGAAACCTTATCTGTTTTCTTACACTTTGGAAAAGCGTAGGCGCCATATATTTTTGAAGTCTTTATACAACATAATAAAATTAGACTATTATATGCACGTTAATCATAATACATCAAATTTTTATCAAGCAACCAAAATAACTAACACTATGGATTGTGCATTATAATGTAAATCTAGGGCAAGGGGATGAATATTTTAGTAACTGCACTTCTTGCAACAAGAGAACTTGATCCCCTGGTAGAAATAGGAGGTGGGAAGATTCTCTTTTCTGCCTTTACTCTGATGTATGACTGGTAGGTTTGATGATAGAAAAAGCCTGTGGTTTTGCCTTCTTTCTCTCCTCTTCATCTTCTTGCCTTGCCCTTTTTTCTTACTCTTCTCTTGGCCCCTCTTCCACCACATGCTTTCTCCCCCTCTTCCTCTTCAATCCTTCTCTCCTCCCATTTCCCCTTACTTGTGTTTTATATGGCAATACCCAACTGTCCCTGGGCCTAATGGGATATGGCAGGCTCATTCTTTGGAATAAAACAGTTTCTTTGATAAAATGTAAAGAGCACATAGAACAAAAGGCAGATAACTCATTCACAAACACACTTTAACTGTAGCAATTTATCTGTTCTTTTTCCCCATGATAGTTGTTTCTGTGCAGAAGTTTTGGAGGAAGAAGCATTGGACAGGGAGTTGGAAACGAACGAGAATTCCTGATTGGCTTTTGACTAGTTATGTAATCTTGGAGAAACCTGAGACTCCTTGCTTATTTAAGAATTTCGCATAATGCCAGGCATATAGTAAACATTCAGTAGGTGGGGAGAGTCAATAGAGTATAGCAATAATCATGCACAAGTAACTTACCCTCCCTGTGTTTCAGCTTCCTTATCGTTAAAAATCACAGTAATAGGGCCACCTTTCAAACTGCATTGTTATAAGGATTAAATGTGTTAATTCATTTAAAATGCTTAAAACAGTGTTTGACATATAGTGAGTTCTCAATATGTATTATCTAATATGAAGTAGGTGTATTAGTTTGGGTTTTGTTAAGAAAGTGGGAACACTAGGTATTTCAAACAAAAAGGGGTCTCATAGATTGAATTAGGGCAGGGGTCCCCAACCCCTGGGGCCTCAGGCCATTACTGGTCCATGGCCTGTTAGGAACTGGGTCACACAGCGGGAGGTGAGCGGGGGTGGGTGAGCGTTATCGCCTGAGCTCCACCTCCTGCCAGATCAGCATTAGACTCTCATAGGTGCATGAACCCTATTGTGAACTGTGCATGTGCGGGATCTAGGTTGTACGTTCCTTATGAGAATCTAATGCCTGATGATCTGAGGTGTTGAGGTGAAACAGTTTCATCCCGAAACAACCTCGCCTCCCACCCCATCCATGGAAAATTGTCTTCCATGAAACCAGTCCCTAGTGCCCAAAACATGGGGGACCACTGAATTAGAGGATACAAGATCTTTAGAAAAGCAGAAGGGATGAAGGAAAGGAAAAGCTACCACTAGTTCAGGAGGTGAGGAAGTACAGCACTAATGTGGGGCTTCTCAGAAGGATGCCCCCACCACTGGCATCACTCCACTGTCTACCCTCTGCTGGAGGGCAGAGGAATTGCTTCCCACCACTGCTTCTGGAGCAATGAGGGCTCTGCCTCTCCTCCCCTTTAAGCTTTTCCACATGTGCCTCTTTGCTGTGACTCTTACAAAAATTAAAAAACAAAACCTCTCAGTTGCTGGTTAGAATGCTAGGAAATCTGGTTCTTGGGTGTTGAGACCTTGTGATTTAAGGGAAAGCACAGAGAAGAGAAAATGGTACCTGGTTGTCCAAAACCAGACAGAATGGAAATAATACTAGGAACTGATGTGAAGATTATACGAGATGTAAAGTGCAAAAGCATTTTTGTAAACTTCCAAGTTTTGTACAGATATTAGATTTTGGTGGTAATGGATGTGAAATAGGAAGAATATGCTCAGACAAGACCAAGTAGGAAAACCTGGGAAACTACAGTGAAAGGAGGTCCCACAGATAATCTGACACATTTAATTGACTATATGCCAGGCTGTGTTATAAGTGCCTTACATATACTAACTCATTTAATCCTTATAAAAACCCATGCAGTAGATACGGTTATTACACCCATTTTACAGATGAGAGAACAGTGGTCCAGAGAAGTGAAGTAACGTGACCAAAATCACATCGTGCTGAAATGATCAAGGTAGAATCTGAATCCCAGTGATGTGACTCCAGGGTGTAGTTTTTTTTAACTCCGACATTCTCGTGAAAGGAGATGATACTCAAGCCCAAATCTTCTGATTTCATAGTTTCCCTAGGAGCTTGCTCTGGCTGTAGCTGAGGGTTGGTTGTATCTCCCAGTGTAGTTTTCGCATCCTTAGAGAACAGTTTATTTTTAAAAGCACCATTATTATTTCACTCTTCTAGAAGCAATTCTGTGCCAAGGTTGGGGATGTTTTCTCCTTCCAAGAAGAATTTGACAAGGTAACTAAGCACCTATGGTCCTGAATGACTGCCCAAGGAGCTGTAACCTGCCCCCAAGAACTAGTTTTCTTGTAGAATTTATCTTCATTCAACCCACAATGAACCTGCTCCATGGTTTTCTGAGATCCAGGAAAAACTGGTTATCATTCAACAGTCACCATATAAAAAAGTTTTGTTAATTACTGTGCACATGACAAAAATAGGAAAATGTATTAAGCAAATTAATCCTTGTCTTATACGATGATGACGATAGTCTCTGTACCTTTTCAAGATCTGGAGGAAAGAGAAATGGTTGCTGTCTTGAGAAAGGGTTGACGTCCTAGGATTTGTGGCGTATATGACACATTTCTTCTAATATCCTTCCCTTCCCTTTGGTTTTCTCCCAGTCAGCTAGCTGCCTCTAGAGCAAAGGAGGGACATATTTGCCTTAGAAAACCAGAACACTATTGTTGGGCAAGAAAATGAAACTATTCAAAAAATGTCAAGTGCAGAGGAAGCGTGGAAGTTACGACCTTAAATTTTAAAGGTTCTCTATAGCAGAAAAGAAGGAAGAAACCAAACCTAATTTCCTTCAGCTCAGAAGCACATTAGCAATTCATGTGGCCCTGAAATGAACTGCATCCCCCCTCAAAACCTGAATTTGATGACTCAATACACATGAACTGATCCATTTATGAGCAGCAGGATGACCAGGCATAGGACCCTGTGGTCCTTTTCCAAGAATTTATCAAAAGGATGGAACTCAGGAAGTAAAACAAAACTAAATGTTGATGAGAAAATGTAATGGTTATCATTTTTTAAAACATAATGTTTTATATTATTAAGCTCCTGTCAGCAGAAATTTCCCAATTCTTGTAAGAAAATGATCAGCTTGGTTAGCTGAGAGATTCTGGTATTTAGAAATAAAACTCTCCTGAGCCACTGCATTTGCTTTTGTTTTGCTTGTATTAATCTCTCTGCTATGCGAGTAAACATGCAACCTTACCTATCCCTTAGTTGCAAAGCTGTTTGGGATCTTGGGTGGTGTTCCTGCCATAATCCAGGCACTAAAAAGCTTTTGCTCACTTATTTTATCCTTACCTCTTGAGCTGAAAAGATCCATCCCAGGACAAAGCAGGAAGTGAAAGAAAGTGAGATAGCAGGTTGTCATTAAAAGCAGCACCCAGTCAATCCTGGCATTGTTGGAATGTTGACCCCCTGTTACCAGATAGTCTAATTTTCAAGAGGAACCTAAGTAGATACATTTTTAAAACTTCCTGATTTCTACATATCAGCAACTAGTTCAAATTTTTAAAAATACTGAGGTCAAGCAAGCATAGCATTGGACCAATTAAACTCTTAGGAACTTTCTCCTCAAGAAGCTTTCAAGATAGATGCAGTTTTATAACTAAAGCCCCATGAAACTTGGAGCAAAGTTAGTGTTTGGGACAGAATTTGTTGAGGGAAATGATGCCTTGGATTTGTTTCTAACAGCAGAGTATGCGGAATCTCCCGGGGGACAAGAATATAGAAGCAGCTTTCACAAATGTGGTCATGTGAGGCAGGATTAAAAGGTGGTAGAGAGAGAGAGCAGAGGAGAACTTAACCTGAATGGAGAGGAAACTCCAAATGGTGGCATCTGAGATTGTTATAGGTGTCACATGAAGCTGTTTTGTTTTGTTTTTAATAATTGGGAATTTAATGCAACTAGGGCATCAATTCCATCCACACCCTGATCAGTTTGGGAGCATTCCTCCAAACAAAAGGCTTGAACTGCAGGAATACACAATACATGAACTGCAGGAATGTTGGAGATGTGTGTGCCTGCTGCATTTGTTTCTAGAGAGTAGGGTGCATAGACTTCCATAAAGAGTAGGGAAGGAGGGTGCAGGGAGCCTCACATGTGCAGCCGAGGACTTTAAAGTTTCTCATCTTATCAAAGACCTTCTCTGACCTGCCTTCCCTGAGAGCAGTCAGGGGACCTCTGGGCTCACACATTAGTTGCACGTGAGTGAGTTTTAATTAAAGCCCAGGGCTTTAAAAGCTCCAGATTTCCCGCAGGTAACCTTTCAAAACACAGTTCCTTAATTTGGAGAATTCAAAGCTCCTTAAGAAAACAAGGTGGCATTTTATCTGGGAGCGATCTTGTTTCCAGAGTTCTTTTCTTCTTGATGTATTTTTAATGTTTTGTGGTTGCTGCTTATCATTCAGAGTGAGCCTATCTTGCCGTCCTAGAGACTGGTAAATACAGTGGGAAGCCTCCCCTCCACTCCACCCTCCCTCAGTGATTGCGCCCAGCCCTTCCAGGCAGTGCTGTGTGGCACTGGAGACAGCAGGACCTCCTGCATACCCACTTAGCAAGGTAAGTCCCCAAGAAGGCACTTCCTTAGAGGCTTCGCTTCTTCCAAGCCTTTTGTTTGGTGTTGGCACCTCTCTGTGGATGTGCTATGTCAAATAGTGGGGCACAGCATCATTGCTATCATACCTACCTCTTACTTAGGACTCTGGCTTTTCTGTACTGTTTGAAGAGCTTTGGCCATATTTTCTCCTTCCATATCGCTTCAACCCCAGGAGGAGTACCTCCATTTTACAGATGGAGAAATGAAAAAGAACTGGCTTAGGTTATATAGTCAACAACCATAAATGGCAGAGCCTGGATTCAAATCCAGACAGTCAGGCTCTGGATGCTGTACTCTGAACTGCTATGCTATACTGCCTCTAATGCTTTTCCTGTAGTCAGCAAAATAATGCCTCAACGAAAACAATCAAATGCTTTCAGTGTCAGCAATAGTGCAAATCGGGCTGTCGCAGATTGGTGGACAAGTCTCAAGGTCTGCAGTCTCTTCTGCTCACAGTGCCCCCTGGTGGAGATCACCCACCTTCCAGTGCCATGGCATAATGATCTCAATTCTATATATGTCAGTATTGTGATGTATTTGGTCACTAGTCTGTAATGCTGGTGGGGACAGAGAGTGCAAGTTCCAAGGATAATAGAATTGTGGGCATTAGCAGGACCATGATTTGAAATCTGGCCTGTTGTCTTCCTTCTTGAGCCCCATGGTTAGTTTACAGTTTCCACTTTCAGTCTTAAGTTGGTCTAGATGCCGTTAGCTTCAGAACCAGGCATCCTTGCCTGGGCAGCATAGCTAGCACATCCACCATGTCTATTATTATTACCTGAGTAACTCACGAAGGAGATTCTGGATGCATTCGGAGGCCCATTTGCCAAGAGACATTTCCATTCAAGTAGTAGAAATGTCTTCAAATTCTGAAGATACATGAGTGGATTGGCACCTGCTTCCATGATGCTTTCTATCTAGTTAAAATTCCAAAAGCAAACATCCATGAACTTAGTGAAGAGAAAGAACACAACAAGACTGAAGATCATTTTGTGCTGATTTGTGATGGGGACAGGGCAGTTTCCTTGCAGAGAAGGAAAGGAGAGTGAAACTCATAGATGCCTCTGTGTGCCCAGGACTGTGTTCCCAGTGCTTTTGCCTACATGGTGTCCTTGGCTCCTCAGGTAGGTGGTGAGTTACACACTGTTATCTGCATTAATATATATTGCAACTGGGGCCCTGACTTCCGTGGAACACCCACCGTTCTCAGGCTCAGCTGAGAGGCTTTCTGGAGACTCATAGACAAGGTCTAGGCAGAAATGTTCTGCTACTGGAATAGCAGAATAATATTCTGGTTATGATTTTTTAGTCATTGTACAGTCAGCCAGAAGCAAAGCTCAGGGGACCCAGGTAGAGAGGGCATCTTCCCCAGTATAGACACAGCAACCCATTGCAGGGGTATCAGTGAGACAGGTCAACAATCTTTTATCCAAACTTCACAAAACTCTGAAAACAGAAAGCGTTTTTCTAAGTTTAATGCCAAAACTCATTTGGTAAAAAAATTATGTATCTCACTTAATGTGAATGTTTCTATGTTTAGAGGTAGAAATAATATTTTTGATTATGCGGTGTTGCCCTCAACTCTGCAGGGGGTGCTACATAATATAAACTACACACACCATATTACCTTTTTAAATTCTAAAAAAAAAAAGTTACTTGTGGGACATACCTGGCTGCAATGACTTTGGATAATGAAATGTAGACCAGGAATAGCAATAGTGGCAGTTAACACTTCTACACCAGGAGACAAACAACAAAGTGAAGAGACAGCCCACAGAATGGAAGAAAATTACTTGCAAACTACTACCTATCTGACAAGGGGATTAATTACTAGAATATATGAGGGACTCAAATGACGCTATGGAAACAAATCTAGTAATCTGACTTAAAAATGGGCAAAAGATATGAATAGACATTTCTCAAAAGAAGGCATACACGTGGCAAGCAGGTATATGAAAAGGTGCTCAACATCATTGATCATCAGAGAAATGCAAATCAAAACTATAGTGAGATAGCATCTCACTCCAGTTAAGGTGACTTATATCCAAAAGGCAGGCAAGGATATGGAGAAAAGGGAATCCTTGTACACTATTGGTGGGAATGTAAATTAATACAACTACTACGGAGAACAGTTTGGAGGTTCCTCAAAAAATTAAAAATAGAGCTACCGTATGATGCAGCAATCCAACTACTTTTTTGGGGGTATATACCCCCCAAAAAGGAAATCAGTATATCAAAGAGATACCTGCTTTGCCATGTTTATTGTGGTGCTATTCATAATAGCCAAGATTTGGAAGCAACCTAAATGTCCACTGAGAGATGAATGGATAAAGAAAATGTGGCACATACACAAAATGGAGTACTAGTCAGCCATAAAACGAATGAGATCCTGCCATTTGCAATAACATGGACAGAACTGGAGGTCATTATGTTAAATGAAACAAGCCAGGCACAGAAAGACAAACATTGCATGTTCTCACTTATCATTAAGAGCTGAGAATTTAAAGAACTTATGGAGATCGAGAGTAGAAGAATGGTTACAGGCGGCTAGGAAGGGTAGTGAGGGGTGGGAATGGAAGGGAGGTGGGGATAGTTAATTGGTACAAAAAAAAAAATGCTTAGAAAGAATCAATAAGAACTAGTATTTGGTAGCAAAACCGGGCAAGTATAGTCAATAATTTAGTTGTATATTTTTAAATAACTGAAAAAATATCAAAAATGTCACTGGATTGTTTGTTACACAAAAGATAAATGCTTGAGGAGTGGACATCCCATTTTCCATGATATGATTATTATGCATTGCATACTTATATCAAAACATCTCATGAAACCTGTAAATATACATACCTACTATGTACCCACAAAAATTAAAAATAAAAAACTTTAAAAAAGAATGAATAGGGCCAGGTGCGGTAGTTCACACCTGTAATTCCAGCACTTTGGAAGACCGAGGTGGGCAGATCATGAGGTCAGGAGTTCGAGACCATACTGGCTAACATGGTGAAACTCCATCTCTGCTAAATATACAAAAAATTAGCCGAGCGTGGTGGCAGTCGCCTGTAGTCCCAGCTACTTGGGAAGCTGAGGCAAGAGAATGGCGTGAACCCAGGAGGCAGAGGTTGCAGTGAGCCGAGATCATGCCACTGCACTCCAGGCTTGGGGACAGAGTGAGACTCCATCTCAAAAAAAAAAAAAAAAAAAAAATGAATGAATATTTGCTAGCACAGCAGGGTGACTATGTCCAAAATAACTTAATTGTACATCCTAAAGTAACTAAAACTACAATTGGATTGTTTGTAACGTGAAGGATATCCCATCAACCTAATGTGATTATTACACATTATATTTCTGTATCAAAATATGTCAAGTGACCTGTAAATATATACACCTACTACATACCCATAGAAATTGAAAATTCATATTTTAAGAAAAAACAGCCGGGCGCAGTGGCTCAAGCCTGTAATCCCAGCACTTTGGGAGGCCGAGACGGGCGGATCACGAGGTCAGGAGATCGAGACCATCCTGGCTAATACGGTGAAACCCCGTCTCTACTAAAAAATACAAAAAACTAGCCGGGCGACGAGGCGGGCGCCTGTAGTCCCAGCTACTCGGGAGGCTGAGACAGGAGAATGGTGTGAACCCGGGAGGCGGAGCTTGCAGTGAGCTGAGAGCCGGCCACTGCACTCCAGCCTGGGCGGCAGAGCAAGACTCCGTCTCAAAAAAAAAAAAAAAAAAAACAATAAACGCTGCTATGCCAGGCCTTACACCTAAATGCCTTATATCTTTCTATCTTTTCATCCTTGCCATAATCTTAAATAAATATCCTCATTTTTATCCCCGTAGTAGATATGGGGAAACTGAAACCCAGAGATACAACATACTCAAAGAAAACACACTTGGTGGTAGAGTTAAGAATCGAACCTAGGCAGTCTGGCTTGAAAGCTTGTCTTCTTAACCATGCCCCATACTGAATTGAGATAATGTTGATTAAGAAATGTCTTTCTCACTCACCCAGATGGCCCTGTTCACTTGTGCCAGAAGTGACATCTTACCTGGAGCTAGCAACAAGTCTTCATCTTTGGCTCAAACCAAATTATAGGAGAAATCATCAACTGGAGAAAGGAAAAGTTTGTTATGATTGAGGTACAACCCTAATAAGAGCAACAGTTTATTCATGCTGCACAGGCATCTTAACACCAGAAGTGATTGCTTTTCCTCAAGGCAGGGCAATGCCTAGCTAAGTCTTTGTTGAGAGAGCTTGCAAAGCAAAGCAGCCACCTCCCAGCACCTGAACCAGCCCCTCGTGAGGCCTGGAGCTTGTTGCCAGCCCTTGGAGGGAGCTGAAGGAGGTTATTGAGTACTGGGGCACTCATTCTGCACACTCTGAGAGATGCACTTCCAGTTTCCAAAGAAGGATCCTAGAATGTTTTTTTGCACCTGGCTTTTTACCCTATCATCATTCAGTTTCCTAGGCAGTAATGTTATTTTCTTTCTACTGCAATGCCGGGTAGATGTCTCTCACAGACACACTAGGAATGCTGAGAGCTTGTGATGCTCTGTTTCCTGTGCCTCCATCTACTGTGCTAAAATAAATACTTATAACTTTCTTTTTGGAAACTGTAGCAATTACTTCATTGCTTGAAAGACCTTCATACTCCTGGTCCCCACCCTGCAACATGTATTCCTGTGGCTGCTTTCTTCCAAATGCTACAGTTCTCAGTGTCAACTTTTTTAAGATGACTCACATGTAACTAAATGAATATCAAGTCAGGTATTTCAGGTGACTCATGTTCTTGGTGATGCTGCAGTTCCCACAGGAGTGTGTGCCATCCTCTGTAGTGAAGAAGGTTCTAGACATGTGTTTTCTCTCCGGAGAACTCTGGAAGGCTGCATCCAGAGGTGAATTAGCTCTGGGAAATGGGGTATTTTTGTGAGGCCACTTAGGCTAATTCCCTTACAGTATAGTGAATGGTCCCTGGGTGAGTTTTGAATTCATACATTTATTTATTCATTACTTCCTAGAAGCAATAAAGTGGAACAGTTACCAGCGTTGGCTTTACAGTCATATGCATCTAGATTCAAGCCCCAGCCTGGCCCCCTCCTATTTGTGTGACCAACGGCAAATCATTTAACCATTGTAATCCTCCACTTTCTCATCTACAGAAGAGAGTAACGATAGAACTGAGTTCTTAGGATCATTTTGAAAGTCAAATGAGACAATGACAGAAAAAGTTTGCAATAATTTCTGGAACTCAATAAATATTCTAGTTACTATTTTTTAGTCATTTAGCTAGTGTTTATTGAGTAGTTACTATAAGCAGGGACTGTCCTAGACAGTGAAGACACATCAGGGAACATAACGGGAAGCCCTGCCAGTATGGAGTTTACATTGTGTGTTCATGTGGATGCAGGCTTTATAGACATGAAGTAAGCAGATCAAAGTCCTCAGTGTGACCCACAGAACTGTAGTCTGGTTGCAGCATCACAAAAAGTCAGGTTCCTTGGTCAAATAGGTTATAAAAATTTTATTATAATCATGTAATCAGTCATTATAACCGTATAGTCTTATAATAATATAGACCTTGCACAGTCCTATGTCAAAGGATCTGAGTCGTCCATAAAGACACTTATTTAGCTTTGATTCATCCATCATTCCCCAAACTTATATAACCACAAAACTCTTGTTTGCTAATTCCTATTAGACTCCCATTGACCTATGTTCTGAGAAACACATAAAGGAAAATACTAAGCTAGAGATTAGAGAGATTAGTGGAAAAGCAAGTCCACAATATAAGGAGAAATACCAGGTGGTCTCTACCTAAGCCTAGCAGCCCAAGGAAGGGCAGCCATAGAAAGGGGCTTTCCCTGCTCCACCAGCAAGTACGCCAGCCAGCCCTCCAGGCTGTCTGTGCTGGGCCCATCCAGGTTGCATTATGTGTGAATTCAGTAACAACTCATAAAGGAGCATCAGTCCCAGCCACCTGGGTCAGCTGCCTCCCAGCTCTGGAGCATAGGCTCACACCAATCCCAGAGCTATCTGGCCAGACTCTCCACCCTTCACCCACCTGCTGCTTTATGGGAAGGGCTCTGCTATCCCTGCAAAGAAAGACTCCTGTCCTTGTGGCTGGGCTGCCTTTCCAGGTGATGGTCAGAGAGACACCAGTTCCCACCGGGCTTCTGCCACATTTCTATTCCCCGGGAGTCTTTCCTGTGGAGATGCAGAGTGATAACCGCTCAACTTCCATCCTTGTGCAGATAATTTCATAAATCTCTAACTGGTGTTTGCCCTGTTTGAAATAAACTCTTAATTGATTTATGAAGACTGCTGTTTGCAAATTAAATTCAAATTCCTTTATATGTTATAAAAGGAAGTATCAACCAGTCACCTTTCCTGGGCACACATCCCATCCTCTGGCTCCTGGAGTGTGATTACATTACTTCAATTGCACTGCTTCCATCTGACTTGAGCTACATGAATTGTTTCTCTCGCTTGTTTAATTGCCCATGTCTTATTACAAAGATAATTTATTGTTTTAGTGCAGCATAAAGTTTGAATATTTTATGCAAGATGAATATGAACACTGACATTTTTATTTGTTTGTTTGTTTGTTTGTTTCGAGATGGAGTTTCGCTCTTGTCACCCAGGCTGGAGTGCAGTGGCGCGATATCGGCTCACTGCAACCTCTGCCTCCTGGGTTCAAGTGATTCTCCTGCCTCAGCCTCCAGAGTAGCTGGGATTACAGGTGTGTGCCGCCACACCCAGCTAATTTTTATATTCTTAGTAGAGATGGGGTTTCACCATGTTGACCAGGATGTACTCAATCTCCTGACCTCATGATCTGCCCGCCTCGACCTCCCAAAGTGCTAGGATTACAGGCATGAGCCACTGTGCCCAGCCTCGACACTGACATTTTTATGCCCTTCTCAAACTTACACAAACAAAAATCATGCTGGAAACTTTTCAAAATGTTTTGGCCACTAACGACCAAGTGTCAAAATCTCCATAAGTTGTGTTTTTTTTTTTTTTTTTTAAAGGAAAGACTCTAAAAGAATATGTTTTCTTCTATAATATTGCTGGGGATTTTATTGGGTGATACTGACACAGGCTTATGAATAACTTTCTAGGGTGTGAAAATGCCTTGGAGAACACCTTGGGAATTAACTGTTGATATATACAGCAACCTGTCTCCAGAGAATTACATTGAGAGAAAAAAGCCAATCCCAAAAGGCTACATACATGCTGCATGATTTCATTTATATAACATTCTTAAAATAACCACAGAAATGGAGAATATTTAGTGGTGCCAGAGGTTAAAGACAGGGTGGGGATGGGAGGGAAGTAGATGTGGCTATAAAAGGGTAACATGAGAGGTCCTCGTGGTGATGAAATGTTCAGCATCTTGACTGTATCAATGTCAATGTCCTGGTTGTGATATTGTCCTATAGCTTTGCAAGATGTTATCACTGGGAAAAGCTGAGTGAAAGATACACAGGATTTCTCTGTATTATTTTATACAACTGTGTGTAAATCTATAATCATATTCAAAATAAAAGCTTAATTTGAAAATGTAGGAAAATAAGGTGGATTGTCAGCTAGATAGATGGATAGATATGCAATAAAGTGGTATATGGGTATCCATTATAGAATTCTTTTAATTTTTCTCCATATTTGAAAATTTTGTAATAAAATGTTGAAACGAATATGTTAGAAATGTAAATAATTGCCTATAAGAGACTACATAATGGAACAGGACCTAGACTACGCAGTGCTGGTGTGTTAGTCTGTTTTCATGCTGCTGATAAAGACAGACCCAAGGCTGGGCAACTTAGAAAAGAAAGACAGGACTTACAGTTCCATGTGGCTGGGGAAGCCCCACAATCATGGTGGAAGGCAAGGAGGAGCAAGTCATGTCTTACATGGATGGCAGCAAAGAGAGAGTTTGCGCAAAAAATCCTCCCGTTTTTAAAACCATCAGATCTTCTGAGACTCATTCACTATCACCAGAACAGCGTAGGAAAGTCCCGCCCCCATAATTCAATCACCTCCCACCAAGTCCCTCTCTTGACACCTGGGAATTCAAGATGAGATTTGGGTGGAGACACAGCCAAACCATATTATCCTACTCCTGGCCCCTCCCAAATCTCATGTCCTTACATTTCAAAATCAATCATGCCCTTTCAACAGTCCCCCAAATTCTTATTTCAGCATTAACTCAAAAGTCCACAGTCCAAAGTCTCATTCAAGACAAGGCAAGTCCCTTCCACCTATGAACCTGTAAAATCAAAAGCACGTTGGTTACTTCCTAGATACAACAGTAGTACTGGCATTGGGTAAATACAGCCAATCCAAATGGGAGAAACTGGCCAAAACGAAGGGGCTACAGGCTCCATGCAAGTCTGAAATCCAGCAGGGCAGTCAAATCTTAAAACTCCAAAACAATCTCCTTGGACTTCACATCTCACATCCAGGTCATGCTGATGCAAGAAGTCAGTTTCCATGGTCTTGGGCAGCTCCATTACTGTGGCTCTGCAGGGTACAGCTTCACTCCTGGCTGTCCTCATGGGCTGGCATTGAGTGTCTGTGGCTTTTCCAGGTGCACAGTGCAAGCTCTCAGTGGATCTACCATTGTGGGTTTGGGAGGACGGTGGCCCTCTTCTCACAGCTCCAGTAGGGAGTGCCCCAGGAGGGACTCTGTATGGGGATTTTGACCCCACATTTCCCTTCTGCACTGTCCTAGCAAAGGTTCTCAACAAGGACCTCACTCCTGCAGCAAACTTCTGAATGGGCATCCAGGTGTTTCCATACATCTTCTAAAGTCTAGGCAGAGGTTACCAAACCCTCATTCTTGACTTCTATGCACTTGCAGGCTCAACACCACATGGAAGCTGCCAAGGCTTGGGGCTTCCACCCTCTGAGGTAACAGCCTGAGCTGTACCTTGGCCCCTTTTAGTCACAGCTGGAGTGACTGGGACACAGGACACCAAGTCCCTAGACTGTGCACAGCATAGGTACCCTGGGCCTGGCCCACAAAACCATTTTTTCTTGCTAAACCTCCAGGCCAGCAATGGGAGGGGCTGCCACAAATGTCTCTGACATGCCCTGGAGACATTTCCCCTATTGTCTTGGGTATTAACATTTGGCGCCTCATTACTTATGCAAATTTCTGCAGCTGGCTTGAATTTCTCCTCAAAAAATGGGATTTTCTTCTCTATCACATTGTCAGGCTGCAAATTTTCTGAACTTTTAGGCTCTCCTTCCTTTATAAAACAGAATGCCTTTAACAGCACACATGTTACATCTTGAATGCTTTGCTGCTTAGAAATTTCTTCTACCAGATACCCTAAAACATTTATCTCCAGTTCAAAGTTCCACAAGTCTCTAGGGCAGGGGCAAAATGCCACCAGTCTCTTTGCTAAAATATAACAAGAGTCACCTTTGTTCCAGTTCCCAAAAAGTTCCTCATCTCTATCTGAGACCACCTTAGCCTGCACTTTATAGTCCATATCACTATCAGCACTTTGGGCAAAGCCATTCAACAAGTCTCTAGGAAGTTCCAAAATTTCCCACATTTTCCTATCTTCTTCTGAGCCCTCCAAACTGTTTCAACCTCTGCATGTTACCCAGTTCCAAAGTTGTTTGCACATTTTTGGGTATCTTTTCAGCAGCACCCCACTCTTATAGTACCAACTTACTGTATTAGTTCATTTTCATGCTGCTAATAAAGACATACCAGAGATTGGGCAATTTACAAAAGAAAGAGCTTTAATTGGACTTACAGTTCCACGTGGCTGGGGGCCTCACAATCATGGCAGAAAGCAAGGAGGAGCAAGTCATGTCCTACGTGGATGGCTGTAGGCAGAGAGAGTTTCCAGGGAAACTCCTGTTTTTAAAACCATCAGATCTCGTGAGACTCATTCACGATCATGAGAACAGAGCAGGAAAGACCCACCCCCATAATTCAATCACCTCCCACTGGGTCCCTCCCATAACACATGGGAAGTCAAGATGAGATTTGGGTAGGGACACAGCCAAACCATATCTGGAGATTAAAGTTGACCACTTGGTCCTTGGCGTGGAGAAGAGAAAGACTATGTGTTCATTCTGTATGAGTCCCTTGAGGTGAGGAACTAGAGATTCTCCTGGTCTTCCCAAGAGCCAGAGAGAGGAACCTGAGCCCCACCATAGAACTAGGCTGGGTGACTTCTGCAGAGCAGATCCATGAGCATAAGCATAAGCATGAGTTCCAGGACTACAGGAGCCTAGATAGCCCCAGGAAGGAGAACTAGCCACTCATCCCTATCCAGGATTCCCTGGAGCAAGAGCTAAAAAGAAGAAACCAGGAGCTCATGATGTGTACTTGAAAATGTATGCATAAGGCATTCAGCCAATTTGAGTTCCAAGTATTTCTCAACAGTGGTTATACCAAAGCTTCATTAGCAAAGTAATAAAATCCAGTAACAGTCCACTGTTCCACTCACTGTCTGTGTTCCAAACTGCTCACTGAGATGCTGGAGCTGCTGTGGGGTCTGAGATGTCACACCCCCACATTTCTGGGGACAGCACATGACCCAGTGCTCCTGCCTCCTACCCTCCTTTTCCTTTTTCTCCATCCCAGGTCTCTGGGCCTCAGATCTCTATGTTGTCTTCCACCTGACAAAGCACAAACCGAACTGATGCTCCTCCTGTGATTATTCAGGAGAGCTAAAACCTATTCAGGCAGGCAAGGAAATAGGCACCTGAGTGAGTGGAGGAGGAAGGGGAAAGGTGCCCTGCTCACTCCGATAGGCTTAAAACCCTGCTCCCCCTCTCACCTTCTCCACACATTCCTCTGGGGCTGCTTCAGACCCAATTTTCCAGTCTTTTTCCTGTCAAGATCTTCTCTTACAAAGGCAAATGAAGTTCTTGCTCTCTGAAATGTTAAGTACTAACCATGAAGGATTCCTTCCTGCCCTAAGGAGATGTTGAGCTTTCAGTCGGCTAGCTTTTCTTGTATTCACAGTGTCTCCTGACTATCCCTCTGAGCAGGATGTGATGTGGTAGCCCAGTTTATTTTTTTTGGTTTTGAAGTACAACCATTATAGAATCTCTCCCAGTATATTGGAATTATTATATTCCCATCTGTCTTCTCTAGTAGCCTGTGAGTGGCTTGAGGGATCTATCTGATTCATCCCCTCATCCCCAGGGTAATGCTTGTAAAGTAAATGCACAGCCAGTGGATGATTGGAATGGATGGATAGAAGGGATCCTGATGGAATATCAGGCCATAGCAAGCAGGTGAAAGAGGTCATTCTGGCATGGTTGCTGATGTATGGGACATTACATACTGATTGCAGTGTTGTGAGGCAAGTGTCCTTGTTGGGAAGGTTTTCTATGGTAGTGTTGTGTGGTCAAATGGATAGCATCATAAGAGCAAAGACATATGTCAAACCAGTAGGTATTTTAGACCTACCTCTAATTTACTCAATAAAGCTAGTCTAGTGCTTGAAGCAAGCTTCAAATAGTAAATATAGCCTGTATGTTCTGAATATTTGTTTTTCCAAAATTTATATGTTGAAATTGTAAAACCCAAATACCCCAGTATTAGGAGGTGGGGCTTTTGGGAGGTAATTAGGCCAAAAGGGCAGGGCCCTCATAAATGGGATTAGTGCCTTTATAAAAGAGACCCCAGACAGACTCTCATCTTTTCCACCTTGTCAGACACTATGAAAAGAGACCATCCATGAACCAGAAAGTTAGCTCTCTCCAGACAAAATCTGCCGGTGCTTTAATCTTAGGCTTCCCAGACTCTGATACAGTGAGAAATAAATTGATGCTGTTTATAAGCCACCCAGTTTATGGTATTTTGTTATACCAGCCTGAACCGACTGGCATAGCCATTTAAGAAACCACCTTTGGACATCATATGAACCCTACAGATGATGCTAAGCTGGTATCCATGCAGGGAATCCCTCCCAAACCACTCCTTCATTACATTTTGGCTTCTCTGGAGTCTTGGATAACACCGTAAGGACAAAGAACCTTGTAGGTTCTCAGGAGGCTTCACTGGCAGTTCCTGGAGGCAATGAAAGGTCTCAAACTTGGTTTTTAAACAAGAAAATAATTATCTGATTATAAGTCAACCATTTCTTCACAACAAAACATCTTTTATAGACCCTCCCCCAGTTCTAACCTTTCTCATCACCATAACAGTCAAAGTCCATGGTGAGAAAAGTATTATCCAGAGGTAGAAGGAACCATTATTAAGAAGTAAGGGAAGTCTCTCAGCTTCTTTTAGGGAGCTCCCACTATCTCATCATGTCACCCAAGAGCTCTTTCTAATTGAAGCAGACACGCCCTTCCCTCTCCCTGGCTCCAGAGCTGTCAATATTCTCCCTCATCATCTACTGTAGAAGCTCCATGACTCCATAAATCCCAACCCTATAAGTTATAAATGTCTAGGTCTATTCCCATCACAAAAAGGAGATTGAAAAAACCTTTAAGATGAAAAAAAATGCAGACTGTTTCATGAGCAGTGAATTAACCATCACAAAAATACCCTCTACAGGAAAACACACAAGGGGAGACAAATTCAGGTCAAGGCAAGTCTAAAATATACAGTGACTGTTCTCTTAAACTGGGTTGCCCATTATAGCTCATCTCAGGTGTGGAAAAGTACTCCACACTGAGGCACTCGATAGAGGCCTGTATTCCTCCCAGCTGGTTCCTAGTTCAAGTCTCCTCTACGATGTCACGTTGCTCCATTTCCTCTTCATTGTTTGTCTTTCCTAGACAAGATCAGAAATCAATTATAGAAGGCACTGGACTGTAAGATCCATTTGAGTAGGAACTGTGATGTTTTAGATTGTTTTTGAATTGCAACACCTTACGTAATGCCTGGTATATGATAATCACTTGACTAGCCTTTGCTGAATGAAAGATTTCAGATCGATTCAAGCTGTGTAGTGTAGTAGTTAGGAGCACAGACTTGGCAGCCAGACCTTCTCTGTTTAAATACCATGTCTGTCACTTTCTAGCTTTGTGCCCTTGGGCAAGTTTGTTTTACCTCAATTTCCTTGTTTGAAAAATGAGGAAATAATGGTACTGGATAATGGGTACTATATATCTTTGGGTCAGTGTGAGGATTCAGTGAGCAAAAGTACTTAAAATGTCTATAACAGTGTCTACAGCACAGTACATACTAAATAAATGTTAGGTATCAATTTTGTTCTAGAAACCTGTGATATAACTTGTGAGATGGAAGTACATAGGCTTCAAAGAAAAAAGCAAATACACGGTTCAGTCCCACCTTCAAAACTTATTGATGCTGCAAACCTGGTCAGATGTCAGATTGCTGTGTCCCAATGAGCTCCCGTTCCCTTATCTGTAAAATTAGGATAATTGGATTCAGCCATAGAGCTATTGAATGCATCACATGAGATTATCTATGAACCATGCTTGACAATGAATGTTATTCCACTCTCTCCTGATCCTCCTTCCCTCCTCATGGGTGCCCTTTTCCTTTCTTCTCATGGTTTCCCTACTCTGCCTATCTCTCCCCAGAGATCCCTTTGGACCCTCTGCTCTTCTTTCTCTATGCATTCTCTTTGTATGATCTTATCCCTGTGATCCCACGACTTTGATCACAGTTCCTACGGGCTAATGTTCCAAATCCCAACCTCCTGCCCAGATCTCTCTGCTAAGGTTCTAGTCCGATGTACCTACCCGCTCAGCATGTTTACTGGTCTCTTCTGTTCCACAGACACTCAAAGTCAGCATGTCCAAGAATGAACTCATTACTTGTCCTCCAAACATTACCCCCTTATTGTATTCAGCATTGCAATGAATTGTGCTAATATCCACCCAGTTACTCAGCCAGAAACTTGAGTGTCTTCTTGAATTATCTTCACCATTGACATCTCAATATTGATCAGTCCTACTTCCATAATTCTTTGTTATACTACCCTCTCTCTCTGAGCTGTGTCACTAGCTTAGTTCAGAACACCAGCTCTTTCCTGGGTGACTGCCAGAATTCCTGACTGACCTCCCCTCCATCGTGCCCTGCCTCCCCTCACTTCGTCCATTTTCCATAGAGAAAACCTTAGTACCAAGATTTCTGGGTTTTAAAAAGAGAGATGCGGATGTAATTTCTCGATGGTTTAGAAAGCATCAGTGTGCCCTATTACCCTAAGAATTGGGCCCCACTCCTTCAGAGAGTGTAAATGCCTTTTGTCTTTGATACTCTGACCCTAGATTCTCCCTCGCCCCAGCACCCCGCTTTTCCTTCTCAGACTCGAGTCTCTGGTTCTGCACTTGCATTGCTCTAACTGCCTGTGGTTCCTCCTGCCTCTGCCTTTATGTATTGCTCACCCTGCTCCACCGACACTTGGTTGACTCCACATTCGCTAAGTCCTCAGGCCTCAACAGAGGCTGACCTTCTTTTTATGAGCTGCTCCTGACTCCCAGATTCTGGTCTGTATAGGTGTTCTCCTCCAAGCTCATGCTTCATCCCATGGCTAGCTCTATTCCATGAAGCACTACCCTGGTTTGGCTGTATCTTCCTTCCTCCTCGAGCTGTGGACTCTCTGAGAAAAGGAATATTTCATTATTTATCCTGTATTTATCTTATCTGCCAATATAGTAGTCATTCAGTAAAGCTGAATATATAAAAATTAATTGCATATGTTAGATTACATTTCCTTCTATTCCAAAGAGCCCATCTAACACGAATTTGATATGAATGGGCAAAGTTTTCCCTGTCATAAATGGTCTGATACTCTTCTTGACTCTGTTAAAGCTTGTGGTGTTAATCTCAGATACCCAGGATCCAAAACTTCCTTGCCCTCCACTGAAATATCCTGCATCCAGGTGGTTTTTTAATATGTCTGTTTAGTTTGAAGCATACTTTCTCCTTCCATAACCCCTCTTCCAGAGGAGAATAGCTGGTGGTCTAGAATAGGGTGCTGCAAGCTGTAGCCTGAGGGCCAAATGCATCTCACCACCTGTTTTCATAAAGTTTTATTGGAACACAACCACACTCATAGATTTATGTATTGTTTATGACTTTTTTCATGCCACAATGGCAGAGTTAAGTAGTCATGACAGAGACCATATGGACTGCAAAGCCTAAAATATTTATTCTTTGTCCTTTAACAAAAAACAGTTTGCTGACACCTGCTCTGGAGCTTTGTTCATGAGCATCTGGGCCCACTCAGACCTGTGCTGCTGAGATTCAAAGAGATTCAAATATGCAAGGCATAACCCGAGAAAGGGTCACGGTCACAAATCCAATTTCCATGGCTGAAAGGCATTTCTAATACCTTTTCTTTGATAATGCTTTATGTTTTTGTACGTACTTTCATATTCATTAAGGAAAAGATCTTCAAATACAAATACCACTGCTTGCAGGTGATGCTGCTGCTGCCACCGCTGCTGCTGTCTAGACCACATTCTGAGTTGCCAGGCCATGGAGGGTAGGCTCTGGAATCTCAGGGCCTGTGCCTAAATTTGGTCCACTGCTTACCAATGGCGTAAACTGGAACAAGATAAAAAACTTATCTCAGGGTCTCGGTTTTTTGCCTCTGTAAAATGTGGTCAATGAAGGTAACGTCTAACTACCAAGGTCATAGTGGAGAGTAGATGAGTCATGTCAAGCTCTTATCACAGTGTTTGGTTTATTTTAAAATGCTTAATATGTGTCAGCTGTTGTGGTCTTATTTGCCTGTGTGCTGGTACCATGACAAGAAATTCCCTATCACAGCCAGATTCCTAATGCTTGCTTTCCTTCATGCTATCCCTCTTCGTGAAACCTTTGGTATATCCCAATGCCTACATGAGAAGATCAGAACTATGGCTCTACCTGTTTCACTTGCTCTGATGTCACTCAGCCTTCTGTCTACATTGGCAGGTCTCCTTACTGCCCTGTGTGCTGCCCTGGTTGTTCTTGCACCATTACTTTATCCATGCAGCTCTCCCAAGCTTGCGTTCTCTTGCTCCTCCTCTCTGCCTGTCTCTTAATGTTCTGCAGCAGCTCCATCTTCTGCAGAAGCCACCCAGCCACTATGGCTACCACCCACAGAGCTCCCTTCTTTCCCAGAGCTCACACAACTCCAGAAGAAGTGGCTTCACTGGACATGAGACTTATCTCTTTGGGAGTTTACTTAGCTGTGTCATTCCACCTCTCTGAGCCTCTATGTCCTCAACTACAAAATAGGAATAATATTACTTTTTCAAGGTGCTTTTGAGGATTAACTATAATGTGACATAATAGCACACTGAAGTTTCAAAATACATTCATTGTGTCCTCCATGCTTTTAGTACATGGCTTTTTGCACATAGCTGGGCACAATGGACTGATTAATGTACATTGCCTCAGATAGTAGATTTTCTTCCCATGATTGGCCCCTGAAGGCCAGATGGGAGCCCTAACAGTTCATGCCACCCTTATTACCCTTTCCTTTCCATGAAGACTTTCCAGTCAGCCATGTAGCCCTCCAAGAAAAAGGATGGCAGTACCTTGAGTGCTGCTGGGTATGGAAGCAGAGTGGTCTGTATTGAGAGAAATTTAAGCACATGCTTCATGATAATGGTGTTAACTGATAGACCAGGACCTAAGCTGTGTCCAGTTGTGTGCAGCTCTGGGGATCCTCCCGTGGGTCTGAGTGGTTCTAATTAGTCTTCTGGTTTGCTATGACTGATAGAGTCTGGTCTTCTTCTGGCTTACCTTACCACTATTCTCTGGTGAGAACCCTTTGCTGTCTACCTTGTCTATACCAGCAGATTCCAGAGCTATTCAACCAGTGAAGCTAGGAGAGGTAGGGGTTAAGAGGGAAGCCCTAGAACACGCCCAGGGTTCATAAACATTCTCCTACTGAGTAGATGAATGCCTTATGATTGTAGGAGTAGGTAGTGGTGGTGGTGTGCTGATTAGAGAAGGTGAGGACAGTTTATTTGTTGGAAGGAAGAAAACGAAGATAAACACGTTGTTTAACAAAAGCAAGAGATTTGGAAAGGAGGTAGTAGTGAAGAACAGCAGTGAGAATAAAGCTGGAGAAAATAGGATGGTTGGTCACGGATGGTGACTGTAGCACACGGTGTCAAGAGGACCCATGAGTTCTTGCCTGCAATTCATTGTGTGTTCCTAAGCAAGTGTTAGCCACATTCTGAGCCTCAAGTAACAACCCTGTAAAAGCACAGATTTGGAATTGGTGATTTCTATGGGTCTCTCCACACATCTAAATTTCTTGTATCCCTTGGGAAACTCTATGACTTTATTTTTTAAAATTTACCAAATACTTAAATATCAACTTTTTTGTGCCATTGTAAGAATTTTTAAACAATAATTGCCTCTTTTAAACCTTAACATAGCCCTAAGAGTTAACTTCTATTTTTTTAACTGTTCTTTAAAGATGTTGCTCCACTGTCTTCTGACTTGTATTGTTATATTGTTTCTGATGGAAAGTCTGAGAGGTCTGCTGTCAATCTTAGTTTATGTGTAATTTGCCTTTTTCTGGCTAATTCAAAGCTGTCACTCTCTAATTTTGGTTTTCAGCAAGTTGATTATGATGTACTTTGTGTTTTTGTCATTTCTTCCACTTCAGGCTCATTGAGCTTCTTCTTGGCTCATGGTTTTCATCAAATTTGCTAAATTTCAAATAATTATTTATTCAAGTGCTTCTCCTGCCTCCACTCCCATTTTCTAAGGATCCAGTTATATGTATGTTAGGCTGCTTGTCTTCCTATCCCATAGCACACTGATGCTCTAGTCATTTAATTTTTCAGTTGTATTTTTCTCTGTTTCATTTTGGATACTTTCTATTGCTATGTCTTCAAGTTCACCACTCTTTCTCCTACAGTGTCTAATCTGATTTGAATCTCATCCAATATATTTTTAATCTCAATGTTGTTTTTATTCATTTCAGAAGTTCTGTTACATGTCATATATAGAGTGTGTGTGTGTGTATATATATAAAAATTTCACTGTCTTTCCTTCTCATGCTTTCTTTTTTCTCTTCCTTCTAGAATATATGGAATATATTTATAATATTTTAATATTCTTATCTATTAATTACATTATCTGTGTCACTTCTGGGTCTATTTCTATGAACTATTTCTTCTCCTTATTATGAGTCATGTTTTCCGGCCTCTTTGCATGCCAAATGATTTTTATTGGATTCTGGACATAGTGAACTTTATGTTGCTTAGTTGGTAGATTTTTATGCATTCCTGGAAATAATTTGGTACTTTGTTCTGGAATGCACTTAAATTATTTGGAATCAGTTTGAGCTTTTCAAGACTTGTTTTAAGCATTTTAGGTGGGAACGGATCAGCTGTTTTCTAGGGATAATTTGTTTCCACTACTGAGGCAATACTCCATGTCTCATATATTATAAGGCTTTTCCTCACTGACTGGTGGGAAGACAAACTATCTCTAGCACTGTAAGAGCTCCAGGGATTATTCTGCCAGTTCCTTTTTAGTAGTTTTTCCTCAGCCTTGGTAGTTTTCTCATGTGCATCTTCTGATCAGTGCTCAAAGACTTGAGGAAAACCTTCTGAAGATCTCCATGATTGTCTCTCTATGCATCTCCTTCCTCTCTTATACTCTTCCCCATACACAATAACTGCCTTAACTTTCCTGAACTTCTGACTCTGACTTCTTAATGCAGGGAAACTGCTAAGCTCTGTCTGTGTACTCTCTCCTTGTACTGCAGCCTGGAAAATCTTGCCAGGCAGTAAGCTGGGACATAACATTTACGTCATTTATTTCTGTGTTTTTTTCAGAGATCATTATTTTTTGCTACCTGTTGTACAATACCTGACAGCCAGTTTAATACATTTTTCCAGTGTTCTGTTTAAGGCAGAAAGCTTCTATTATTTCATCATAGTGTGAAGTTGAAGTCCTATTAGATACTGTTTTTGTATTTATTTTACAGATGGTGAAACTGAGGCACAGAGAGATCGAATAATTTGCCCAGGCTTGCACAGTTAACAATTACCCAGAAATTTGAAGTCGTAATCTTCCACTTTAGGCTGTGCTGTCTCAAAAGCATTTCTGTAAATCAGGTCAAAATCTTAATAATTTGGTAGTTCCCAGTTACAGAGCAAGGACCTCAGCATGTGTTTGCACATCAGCCTGTTCAGTATTCAGAGGGACTGGTCCATTCTGCTTATCTTTGTGTTCAGAGATAATCATGGATGCTTTTTAAGGTGTTAACTCTAATGCTATATTTGCATCCTATCTTACATCTGAGGACAGAAGACATTTCTTCTGACCCTTTGGGGCCACAGGGTAGATTTCCAGAGCCTCTACTTGTGACAGATATTTGTATTGAATAGAAATATAATCTGACTTTTCAGTGCTCTCTGGAAAATTCCTGTTTTTGGGACACAAACCATTTACCCAAACAGTGTAAAGAGATTACGGTTCACTCTCTTACACTGAATTATGCATGGTTTTCAGCTAGGTAAAGTTCTCAATTTTCTATTTTAGGAACATTCCTGCACAGAACAGAAAAAAAAAAAAATCTATACTTTCCAGAAGCAACCATTCTTGATTTATTTTAGTTCTAGGAAAAAGAAATAATAAGTCTGAACCCTAACCATTTTTTCTGCATCTCATTTTATAATTGGTAATCAGAGATTTCTCTTCTTTTCAGAAGTAGAACTTTCTTTTATGTTTCATGACATTAGAATAAAAAAAGAAGAAAATTTGGCCCAATTTTTAAAACATCTATTGCAGCACACTCATTATGAGATCTTTTTAGAATTAGAATGACTAATCCTGCTTAATACATGAGGAGTGTTTGCTATTAAGCACTGGGCCTTCTCGGAACACCATGTCAAAACCATTTGAATTTGAGTTAGTGGTGATTAAAAAATGTCAGCTTTAAAAAGACTATTTCAAGAATGCCTCAGAGCCTTGGTTTTGGCTACAAAGAAATTTGTGATGCATTGAAATAATAGAACGATTAAGGCAAGAAGAGATTTGAATTCCAGAGTTTTAGTTCAGCATTGATGGTGTCATATACAATGGACATGGTTCTAAAAGGAAAGTTAGATTGCTCAGCTGAATTGAAGGCATTCATTTGGAGGAAAATACAAGTGACACACGGAAATAATATTGCTGTACTTTTCTCAAATGTACTTTTTATCTCATCTTCTATCCCAGCAATCTTTTGCCACATCTGGGTTGCAAGAAGGCTTCAGTAACCCTAGTTTTTGCTGCCAGTATCCCCAGATACTGGCTGTGAGAATAGGACAGAGTGCTTGGTAATATGAAAAGCAAAATGAGTTAGCTCCACAATTTCGATTCAGTCCAGACCTGCAGCTTGTTTTTGTTAGAGTTGCAGGATAGATACACATATACAAATACATACACATATGAATACATACCCATACTACATATGTGAGCTCAATTTATCAAACCTATGATATCAATTGTCATTGTATGTACCACTAGGAAAGGAAAAACATTGCCGGCTAAACTATGACACAATGCTTTCTTAATGCTTAGAATTTTTACTTCATACTTGTTAAAGGAGTTTTAAAATGAATAAATGAATATCATCACTCTTATGCATACTTAAAAATCATAATATAATATAGACAAAATTAAATGGTTGAAATGTTCCCAAATCAGCTCTGTATTCAAAGACTCAATTTTGTAATCATTTGCGATTCAGAATTGTCCAGGTTTTTCCACACAATATCATCCTCTGTGTCAGTAAGAGCATTGCTAATGCAGTACTTTCTAAAAAGTGCTCCATTTTTGTGTCCAGGACTTTCTCCAAGTGCTAAAAGCCCTTCTGCAAATTTTGATGTGTACACATTATCAATTACAACTACATCATGACTATAGCCAGGCCAGAGATTGTGAGATGCCATTGATTGTAAAATACAACATGATTTCAATGATGATAAAATATGAAAAAATATACATTATGTGTGTATGTGTATATATCTGTGTTTATACATATATGTGTGTATACATACACACACACTCATATATATGTATATATGTGTGTATATATATAACTAAAATAGACATTTTAAAACAGAAGCAAATTTCATCTTGTAGGATATTATTGCAGAGGGCAGGATATGCCTTTCTACCTTTCCTGAGCGCAGGAATTCCATCTGTGAATTCACCTCTGCTCTTGGCATTTCCCCAAGCTCCAGCCTAGCTCTGGCCACAAAGCTATACCTTAATTGCACCTGGTTTCTCTCTCTCTCTCTCTCTCTCTCTCTCTCAATCTCTCTCTCTCTCTCTCTATATATATATATATATATATGTGTGTGTGTGTGTGTGTGTGTGTATATGTATATATATGGATGGATGGTTATATATACATATGTATATATGTGTGTATATATATCCATCCATCCATATATATACACACACATATGTGTGTATATATCCATCCATCCATATATATGTATATACACATACATATGCATATACACATACACATACATATAAAATACTACCATATAGTACTGAGCTAGTTATACAAACAAAAAAATAGTCATGGGATTACAGGGCAATGTGAAAGGAGAACGATATTTGGAAACAAGATTTGAGCCCCTTACCTAGCTGTAATATTTACCAACTGTGTGACCTTTGGCAAGTTATAAACCTTCCCTGAGGCTCATTTACTCATCGGATGATGACCACGTGATAATACCGTCTTAACAGGTTTGTTGAAAGGGCAGATGAGATAACATTTATACAGGTGTAAAGTGATACACACATGGATAGCATTCTTACTGCCAGGATGCTAACACACTTCCCACAAGCCAAGGGGTGAGGACTTTGCTGAAGGTAGGTGATCCTTGACCTTACTCTTGCCAAAGCAGCAGAATAGGGAGTTAAGGAGGAAGAAAGACTGGAACAAGCTAACTTTGAGAGATTGAAGCAATGAAGACTGATCATGGGGTAAAAAGTGTTCTGCAAGTGGGGTAAAAAAAAGCAACCAAATTTTTGTGTGGCATTACTAGGATCCCTGCTTCTATATCCCCTCTCCATGAAAGAACCGTTCTCTTCCTGGATGGCATGCTGGCCACCAACTAGGAGGCTGAGATGGGGAGTGGCATGTATCTACCATCATCAGATTGTAATGTACCAGGATCTCAGGAGATGAGGGATTGTAACTGTTGACAAGGTGACAGACATGGAAAATGATAATGCATGAAATCAGCTTAGAAATCGTGACTCGTAGTTACGGTTCTATGTGTTCTGTTCTTAATATATTTAGAAAAATAGTAAAATTTCAAAGAAAACAAGAAAAGAATACTAAGAGTGCCATCTCATGGTATGACTTATACCCGTTTTGTCAAATTGTGCCTACCCATCCCTGCTGCCCATGGTCAGGATGGTAAATAGGTTTCGTATCTCCTGATACCTCTAATCAATTAGCAATGATTGCTAGGAATGTTCTCTTGTCCAATATTCTAAGGGTAAGTCTGTGTTCAGTGAGAAAGTGTTGTGTGAGGGCTTAAATCTTAGTATCCATGTTGGACGAGGGAGAGGAGAGTGGACTCAATGTCCTGTGAGTCCACTGACCTTGATCAGGCCCCTTTTGAAGATCTGGTCATGGAGAATAAACATGTGAGAACTGACTGAGAAGGAGCTGATTCTGCACTTAACTCCAATCTTGACTGATGTCCTGTGACTGTTCCTAGACCTCTTACCCCTGATTCTAGTTTCCCAGACTCCTCTGCACAAGTGATTTGACTGTGTATTCATTTATTCATTCATTTAACACATTTTGCTTAGGCACTTGTGTACCAAGGATTGTGCTGGAGGCTGGGGATATACTAGAGAACAAAACAAATGGAGTCCTTGGAGCATTCCTGTGAGGAAGGAAAATTGGCCTTTGACAGGCACACAGTCTATTTAATCCAATTGTCTTGTGTGCTACAGAGGACATATGCAGTATTTATTTATTTATTTTTTTGACATGGACCCTCACTTTGTCGCCAAGGCTGGAGTGCGAGAGCGCGATCTTGGCTAACTGCAACCTCCGTCTCCCGCCTTCAAACAATTCTCCTGCCTCAGCCTCCTGAGTAGCTGGGATTACAGGCACCTGCCACCACACCTGGCTAATTTTTGTATTTTTGGTAGAGATGAGGTTTCACCATTTTGGCCAGGCTGGTTTCGAACTCCTGATCTCAGGTAATCCGCCCACCTTGGCCTCCCCAAGTGCTGGGATTACAGGTATGAGCCACTGCACCCAGCCATGGTATTTTATAAATACATAAAAATAGAAGAAACCTGGTCATTTCAGGAATTAGTGAGAGTTTACTTGAGAAAGACTAACAGAAACCATGTCACTATTGTTAAATGCATCTCCAGTACTTTCCATGAAAACTTGTCTTTGAGACATGAGCAGAAATGTGAAGAAAGTACATTTGAAATATAATATTGGAAAAGGTGGCCCTAAGTCTTCCATGGGCCAACTTCTGAGGGTATTCTTTACTTAAAGAGTCATATTGGAGGCTTGGTGTGCCTCATCTTGAGCCTCTGTTCTCTGAGTTCAACCTCCCAGAGCCCAAGGAAGTTAACGTTTTCCGAAATAAGACAGAGGCATGGCCTGCACCCCTGCTTTTTCCACTTGATTGGAAACTACAGGGTTTTATGGACCTCAAGAATTTTGACACTCAGCCATCGCCTTCCCTTGCAGGCTGTTAACCAAAGCGAGGGCTCATGGGACTCTGTGCTTTATGAGAGGCCATGATTCCCGTTCCCCAGGATGCCTGTGTCTGGCATTCACAGAGGCAATGGGGCCTGACGGAGTCCTCACTGCCCAACGGCCTGTGGAGGAAAAGTGCTCATTCCTCGAGAGGTTGCATCCCCTAGGAACACTGCACCGTTATGGCCTCGCCCTGGAGGAAGGGCCTGAGCTGCCCCCATTTGGGACTCACATACGGCAGCCACGCATGCGCTCATGGCTACTGAACTTCCTATGTGTTCACGTTTATCAACACCTGCTGCTGTTCCTTGTTCCTGACTCACTGTTAGGCTCGAAATCTTGCCCAGCTACTGCAACCACACCCTGGGAATAAAGGCCTTCTCAAGTTTCACAGCTCACCCTCTCCCGTCACGGCAGAGTGGAGCAGGAGGTCAGTGACACGGGAGGGGCACACAGTAAAGCCCGCTGTTAACGGAAAGGGACAAAAATAGACTTTGGTCTTCCCTTCCCAAATTAGGATGTGATTACTCACTCTCCAAGGGCTAATTTGAGACTCAATATTTTTATCCAGACTTCAGAAAGGAAACCAGTGATGGGTAACTGACAAGTCAGTAGTGGGCCTTCCCATAAGTACATCTTTATAAAGGGATCTTGGTGTCCTGAGACATCTGGGTTATGCTGCTGTCTTTTGCCTGTGGTTTAGTAAATGAATGGAAGTTTGGGGGAACATGGGAAAGAAGAGGGAGGGCCCATGCTTGTGCACCTATGTGTACACAACTGCAAAGAGTGCGTGTCATATTGGTGTCCCTGTGGCTGTCCATACATAGTGGAAGTGCCACACTTGGGCTTGACGGCTGAGGCACACAGTTAAAGATCTCCACTGTACTAGGCTGAAAACCTGGACACTCTAGACTGAGAGAGGGACGACAGCTTAGAGTCTTGCTTCTCAAAGTGAAGTCCGTGGGCTAGCAGCGTCAGCATCACTTGGAAGCTGACTAGAAATGCAGATCAGGTCCCCAGATCGACTGTATCAGATGTTGTATAATCTCCAGGTGATTTATAAACACATGAATATCTGAGAAGCACACGCTTAGTTTACCTCCCTGAATGGTGCAGGTGAGAAAACAGGCCAAGAGAGATGCTCCACAGTCAGTGCCTGTCAGACTACAGCCAGGCCTGGTAAAACACAGAGTATACCTGGCCCCTCTTTGTACAATCAAGACCTATAGCCACACACCTTCTGCCCATTCCATAGTTCCTCTCCTGTCAGAAGTTGTGTCTGTTTGACAGAAGTGCCAGAGGGAAAGTAGAGAGGAAGGCTGGCTGTGCTGAGTGCTAAGGGAAGAAGCGCTTGCGTCTGAATTCAGTTGTGGCTAACAGGAGCAGAGTTGTCAAGCCAGGGTTGTGTAGCAACATGCCAGAGGTCTTCTTGTACTGCCTGCACTTGGATGTGGCACTCCAGGACTACACCACTTGACTGATGTGGCAAGGAATGGAATGTGGCAAGGAATGGAATGGGTGCAGAGAGGGATTACCTGATTGCATGAGGGTGGGTTTTGTGATGTGGTAGTTAGCTAGAAGGGAATTATTGTAGTGTGAAGCCAAACTGACATCACTGCCATTCAGGACATTGTATAGTATGGGACCCACCCCACAACCTTCAAGAAATGCTGTGTCCCCTTTCTCTCCGCCACTCTACATCCAATTAGGTGGCTATGATGTTTGTGGGAATGGTCCCTGTCTTAGCGTGTGCACATACACACACCACGCTCATGCACTCAGAGCACCAGTTTCAGCCTTTATACTTGAATCAGTGTCTGGTTCATCTTTGTAACCCTAGCCCCTAAGTTCATGCCTGGCACATACGTAATAGCTGCTTAATAACAGTTTATTGATGCAAACTTAACTGCAGTAAGAAAATGGCCTTTTACCAAGGCCAAGGCCTCACTTAACCAAAGGAGAGGTCATCCCATTGAACCCCTTTCTAAACAGATTCCCTTTTTATTTGTGTTAATACCCTATTTGTGTTATATTGCATTTGTATTAATATCTTATTAAGTTTGTAGTTCTAGTTCAATGTTTATTACAGTTTGTTCTCTGTAATACTCCAGCAAAATGTTAATTTTACCTTATATATATATTTGAAGTTCTATAGCTTATTAAAGTTTGAAACGTCAAGGTTGGAAAACGCCATGGCATAGCATGCCGTGGACTATTCAGACCTTAGCTGTGCTAACACGCAGGTGCCCCTGTGGGAAGTGGAGGTGTGCATAGTACCCCAAGCTTCCCTCCCTCACACCACAGAGCCTCTTCTTCAGAGAGTCTTGGTTTCTCAGAAGGTGCTTTGGAAGACCCTGATCTAGTTGTTCTGGTCTGTGTGGCATCTGTCTCCTAACTTGACAACCATGTTCCAGGGCTGGCAATGTGTTTTACACTTGGCTGTTATTCCTCAGGGCTTAGCAGGTATTGAAGGAATGCCCACTGAATGAATAAATCAAAGTCGATCTGTGAAAAAGACAAATAGATATAAGTTCTAGGGTGGAATAAGTTTTATTTAATTCTAATTTAACTCAGTGAGTATATTCAGATGACTGCTTCTAGTGCCAGGCTCTGTGCTGAGCATGGTGAATACAGAAATGAAGGAGACCGAGCACCATCCCCAAGAAATACAAGGACTTGAAATAGACAGATAAAGACACTGCGGACAAATGGAACAGATGATGAATTTACAAGGCTTGGAAGGTGCAAAGAAAAAGGAGTGTGCAATCCTTAACCTAGATAATGACTAAAACAAATTGTGGAAGGATAACTGAATTCACCGTGCTGACAAGAGTGGGGGAGGGTGCAGTATGGTCAACAGCTTAGAGGTATAAACACATTGCCATGCCCCAGAGACCGTTAACTCCCCACCGCCACCAAAAACAAAAAAATGTAACAACTGACAAATGTTGGCGCTGAGAATGTCCTAGATCACAATGAGTGGATCTTTCCCTTCTCTAAAGTCAGTATATTTCTGTTGGGACAGTGCCCTGCTCTGATTCAGAAAGGTGCCAGTCTTCCTGAATTCAGGGACTTGCCATGGCTCTGGACAGTGGCTTTGCACTTGGTAAGCTCATACTTACTGAAGGAGAATGCCTTAGAGCGTGGCCCATGCTCTAGCCTGCAAGGCTGGTGGCACTGAGTTAGGACATGTGTATCATTGATGTTCATATTTTCTTAAAGTCTTATTAAGCTGTACAGATATGTATGGGTTTTTTTTAAAGCTTGCACTCAATAAACTGTGAATCTGTGACTGTAAATAAGACAACTCGTAAAAACGCATTTACGTTGATCCTTCCAACTTAAAATTTATTTTGCTTTTACTTTAGCTTATTTATGAACCAGGAATGACACTGATGGAGAATCTGTTTCCACACTAATAACACTAAAATAGATTTAGATGCATATCAGATGAAAGTTGAGTATCATTTGTAATTATGATTAAGGTGACGTTTTATTATTTTCCCCAGGAGAGTCATGAATTTTGACTCTGCATGAAATGTTAATTGAATGCATCTCCTGCCCCTTCAATCAGACAGTATTTCTGGTAAATAATTGTGGTTCTTAGTGGGCAGTTGCTCCTGGGGGATCTTTTACTACCATGAGTCCAAAGAAACATTCTAGAGGCCTTTCTGTTTCCCTTCCTGTTTGAGCCAGGTGAAGGAATCGGACATATGTGAATCAGAAACCTTGCAGTACCGCTTAGAAGCTATACACACTTGATCAGCTATTTCATGTTCCTAGGCCTGCGTTTTCGTGTCTGCACAATGGGCATGATACTGACTTCAGAGGATGAGGATTTCCTGAAACAATGTACCATATATAGCAAAATGCCCAGCACATAGTAAGTGCACTTAACACTGGTGATATTTTATTAAAGTTTCAACGAAAATGGAAAATGTCAAACTAATCAGTCTAAGGGCTGGGAAGAGAGCAACAGGGGCATATGTGGGCGAGTAGGAAGGCGGGGGTGTGTCTGAAGGAATTCCAGAAGTGTCGGGCTTTTTAGCAGCTCCCTGTGCTGCTACTTACACGTCAGGGCTTCCTCATTTGCTCCTGAGAGGCAGCACAGTGCAGTAGGAAGGATACGGGCTATGAATTCAGTTGGACTTGGGACCGAATCTAGGGTTATTAAAATGGAAATAATAATGCTCTTATTAGTCATTGTGAGGATTCTGAATCAGGATTCCTGGTGCTTAATACCTGGGGGCCCTAGTTATGGACTGATTCCAGAAAATAGAATGCAGAACACATCCACCCTGATGGGTTTATGAGGTCTCCTCTTCTAATTAAGGATGAACACCATTGAGAGATGGGCTTTGATTTTCAGAAAAGTGAGCTGCAGATCATGACAGGGCCTTGACGTAGACTTTGGGGTTTTGACTTGGTTATCAGTACTGTCTGTACCACAGGCCTCCAGTTTCTAACTCTGTGTCTCTTCGTGGTCATACTGAGAGCCCAACTAACTACTAGCAGCAATTATGACCTAATTCTTGGTAAAAATGACAAGCTCATCAAGGTTTTCTTGGGACTTTCTTAGTGTTCTGAAAATCCTGCATCATGGGAAACCCTTTAGTCCCAGGCAAACAGGAGAGCTGATCCTCTCTTGCCCCACTATGGGTGGGGACACCTTTGGAAAGCTCTGGCTTCCTTATAGTACCCAGAACTACATTTACATGAAGCCACTTTGATGCCTCAAATTATCAACGTCAAACTGGCACACTAGGTAGATTGCTTTCATTTAAAAAACAAGCGTGAGAGCAGGGAACATCTGGATCTCTAAAGTAAAACAAAATGAGATGATTTATTTACTTTGCTGCAGTTCTGCCCCCTGATGGCTTTGGGTGTGCTTGTTTATACGTCTGAAGGGGGTCACATTTGAGTGAGAAAGGCAGTTCTGAGAGAGTGTGAGGGCAGCGTGGGGGCTCATCAACAGTAAAGACACCTCCACCCCTCACAGTCCCCGCTAGAGAAAGCTTTTGTCTCCTTATGTGGCAAGAGATGAAGACATGGAACATCTCTAGTACTCTGGAAGGCTCCCCCATCCCTCACCCCAGTTAATAAATACCTCCACAGGTAAACACTTTCCCTGCCTTCCAGAGCTTTTCAAATATTTGGATTCCCAGGCCACACCCATAGACACTGATTTAATTGGTTTGTGATTGGGCCAGGCACAAGGATTTTTTCAAAGCTCCCTGAGGGGATGTTGCCAGGGTTAAGCTACTTCTCTAATCTAGCAGGATGTATGAGTACTAGGTGGTTCCAAATGCCAACACATTTCAGACCTGCTGCCTCCCAGGCATCTAAGGGCAGGAACTAAAGGGTGTGTGGGATGGGATCTTCAAAGACCTGTCTGTGGGTATCTGATGGAGGAGCCGGGCAATGTGAAATATTTTGATGTGTCCATTTCCTGGGCAGAGCAAAGCATTCGCTTTGAACACTCACAGAATAATAGGGTATAGGAAAAGGCAAAGGGGCCATTTTGAAGTGTAGACACAAACCACACTGCTTAGGGGCCTCATGAGGAAGTGCCACCATCAGGAACAAGGAGCTTTCTCCTGATTCCTGTAGGCAGTAAATGCCTGGGTCTGCAGAGAGGCAGCAGCTTCAAGTCCAAAGGAGAAAGTGGCAGCAGTTTTGGGCAGCACTAGAGGAGGCTAAGGCTTCTTCTCCATTGGCCTGTGGGCAGGAGGCTTTAGCAGGGATGTGGGGGCCAGAATGTATTCAATGGACTTGCTTGTCTGAGATTCACTCTGGGAGCTTCAAACAATGTGCACCTAGGAAGACATCTGTTGGCAGTCGGAAGAGGGGCAGCTGACATCCTGCAGGTATGAAGATGGGGCTGAAGGACTCGTTAGTTAGTAACAGAGCCACAGGGGTGGAGGCCTGGTAACAATAACTTTACCAGTTCACTGTGGTGCAAGATCACTGCATGAATGAAGGGTCCTTATAGAATTCCTCCTATTGAGTGCTTTCATAATATGTTTGAAATTATTTCATTATAACATTTTCACCTACACATGAGAGATAGAAGGAACTACAGTCTACAGATTTTCAAGTCAAGTTTCAAACTCAATTCTCCCACTAAGTAGCTATATGACCTTGGATAAATCACCTTCTCTCATTGGGCTTCTATTTATCTAATTTTAAAGAGAGAGATGTGGAGTGGGTTAAATGATCTCTAGGGGAACTATTAGCCTGGACACATTGGAAATTCATGGGAATTCAGTTATCTATTTAAAGAGAGATGCAGCATGGAGGGAGGAGATGCCTGTAGGGTCTTTGTTTTCTTGCTCCCAGTCACGGTTCCTGCTCCTTCCCTGCTGCTTCTGAGCACATCCCTATGACTCCTGGAGCCATGGAGAGTCTGATACACCAGCCAGCTTGGTACAAGTTAGGCCCTACCTCTGTAAGCTGTTACCTAACAAACAGGGCCCAGAGAGAGGCCGCCCTGTCTCTAAAGTTGTTTCTCTGTTCAAACAACTCCAGTTGAAAATCTCAGCCTACATGAAGATAAATGGACACCTGCAGATGTTCTGGCTGGAGTGATCGCCTTGCAAATCACATCAGCATGCCCAACTGAGAGTATGAGCAGTCTGATAACGTTGTGGTTTGGACCAGCACTCTGCAGAGGGCTAATCTGGCACCATGTTGCTTTGGGGGCTGGAGCTCTCAGGAGGAAATGACAAGGTGGAGGCAGGTCATGGTTATAGATTCTGGTCTAACTAGCAGATGTGACCTAAGCTAGGGGCATAGCAGCAAATGGCTTCCATATTGGGCACCCACAGTATTCCAGGTACAAGATAGCTGGTTTGCACATTTTATCCTTTTTACCAACTCTATGGCATTATTATCTCCATTTTACAGATGAGAAAATGGAGGATTGGGAGACTAATAAGGAAAGAGTTACTTTGTACTTTAGACTGTTTAATATATGCAAGGCTATTTTCTTTCCTCTATTATGTGATGAATTTTAGCTATCGTCATTTCACCTACCATTCTTGGAAACTACTGAAACTCACGGGTCCCAACCAAGAGAACTTGATAGTGCAGGAGGTTAGAGATGTCAAGAAAGGGTTTGGAAAGGCATGAGTTTAGAATGCTCACCAAAGACCCCCACACCACAGGGCAACAGCTGGGAGGCATCATCAACATTAATGCAGCTCTACATCCTGGCTTATGGCTTACAGCTGGCAGGGAAAGCTCAGAAAGACAAGTATTGTGACCTCGGATGCCAGGCAAGTCATTTCAGTTAAAGAAATTGCAAATATTCCCTTTCAAGAGATATTTGCCTAATTTTTTATTAGGCAAAAAACTTGAAGAATAACTTGTTCTTTGGAGGGATAGAGCCAAACAAGACTACAGCACAATGTCCTAGGAAGATAGACATTGTTCAGCAACGAAACTTTTTGTGCAGCAAATGTGTCCTGAGGGATTATGGGTGACTTATGAGTCACTCAGCAGAGGTTCACTATACCCATCCTATGCTGAGCAGTGTACTTGGATCTGGGAACAGAGTAAACCAGATATGGTCCTGTCTTTGGGAATACATACTACTTAAAGGTCTTCCAAAGAATGTGCTGTACCTTCATGGTGAAATAGGGGTAGATGGCTTGAGAATAAACTGGGAGAAAATTTCCATGTCCTGTGGCTACAGCTGAGATTCACAACTGTTTGATTCTGCCCCTTTTGGGGGTTGGGACTAATGTCTCATGAAGTTTTCATAGGGAAAAATGTGAACAATCTATTTCAATTACTTGTTAGAAGTCAAATTTACATAATCATTTGATGTAATGCTGTTCCTTTGGGGCTTCCCTGGAGTGGTGTCAGAGCTGCTGTCCCTGCAAGTGCCTCAGCCCCTGGAGAAGCAGACAGACATTTCTCCACACTGGGAGAGTCAAGCTGCAATTGGATGAGCCTTCAGCCAGGGATAATTAGGCCAAATGGGTGCGAAAATCTACCCAAGGGGAGAAAAGCATTCTTTTTAATCACTTTTTTCCCCCCAAACTCGAGAGTAACACAGTAAAATTAAAATCCATTTTAATAATATAGTCTTCATTAATGTGAAATGTAGTTTTAGGCAGACCTTAATTCAAAGGTTGCTTTTTTTTTTGGTGGAAAAGATATTGCTTTTTGTATGACCTTTAGTAAATCCAGAAGTGACAACATGGAATTGTAAAGCATTCCTTAAGCAGCAGAATTCTGAGAAGAGTCTTTTCGTCACTGACTGGTTTCCTTGTGGCGGATGTGTCCATGCCATGACATTTATGCCAAGCATATGTTGGCTGCCCACATGTGGGACATGTGAGTGAGTAGTCGCCTCTGTGAACGCTTTGAAGGCCAGAGTCACATCTTCTCTGGCTGGCTTTCTCTATGTCTAGCCTTGTAGACATCTCTATTTCTTTGTGGAGAGAAGGGAGGGATGAATGAGTGACATAGACAGATAGTAACTTCATAGTTCTCAGCACTGAAATTTGGTATCTCTTCTGTGGCAAGGCAATCACTGAGTTTGCCATTTGTAAAAATGTATTCAAAATAATAATCATAAGTGTCTCCTTCTATTACAAAAGTGCTATGGCCTGTATGACTTATTCAACATCTGTTTCTATACTTTGGTAATTTGCCTAGGTATTAAATGCATATTTTGTGACTAAGAGTCTGAAGTGCTCATTTCCTTTTCTTGAATCTTTGGCAGAAAGAGCTAAAAATGTTTCAGAAACTTTGAAGATATTATCTTGAGCCTGGCAATTGACACCTGATTGTTTGATGGAGTGGCAGGAGAAAAAGAAAGTCAATAAAGGCAACTCTTGTCTTTCTTTCCTTTCCTTTTCCTTTTCCTTCCCCTCCTTTCCTTTTTCCTTCTCAGCTTTCTTCCTTGTTTAGCACTTCCTTTGAGCCAAGACTATGCTTCGTGCTGCCAATGGTACATTATGTATGTGACAGTAAGGACATGTTTCTGCCTTCATGGGGCTCTGTCAGTGATGAGAACAAAGAAGTAAACAGACAGCACGAAAGAATGGGTTGAGTACTCTGAGGAAGTGGAATCTTTGTGGAGCCTGAAGGAAAGGGATAGGCTGGAAAGAGGAGGTTTCAAAAACAGAGCGATGTCTTAAAGCCTGGAGGCAACAGCTGTGACACAGGTAGGAATTGCAGGGTTTGATGTGGTAGCTGCAGTGGGGAGATGGGGCATAGGGTATAACAAGCCATAAATGCCACATTAAGAAGTTTGTTTTCTAAGCATGATGGAGAGGTGTTGGAGAATTTTAAGCAAGAGAGTGACACGATGAGGCATGAACGTTGTGTATAAAGGAATATTTGGAAACAAAAGTGAGGGGAGCAGCAAGAGAGTGACACAACGAGGCATGAACTTTATTTATAAAGAAATGTTTGGAAACAAAAGTGAGGGGAGCAGTGAAGGAAGAGATTAGACTAGTGATATGAGGCCAGGAAGGTTGGGGTAGGGAGCAAAGTCCACAGTGAAACTCAAGGCTTATGTTCAAATCCTACATAAAGATTTTGAGCAGCCCTCCCTCGCTGTGGATCCTGAACTAGCACTCAGAGATGCTTAGTACTCAAAGTGTGGTCCACAGACTAGCAGCATGGGCCTTATCTGGTGCTTGCTGGAAATGCAGAATCTCAGCCCTATCTAAGCCTACTGAATCAGAACCTGCATGTTACCAGCTCTCTGCCTTTCCTGACACAGAAGGGTATATTGATAAAAAAAAGAAAACATAGCCAGAAAAGTAACATGAAAGAACTGTTTCTTTATTTGCAAAAGCAGGCTCAGCTCCCTTCTCTGGAACATACTCTTAATTCTCTTAATTATAAAATGTCATGCATGTTGACAAGCTCTCTGGGTCATTTGGACACATGTGAAAGCTGAGAAGCACAGTTATGCAGACGATCATAGGAAAAAGGAGCACAACCCTGTAAGGGCAGGTGCCTACGGTACAAGCAAGTTAGCTGTGTGGCACATGATGCATCTTACTGAGTGGATTATGTTCTTCAAGGAAAGTAGCTCAGAGGCTTGAAAGGATAGGTGGGGCAGCTGAGAAAGCCTGTGGACCCTTCCACCATGACCCAGCTCATCTGATGAAAGCCAGTGATGGCTAAATCTGTGTCAACAGTGTGTCTCTGTGGAAGCCAGGGTGACCAGGTCAGCAGCTAAGTTAATGCCAATCTCTGGATATCCCCACCCCTCCCCACCACGCTACCTCACAGTCAGCCAAATGTGAGTGTGTACCTAAGAAGACTGTTGAAATATGTGTGAGTTTGATCACTGGGATCAATCTGGCTGCCTGTGTAGACCAGGTATACCAGGCAAAAGACAGTGGGAACCCTACCTAAGGTCAAGGCAGAGGGATAGTGTCGGAGACAGGTTCTAGGCTGCAAAGTTACAGCTGCAAAGACTGAGTCAGCTAGTTGTGGTCACAGGCAGGAGTAGGAGGAAGGTAGGGGCTAGTCAAGGTTGGGTTGGGTCCTGCTGTGGTCACTGCCAGGTTCTTCCATGGCTCCGAGGGTGGACCACAGGAGCTTTTTCCATCCCCAGAAAACCTGTTGTCAACTTCTCTGAACTCCGTCTACTGTGCATGTGGCACTGGAGGAGTCTGGTGTTCCTTAATTAGTGTTAGCAGCAACTACAATTGCTTATTATATTATGTAATCAAATTTGTATAATTGCTCTTTTATAATCCACTTTAAAAATCCAAAAACAGCACAGTGCAGGCAGGGAAGGTGTGAGCACAGGCCCCTGACATGTCAGCATTCCAGCCTTTCCTGACATGGAAGGGTGTACTAATAGAAAACACAGCCAGAAAGGTAAAGTGGAAGATCTGTTTCTTTATTTGCCAAAAACAGGTCTGGCTACCTTCTCTGGGACATACCTGGGCTTAATTCTGTTAATTATAAAGAGATAGAAAATTCAGGATCCCAGGAGACAGGAACCCACCAAAGGGTTTGGGTCTTTTTTTTTTCTCTTGCAGTTACAATGCCATCCAGATATGGTTCTTGCCATTTAGTCCCTCTAAGACTTGTGGGATTCCTTGACTGAGTGACACTTCTGGAACTCCCAAGGGCTGCTTAGTGATGTGGGTGAACCGTTAGGGCTCTGCTCAAAGCCCTGAGAAGGCCTTTGTTGGGGTCAGTTGGGTGACTTTTCACAGGGGTCAGGGCGTCATGTTTTGCCTCCTTTGGAATTTCCCTTGGGGTAAAAATTGCGAGTCCCTTACCTAATTTGGTCGCATATCTCCCTGTTCTTTTGTAGAAATAATAACTTAGGAAAGGAGAGACTCTTTACAAAATACTTGCAGACTTCTCATGTTCTCGACTCATCACACATACATGACATAATCTGAGAAGAGATGCAGATCCTTGCAAACTTTAAGAGTTATAAGAAATAGTCAAATTACTAATCTTTGAGAAGAAAAAATTGTTACATATATGAGTGAGGGGATCCTGTGCCCCAGAGAAAGGACTTTTAGCAGAGTTTCCCAAACAAATTTGTAAGACTGGCTATCAATCTAGGCTTCATCGTGACTTCAGGGTTCTATGAACTCTCCAAAATAATTGTGTGTATATTTGCATATGTGCATTTATACATTTTTATGGGAAGCAGAACTGTGTCATTTATAAAATTTCAAAGGCTATGATTAAAAATAGCTGAAGAAACTTAGAGATTTTTAACAATTTTAAATTTATGAAGAGCCTGTGTATACATCCCATGTGGTCCTCATCTCTGTCATCTCTGTCAATGGAGAAAGACAGAGACCATTGCCTACAGCTTACAGTGAGAAAATCTAGGCATACATATGCAGAAGATTAAAACTGGACTCCTTCCTTTTACCATATATAAAAATCAACTCAAGATGGATTAAAGACTTAAATGTAAAATCTAAAACTGTACAAACCCTAGAAGAAAACCTAGGAAATACCATTCAGGACATCAGTCCATCAGTCCTGGAAAAAATTTTATAATGAAGACTCCAAAAGAAATTGCAGCAAAAACAAAAATTGACAAGAGGGACTTAAACTAAAGAGCTTCTGCACAGCACAAGTGAACAGACAACCTACAAAATGGGAGAAAATATTTACAAACTATGCCTCCAACCAAGTTGTAATATCCAGAATCTGTAAGGAACTTAAGCAAATCAACAAGCAAAAAACAACCCCATTAAAAAATGGGAAAGGATATGAACAGACACTTCTCAAAAGAAGACATACATGTGACTGATAAGCACATGAAAATGCTTCATGTCAGTAATCATTCGGGAAATATAAATCAAAACCAGTGTGAGATACCATCTTCACACCAGTCAGAATGGCTATTATTAGAAAGTCAAAAAAATAACAGATGCTAGTGAGATTGTAGAGAGAAGGGAATGCTTATACACTGATGGTGGGAATGTAAATTAGTTCAGCCACTGTGGAAAGCAGTTTGGAGATTTCTCAAAAAACTTGAAACAGAACTAACATTTGACCTAGCAATCTCATTACTGGGTATATACCCAAAAGAAAAGAAATCATTTTACCATAAAGACACATGTATGTGTATGTTCAGCGCAGTATTGTTCACTATAGCAAAGACATGGAATCAACCTAGATGCCCATCAACAGTGGCTGGATAAAGAAAATGTGATACATACACACAGAGGAATGCTATGCAGCCATTAAAAAACAACAAGTCATGTCCTTAGCATAGAAACAGAAAACCAAATACTGCATGTTCTCACTTATAAGTGGGAGCTAAGTATTGAGTACACATAGACACAAAGAAGGCAACAATAGACACTGGGATCTACTTGAGGTTGGAGGGTGGGAGGAGAGCGAGGAATGAAAACTACATTTTGGGTATTAGGCTATTATCTGTGTAACAAAATTACCTGTACACCAAACCCCCATGACATGAAATTTACTCATGTAACAAACCTGCACATATATCCCTTGAACCTAAAATAAAAATTGGAAAAAAAAGAATTTTACTAAAAAAGAATGTTTTAAAATTTAGGCGTAGAAATGTCTAGGGCTTGTTGATCATGTGCCTATTGATCCTTAGAAATTGGTTATATAACCTTGGTGATGACACTTTTTTCGGCTCCAGCACAAGCTTTGAGGACAGAAATTATTGGCTCCATCTACATAACTCAGGACATTTTGGAATACTATGATCCTCAAATGCTGAACCTAACAAATTGATTTCTGTGTGTACAAGCCATGCCTCTGCCAATCCAAATATTCCCTTTCCCCACATTTTTCTGATGTGAGGGTCATGGTTAGTGTGAGATAACAAAGCTATTTCTAGGTCAAGATTAGTACTAGGTATGGCAGCTGAAGAACAAGAGAGGTCTTTCTTCAAAACATCTATGCAGCCTCCTCTCCCATCCTTTACCCCACTCCTTTCCTAAAGATTGGGGCTCCTCCTTTCAAAATGTAGATGCTTGTCTCTCTTTGATGTTTGCCTAACATTTAGACGTTAAACTACCTTTTCAGTCACACTGCTCCAAAAAGCAACCTATGGAATTCTGTGCTTTTTAATTCATGATCAAACTAGTCCCCTGTGGAAAATATGTCTTTGAATGGTTGTAGACTGTTCCAACCTATGGTGGAAGTCTGACACTTCACTTCACTGAGGTTTATAAAAGGAATATCAGCACATCCACCTCACTGGGTTATTTGTGCAGAATTAATGAGATAAAATGAGAAAGTGCCATTGCTATGCCTGGCCCAGAGTTGGGCCTCAGAAATAGTTGTTTACCTTGGCGACCTTCAGAATTATTTTCAGATTGATATTTCCATTCTCTGTCATCCCCATTTTACATCCCAGAAGAACATATTTTGGACCTGACATTCTAGGAAAGGAGTGTTCCTCCAGGTTTTATGGTACTTCTTTTTTGAACTGGGCTGTCCCCAGGATAAAAAATGTCTGATTGAGATTTCTATTTGATTCAATTCAGCAGAAAGACCGCCTAATAAATATCATTAACTAAAATATCGTCAGGACCATTGCACAACGTTTATAATGCATTGGGGTTTTTTTGGTTTTTTGTTTTTTAAATTTGCATTCTGATTCAAGAAGTAGCAGGCTTTCCAAGCCAGTGCACACTAGGCACTTGTTTGCTCTATGCTAACTCCATGCTGGGAAGTCTGGCTGGGAAGACAAAGTTAAAACACAGGAGAGCAAAGTGTGTATAGAAAGGCATACATAGGCTGGGCGCGCTGTCTCACGCCTGTAATCCCAACACTTTGAATGGGCACTTAATATTTTTAAAAAAACAAATTTATTCATGAAACTGAATCAGTGCTCACCGGAGTGACTGAAAAGGGGTATTAAGGATCACCTTCAAACTTGTAAAGCAAATTTGCTTTATGCTAATGAAGGCCCTACAATAATTAAATATATGCTCTGTAAATAGCCCATGGTGCATGCTACATGTGGAAAAGTCTCTGGAGATCATTTAGGAGATTAAATTGATTTAATAAGTAAAAGTATTTAGGTAAAAAGTGGAAAATCATGATGCAGTGGACAAGAGAGAAGCAACAGTAACACAGCCTGCCCATGTAATGAAAAAATTCTTGTATTTGGAGAAAGTGATAGAGAAAAATTTGCTATGGATCACATGTGTCATGACAATATCTTCTTCTATCTATTGTTCAGTTGTTTATAGAGAAGAAAATTTAAATAACCAGTATTTTCACTGGGAAAGAGCAGTAAGCACTGTTAGTATACCCTGCCTATTTCTTTCTCTGTGTGTGTGTGTGTGTGTGTGTGTGTGTGTGTGTGTGCGCGCGCGCGCGCGCGCACTATGAGATCACATTCTATATACACAATTATTTTTCTGTATAATATTAAAGAATTTCTCTGTCATTAAAAATGTCTTGAAAATGTGTTTTTAATGGTTGCAAACTGTTCTGACACATAGATGTGTCATAATTTAATTAACAATTCTGCTGCTGGGCATGTAGGTTGTTTCTAAATGTGCTGATATAAACATAAATAGTAAAAATGGCATTGTTATGATTTTTTGTGCTCGAAGATCAATCTCTAGTTCAGATTCTTTCTTTAAGATAAAGTCCCAATAGACAAATAACTGGGTCAAAGGATATAAACATAGTTAAGGCTCTTCACATATATTCTTTTTAGATTTGTCATTTTGTATTTCTACTAACTGTGTTCAGGTAGCTTTCCTTTCACAAAATCTTGCCAATACTAAATGTTATTATGTATTTTTTTCTATCTTGGTGGCAAAATTATCTCATTTCTGTTTTAATTTGTTATTCTTTAATGATTGAGCATTTTTCCTAAGGCTTAATGGCATTTTAATTTTCTTTTATACACATTCTCTCTTCATAGCTTTTCAGCCCCTTTTATTGTGCTAAACTCCCTTTAGTAAAGTTATTTAAACAGACCTTACGATTACGAAAAGGAGGCCCTTTGTGGAAACTTCCTTCTTCCAATTTACTAATTCCAGATGGGCATTGACTTTCTTATAGGCATATGTAGCTGAAATTACTTTAATACTTTGTGTTTGGGTCAAATATTTATACACAGATTTTTAATTTGACAGCTAATCCATGGCCGGGCTTTGGGAAGGCATTATTTCCTCCATGTGGCCATAGATAATGGAAAAGGTCATTTCCAGTTCATTTGTCTTTTTCTCTTTCATCTTCTGGCTCTTCTTAGTCAAATCCTTGGAAACGCTATAAATGTGTCACAACGAGAATGAGAAGTCATGTTTTTGCTAGGAAGTTTGTCATTTCCCATTTGCTGCTGTGATATGTATTTGCTCAAAGCTGAAGGAAGGATAAATTTGCTTTTTCTTTTCTTTTTTTTTGAGACAGAGTCTGGCTCTGTCACCCAGGCTGGAGTGCAGTGGCCGGATCTCAGCTCACTGCAAGCTCTGCCTCCCAGGTTCACGCCATTCTCCTGCCTCAGCCTCCCGAGTAGCTGGGACTACAGGTGCCTGCCACCTTGCCCGGCTAGTTTTTTGTATTTTTTTTTTTAGTAGAGACGGGGTTTCACCATGTTAGCCAGGATGGTCTCGATCTCCTGACCTCGTGATCCACCCGTCTCGGCCTCCCAAAGTGCTGGGATTACAGGCTTGAGCCACAGCGCCCGGCCCAGGAAGGATAAAGTTTTTACTTGCAGTTAAGTTCTATAACTTCCTTCTTATTCATCTTTTCCCCCCTCTTTTAATGTCTTTTGTGGAAACTTCATCTTAATATCTTTGAACCATTTTTTGTGGGGCACAAGACCTCTTTGGGTTTTAACAATATGTTGGAAATTTCCATCATTCTGACACTGGCCATATGATTATCAGACACTTGCCGTATTGTTGTAAAACTCTCCGTTGACAAGGTGTACTTAAGAAGAGACATCTGTGGAACTATCTTTATTTTCAAAACCTGTTTACAATATCTACTTTCTCAGTGTTGAAAATCATGGATATATGTAAATCATGTATATGTAGGTAGTATCATGACTGCTTATGTGGAGCAGACACAGCAATACATGGACATGTTTTTGGCAGTAAAACATACCATGCTCTTGACTCACACATTTGGTTCAATCCTTTTTATACTTTTAGCCTCCATGTATTTTTTTTCTTTAAAAGACAAAACTTTATTTTTTTTCTTTAAAACTTTATCAAAAATAATTGATTGGAAAAAAAAAAAAAAAAAAAAAAAAGAAAGGTGCACATGCGAAGGCTGCACATGGGCCGGGTACAGTGGCTCCGGCCTGTAATCCCAGCAATCTGGGAGGGCAAGGCGGGGGGGGCACCCGAGGTCAGGAGTTTGAGACCAGACTGGCCAACATAGTGAAACTCCATCTCTACTAAAAATATAAAAATTAGCCAGGTGTGGTGGCAGGCATCTGTAATCCCAGCTACTCAGGAGGCAGAGGCAGGAGAACTGCTTGAACCTGGGAGGCAGAGGTTGCAATGAGCTGACATTGCGCCATTGCCCTCCAGCCTGGGCAACAGGGTTAGACTCCATCTCCAAAAAACAAAAAAAACAAACAAAAAAAGCTGCACATATTTAAAGTATGCAATTTGATAAGTTTTGACATTCCTATACAAATCCATAAAACTATCACCGCAATCAAGATGACACACTTATATTTCGAAGTTTCCTCCTGCCTCTTTCTATGCCTTTCCTCCCACCTTTTCAAACCACATCTACCCCACAGGCAACTAATGATCTGATTTCTGACCCTATAGATTATTTTCTATTTTCGAAAATCTTATATAAATGCAATTATGCACTATATATTCTGGCATTTTTCACTCAGCATCATAATTTGGGGGTTCCAAATAATAGTTTTACTCCATAGTTTTCTTAAAAAATCTTTAAAAGGTAATTGCAGTCATGGTTTAAAAGAACAAAGTAGAGTGAATTTCTCCAAGGCAGATTTTATTCTGTTCTTAGGTTTTAGAGAGCAGGGATGATGATTGGCTGGTTTCTTAGTTCAGTCCCCTTTGGAGAGAAGCTACTCATTAAATGTTCATGAATTTTAAATAAATAATAATAATAATAATTTGGGGGTTCATCCATGTTGCAGGATAGGTCAGTTCATTTTTTAATTGATAAGTAATATTCCATTGTATGGATATGCCTGAATTATTTATTCATAGATGAGATGGTCTATGAATAAAGACAGATTCATGTATTTTGTTCTAACATAAATATCTTTTACACAAAGAGGAGAACAATAGACACCAGGAGCCTACTTGAGGGTGTAGGGTGGGAGGAGGATGAGGGTTGAAAAATTTTTTGGTACTATGCTCACTACCTGGGTGATAGAATCATTCATACACCAAATCCCAGCGACATGCAATTTACCCATGTTACAAACCTGCCCATATACCCCTTGAACCTAAAATACAAGTTGAAAAGGAAATATTTATATATATAAAAAATACTGTACACCATAAAAAATAAAAATAAATGTCTTTTATTTGTTTTCTTGCTGTATTACACTATCTTCAGAACCTTGAGAATAGAGTTAAATGGAATGGTGAGGGCAGACATTCTTACCTTTCTCCTGATCTTAGGAAACATCACTGTGTCTTACACCATTAAGTATGATATTAGAAGTAGGATTTTCCTAGATGCTCTTTATCAGGTTGAGGAATCTTTTTCTATTTCTACTTTCCTAAGAGTTTTCTAACAGCCCAAGTGCTCCTAAAGGAGAGTACTGGATTTTGTCAAATTATTTTTTGACATCTAATATAAAAGTTACATGGTTTTATTTTTTAGTCTGTTAATATGGTAGATTACATTGATTTAGACCTTAGAACAATTTCAGAGTTATGGAAAAATTGAGAAGGCAGTACAGTTTTCATATATCCCGTATCCAGATTTTTAATCATAACTTACTGTATTACAACTAATAATGACATGCTATTATCAACTAATGTGTATAGTTTATTTAGATTTTATTAATGTTTATCTAATGTCCTTTTTCTGTCCCAGAGTCTCACTTAGGCTACCATATCACATGTAGTTGCCACATCTCTTTAGGCTTCTTTTGGCTGTAGCAGTTTCTCAGACTGTCCTTCTTTTGGTGACCCTGACAGTTTTGAGAGGTATTGCTCAGTCAGGTGTTCTGTGGGATGTCCCTTATTGGAATTTATCTGATAGTTTTTCTCATGTTAAAAGCTGGTTTATGGATTATTGAGAGTAAAAACACAGGGGTAAAGTACCCCTTTTCATCATGTTAAATAAAGGATATGTAATATCATCATAACTTACTACTGTTGCTGTTACAACTTGGTCATCTGGCTCAGGAAGTGTTTTTTAGGTTTCCTCACTATAAAATTACTCATTTCTCCCTGCCTTCTTTTCTTAACACAGTTTTTGGAAATGACTATACATAGCCCACACCTTCTTGGGGGTTATGCATTACCTTCTTGAGGGAAGAATATTTGCATAAATTATTTGTAATGTTTCTGCACAAGAGATGTGTCTGTTCTTCATTTCCTTCTATATTTAATAATTTATTTTTGTGAGAATTGATTCATGGATATTTATTTAATAGTTTGGGTTATACTTCAGTAGTACTTTATTCACATTGTTGCTTAGATGGTTAACAGCTGTGACCGTGGGAGACACTTTTATTTGGCTCCTGTTTCCCTTTGATATATCCCCATCACTGTCTTTTGGTTTTTGGGTTTTATTGAACACTTCTTTATTTTTTGTCACCGCAAGATACTCCAGGCTCATCTTCTGTATTCCCTACCCAAATCTTAGAATAAACTGTTTCTCCAAGGAGCCCTGGTTCTTTTTATTGGAGAGTGGTATTAGAAATGAAGAGCTGGGTGCTAGGTGTACTTATTGCTACTAGGGAATCATTGCTTCTGTTCTCTCTCAATTTACAAGGCGAGAAATGTTTACTATGTGTACTAACCTGTTATACACATATCTACATATTGTGCATGTGTGTGTGTGTTTTACCATCTCTATCTGTGATAAGCTAAACATGAGTTTGTACTGATGTCTTCTACTCTAATGCACTACCACATGGATCATTCTAGCCACTTTCTCTTGCTTCTCTGTAAGCTCTCTAATGTTAGGAGACCTGGTTCCCACCATCCACCATTCATTTACTTACTGCCCACTTCTATTTTTTATGGCTTATCTTAGCTAACCAAAATGTTTCTGGAGCTTGATCTACCAGTTATCATTGATACTGAGAGTTATTTCAAGGTCAGTCTTACCCCATCATAAGTAGTATGATGCCACAAAAAGTACAGATTTTAGAGTTGTCCTGTTCTGCTCGATTAGCTGTGTGACCTTAGTAAATTGCTTTACTTTCCTGAAGCTTAGTTTTTTGATTCGGAAAATGAGATTACAATAGAACCTTGGCAGGATTTTGTGTTTATATATACTGTGTTTATAAGCATGTTTATTTCTGCTGGAAATGATCCAGTAGAGTATAAAAAAAGTATAAACTGGAAGCAAGAGTGGCTGGTGGTTGGCAGTCAGGCTCAGCATGCGAGTGGTGAAGCTGGCCTTCCAGAGAAATGAAGACATTGTTCCACACATAGGATGCCAGTCAGCATGGCTTCCAATAGCTTCCCCAGCATGTTCAACTGCCCAGGGGCAGGCATGATGCAAGAGAGGGCTTATCCATGGGTGCTGTTTGGCCTGAGGTAAAAGAGAAAGGGGTGTAAGAAAGTTAAAGATGTTGGAAATGAAATTATTTTTTATGATGAATTATGAGCTCTCACTGGTTGAAAGTGAATGTGAAGAAGTAATATTGTTGATGGGGAGTGAACAAGTGGCAAGATGAATGCATTATATGTTTCTTGGGGCCCATAGATTAGTGGGAATTGTTTTACTAAAGAAAGTGAAGTGGAAGTTCAGGCGATGGTGTGGTAAGAGAAGACTAACTGGTATCTGCATTTTGAAGGTAGTGCAGTTGTCAGGGAAGATAGGACCTTTGGTATAGCCATGAGAATGAGTGGCTGGGAAATGATGAGAGTAAAGGCTTTTGGTCTGGAAGCAGTCAACAAAGAGCCCAGGATGTAGGACGGATTCTCCAGTAGAATCCGTTATGAATTGGCGTTATGAAGAATGAAGACAGTAAGAAGTATGGCAAAGAAAATGGTAAGCCAGGACCGGACCTCTTCAGAGAAGGACAGGGATCACTGGGAGGTCAATGGAGGAAACACAAGGAGGACAGTGAGTTGCACAGCTTTGCAGGATGGACTTGAAATGAGCCAGGAGTTTTGAAGAAGGAAGGAGAATAAATGGTTTGGAGTGTTCCTGGAGTACTTGACCCTCTCCCACATCCTCCTCCCAAAAAAATCCCCAAGAGCAAGCAAACAGAAAAACATTCTCCAATGAGAAGACTGCAAGGGAAGTAGTGTACTCAGAGGATAGCCTGGCTTAGAGGAAGAAAAAGAAGAGGCTATTCAGAGAAGTGAAGGATATATGATGGTCAAGTACTGACAAAACCTCCAGTTGCAGAAACAACAGTGGAAAGATTTGGGAGAATGGGAACTTGGTTCATGTTAGGAAATGTAGGGAACCCGTATATGGAGATTAGTGAGGGTGATAAGAGATGAGGCAGGACACTTGGGGGGAAGTAATCAGGGCCATGTGGAATGATGGGATTGGTCCTAATGGGTTACAGGCAACCAGCTAGAAGATGTGGAAGAGGTTGGCCGCTGGCTCACCCCCATGGGGTTCACTGGTTGCTCACTCAGGCAGGTTGTGGGGTGTATTGCTCTAGAAGGAGGGCCCTAAGCTTTGGGCAATGAAGTCTTTGTAGCTTCATCTGTGAAAAACAGGGAGCCTAATTACCAATTAACCAGATTTAATGAGACAGATGCATAACACCAATTATTATTTGTACCACAGAGTAGATGCTCCCCAAAAAACTTACATCTCTTCCCTTTTTCTTGTTCAGCTGCAAGTAAACAAATGTCTTTGTGTCCAGTGACTTAGAACAACTAGCTCAATCTAGGTATTCAATTTCTATAAAACTGGCTCCTTATTAAAACAACAAAATATTCATATTAATTACTTATTAATAATTCCAGGAGGGAGAAACATCCCTGAAAGAAAGTTTACAATTGAACTCTGATAGTCTAAAAACAACTGGAGCTGAAGTCCTTCAGGCATTTAAGTACCATACTTAATATTTTCATTTCCTATTGTATAATCATACACGATGTTCATTATTTACAAATATTTGTGAATTAGTCTACTTACTAGAAATTATCTGTATTCTCACTATCAAACTTGGGTGTTTTCATAGTTATTTGTAGACATGTGCAGCGTGGTGAAAAATTTGAGGTACCCGACAATGTGCTTGTTCCCAGCTGAGGTCAAACAAGGTGATGCTCTGGCTTTTTATTTCCATCTCTCATACTGTAAATAAATGTCCTTTTCATGGTCTATTTAGTGCCACATGTTTTTCACTTTTATACTTTTTGTTGATGATTTTGCTGTTTAAAATGGCCTCCCAAGCATAGTACTGAAACGCTGTCTTGTGTTTCTAAGTACAAGAAGGCTGTGATTTGCCTTCTGGAGAAAAGCATGTGTCAGATAAGCTTAGTTCAGGCATGAGTTACAGTGCTGTTGCTGTGAGTTCAATGTTAATGAATCAACTATATATATATATATATTATATATATGAAATAAGGCGTCTTTAAACAGGAACACACATAATGCAACAGTGACATAAAACAAGGTATATAATGATCAGTTGACAAAAATATCATAGCCAGAGACTTGAAGATGCTTGACCCTGTATTTACCTTCCAGCAATAGTTCAATATTTGCTAATTCAGTATTTGCAGCACCTTTATAGACCATAACTGCTGCAAATAGCAAGAATTGGCTATAGTTGATAATGATTTCCTTTGAGGAGGATTCGCTTACTTTGCCTTTCATTGTCAGCAAGAGATAATCTCAAGCCTCTTTGGTAAGTGGCCCAGGAGCATGGGACAAAGAGAGCAGAGTGAGAATTGCTCAGTGGTTTTTAGGACGGCTGAAAAAAAATGAGGATTTTCATTGAACAATGACTATTAATTGAGAATTAGGCCAGTGGGGTAGATCTAAGAGTACAAGTGTGCTTCCAACACATTTATTGAGTGCTTTCTCTGTACCAGACTAGATCTTGGGATTGCAGAAATGATATGCAAAGGTCTCTGCCTTCAAGGAGCTCATAGTTTTTCATCCCTCCCTCCTTCACAACCCCCAACACATAAAGTATTGAGTGTGTGCTGGCCATTGTTGTAGTGCATTATATGCGTTAGTCCATTTAATCTGCAAGGTGACCCCATGAGGAGGTACTATTACTGTTGTTATTTTTTAGAGGAAGTCACTGAGGTCAGATAACTTGCCTGAATTCATTTGGTGTGTGGAAGAACCAGGAATCAGGCCCAAACAGTGAAGCCAAGGGTACTCAGCCCCTCAACCATGCATCTACACTGCCCTTTTTGGCTGGGGAGACAGATGTGGAAACACACAAGAACAATTCCAAGTTGCAGGTGTTCTCTACTGGCAATGCACAGCGGGGCTGAGAAAGCGCAGAAGAGGAGCCCCAAAGCCAGTCACACCTCTGGAGGCTTCAACAGTAGTAAGAGAAGGCATGATCTAACGACTTCTCAGCAGAGGAGAGAAGGCTCAGAGACTCCGAGACTACCCAGACTCCCTGGAGTCAGAGTTCTAAACCACGGCTGTACAGGGGCTGTCAGAGACCCCGTGAGGCCAGCCTTCAAGAAAACAAGCTTTTGTCAAAAAAGATAATCACTCTGGTTGGCCTATCCCCACTGAGTGTGATTAAGCACAGTTTCAATGTACTTTCCATCAGCATTGACTTTTAACAGTGATTCTCCTGCTGCTGATATGAAATGAAAGCCAGTTTTATCTGGAAAAAAGTAAAGCCATCAGTGCTTTGAGTCTTCTTAGGTAAGGGCCAGATTTTCATCATTATTCCCACTCCCACACAGAGCTCCTGAAGAGGGAGGTTTGTAAGTCAGCAAGAATATTACATATCAAAGGGACACTCAGGGCTGGCAGCCCAGAAAAATTAGTCAGATAGAGGCATTTGTGTCAGTGTGAGTCTTCCTCTTGTGATCTGATCTGATAAATTCAGAAGCATCGCTGCGCTGGGAAAATGAGGGTCTAGGCCTCTTGGGTCCCTCACTGCGTAGTCATAGCTGGTGCAGACATCATCACTACATGGCTTCAGCTCAGCCAGCTAAGGACAGACCCACTGTGATTCATGGGTGCCCTAACAAACCTTCCAGTACTGCACCTGACAGCCTGCAATAGCTCAACATCTGAAACAGAGGCGCTGGATTGCTGAGGGGGGATTCCCATATCCTGTGTCTGATCTCTCTTTGCACTCAGTATTGGTACACCCCTCGTTATCCTGTGATTATCCTGACGGCTGGAGGGAATGCAGAGAAGATACTACTCCCTGAGTGGAAGCTCCAAAGTTCTTACCCATATAGGTGAATGAAACCAATAAAAAGCATAAATGAGCAGAAAATGAAATAAAGTAAAACAACATTGGAAATCCCACAGGAACAGTGAGATCCAAAACAACAAAAGAAAACTTGAAAAAGTATTGAATGCATATTTCAAGGGAGTAGTGGTTTTCTTGGTGTTCTTATAAAATTAGGATGGGATCTTCCAATTTCCCTTTCTTTAAGGAATGCCTTGGTTTGCAACCACATTATGTGAAGGCTTAAAGGACATTTCCAGTTCTCAGCAACTGGAGAGCTATTCAAAGATGCATCATCGGTATTCTGTTTACCGATCTATTCCTAAAGCTCATCATTAGCTTTAAGTAGGTTGTTCTGCCTTGAGTTGAAACTGAATAAATGAAAATGTGCCTGAATTTCCACTGGTATGTTTTGGTTTCATCCATCTTGTTTATGCCACACATTAAACCTCAGACAAACTGTTGTTGGACTAATGGTCAAAACACAGGATCTTGATTAGTCTAAGTGATCATTATCACAGTAAGTTTAAATAGAGACCCAAGCCATGGATCCATTGGTTGTTCCACCTGGCCATGTTGTTAATCAGCAACTTGTCCTTAGCTGCATGGCAAGTAAGATAGGAGCGATGGCATTTTATGTGCCAATTCTGGTTGTTAGTTGTTGTCTGGAATACTTTGTTAGAAAGAATGCTAAAGCTGAAATTGGCTCAGTAGAGAACAGTATCATGATCTATTAGCAATGTCTGCCATGAGTGCTGGCAGAGAGAAATGGAACAAGTGGGACCTGTGCTTTTTATTCCTGGATTAAAGCTGCAAGATTTGGAAACCAGAACTACCCGGGAATCCTTAGGTGGGTGAAGAATGGACCATGTTCCTCCCAGGTTCCCAGGCGGAGTATGTAGTTGGGAGAAAGTGTGTATCTTTCTGTTTATTATAATATGTTGGTCCCTCTTCTTAACCCACCAATCATCTGAGTTCCTATCATCCATTTGAAGCCTCATATCTTTCCTTAAAAAGCACAATGAGGATAATGCAGCTTGAGGAGCAAATACAGAGAAATGAGATTTTGAAGCAAGCCCAGCTCTCTAAAACTACTCTGTAAGGTATCTCTGATATAGAATGCCTCTGTCCTAGTCTGAAAATCTCAGTCCACAAACTAATTCCGTGGTCTGCTGTAAATCCCCAGGTTTCAGGGCAAGATGAAAGTCTATGGATATTAGGCCAGGGCAGTGGCTCACGCCTGTAATCCTAGCACTTCGGGAGGCCGAGGTGGGTGGATCAGGAGGTCGGGAGATCGAGACCATCCTGGCTAACACTGTGAAAGCCCATCTCTACTAAAACTACAAAAAGATTAGTCGAGCGTGGTGGTGGGCGCCTGTAGTCCCAGCTACTCGGGAGGCTGAGGTAGGAGAATGGCCTAAGTAAACCCGGGAGGCGGAGCTTGCCGAGACTAGATCCAGCCACTGCACCCCAGCCTGGGGGCGACTGAGCGAGACTCCGTCTCAAAAAAAAAAAAAAAAAGAAAGAAAGAAAGAAAGAAAGTCTATGGATATTGAAGGAACATTGAAGGTCCCAGAGAAAAGCCAAACTTTGCCAAAGCAGAGAGAGAGATACAGGCAATAGCAATTACTGAAAGGATCTGAAAATAGGTGAACGCATCTTTAGCCAAACAGGAATATAGTTACATTCTCAGAGTCCAGGCTGTTTAAAACCACTATGTTGCCTCTTTCAGGCACAATCCCAGAAGTTTTGCTGTGCCCCAGGCCAGGAGACAGGGAAATCTTTGAAAATACAAGGGGAAAACCTCAGTGATTTCTAGTTTGGTTGGCCTGAGGAAGAGCTGTACCATCTTTTTGCTACGTCAACATTACATTTGCACTGAGCCTTGGAAAGGTAGGAACAGTGGTATGGCGCAGAACTTCAGCTTAGGAAGGATATAACTGAGAGCAAAAAAGCCTGGAGAGAATTCCTGGAAGACTGAATTCCTAGAAGGCACAGCTATTCTTGGACTCTGATTTTGTGAAATGAAATTATACCCACAGTGACATCCATTAGCTCCTGTTATATAAGCTTATCATTTGTCCTTAAACACAGACTACATAAAACGGAATGAATTGGAGGCAGAGGGAAGAGGGAGGGAAATACATTTAGTGCCAAGCTCCAAGCTTGGAGGCAAAAAGAGTTATCGGTGCAAACCACTGGCTGCCCTCACATAGCCTACTGCCTAGTAATAGTAGTCTTGTAAGTGCACAAATGACTCTGAGACCCAATAAGAAGGTTCTGAGAAGGACTCTGGGCCTTCAGAAGCGGGAGGAATCATCCAGCAGAGGGCTGGGCCAGGAGTACGTAGAGAAAGGAGCAGTGAATGTGTGTGCATGTATTCATTCACTCAGCCCTTTTACCAATCATTTGTCCAGCATTACAAACCCCCTGTTGAGCTGGGGACATAGAAGTGACTGAAGCTCAGTCTTTGCCCTGAGGAAGTTCAGGAAGTAGCAGGAGCTTGCCTATGGAGAAACATACAAACTTTATAGTGTTATGAGTGCTATAATAGATCTGATGGGCAAGGGGGTGGGCAGGCAGGACTGGGTGCTATGAGCTTTCATGTGGCACTCTGGGGCACATTAGAAAATGATACCTCTCCCAGGCAAACATCACTCACAAAAATTTGGCTTGACAAACAGAGGTGTCATTGTGCATATTAGGAGAAGAGGTTCCATTCTCCTTCCTGGCTAACTCAATATCCAGCCACAGTGTTGACTTAGCCAGTGAAGCACAGGAGTGTCCAGTGTCCTTGCAGGGTGCAGCCTGCACAACTGTACATGGTACAGTTGGCAGTAGGCAGTGGCAGTATGTAGTGGGCAGTGGCAGTATATAGTCTGTGTCCTGGCTTTGATGCTGTACAACATTACGCAACCCATTTGCCCTCTCAGACTCTCATTTCTTCTATGTACAGGATAGAAACTATGAAGTGCATCTACCTTGATTGCTGTGAGAGGCAATCAAATGAGATAATGTAGGTAGTGGTGTTCTGGGCCCTGGAAGGCTCTACACAGAAGTTAAATATTGTTATTCAATAGAGATTTGTCTATTAATTGATCAGGGAAGTCTTGAATAAATCTCCTAGTCAGTTAACATTCCATAGTGCCTCTTGTCTTCTTGCTTTTCTCACACCTACCTTTTACCATCAGCCACACCAATTCATAGGCTTACTCTTTATTTACTGAGAGACCTCTTATTTTCAGAATTTTAGTCAAGAGGAAGATTTTCCATGGATACAAGTTAGAACTTAATAGTATCCTTTGGGTGATACCTTGCTTAGTTTCTTGCAAAAAAGTATTTTCTTTAAGAGGACATAGAAAATAAACAGTCAAGAAGTGTTTGTCCCCAATAGCTTTATTGGAAAACATTATTGGGCCAAATGAACCGAGCTGAACATTTGCATTAATTAAATTGACCATAAACACAGCTTAATGTTTCATTTCACCTTTCTCCTGGCACGATGGTTCCTGAGTGTTTTGGAACTCAGATACGTACCCGCTGGCAGGGATGGCTGAGAGTTCAGCGACAATCAATGTTTGTAATCAAAGAAGATTAAACTTGGTATTAATTTACAGAAATCTAATGGTCAACACATATGTGGGACAGAGAGGGCCAAGCCTGTGGCAGATTGGTGGAACTGGAGGTAATTAGCCCCTTCTGGAAAGAAAAGCTTTTGTTATTATTGATTTAACTCTGTGTGCATAGCCCCAATTCTTGAACCGATGGGGGACCACATTATTTATAGGAAGTTATAAGAAGTTGGGACTGTGTGAGATGTAGCTCCCAAACTGCACCTACAGGGTACTTCTGACCCCAGAGGAGTTTGAAGGAGTATTGAGACAGGGATTACTACAAGGTTTAAATCCCAGCTCCATTATTCACTAGCTGTCTGATCCCACCGAAGTTGTATAACCTCTCTGAAGCTTTCTCATTTGTAAAATGACAATCATAACTATACTTATCTCAGAGAGGTTTTGTGAGGATTTGATGAGGTCTGATATGGTAGAGAAAGAAAGCAAGAAAGAGGAAAAGCAGGCCAGTTTCTTGAGCAAATGTTTGTTGTGCTCCCATCTTTAAAGACAGGGCTACATTTAAGTCTCAAAGCCAATATATGTAGTGCATACTATTAAGCCCGTTTTGATGAATGAACATGCTGGGAAAATTTCCTAGTGAATGAGGATGTGATGGCTGCCATTAATTGGAGGACTAACTGTGGGGCCACTAAGTGCTGCTCATTCATTGCCTCTTACCTGTGATACTTGGAACCTCCTAACACAGGTGAGGAGATGTACACTCAGAGAAGTCAAGTGATATGTGAGAACCCAGCCTGGAGGTGCACTCACACCCATATGCACCTGGCCCCAGAGCCTGGGTTCCACCACATTCTGCCATGGGTTCAGTTGCCTGGGCGTGTCTGTGGGAGAGAGGATGCTTTGTCAACCACTTTGTCAACCACTTTTTTGACAAATGAGACAGGGACCCTGGTTGGGAGGTGTCTGCTGTCTGGTTGTTAGGGCAGAATTTACAAGTCTGAAACAAGCTAAGAATGGAAGACCACATGTTACCTGCCAACAACTCTAGTGCCTCCCCCAGATGACTCACACATTGGACCAGTAAGAACATGAATCCTCTTTATGAGGCCTGGTTGTATGTAGACAGGAGGATGGGGGAGGGGGACTGTGGGTGCTAGGGTGGTGGCAGGTTCACCTTGTAGGTCTGTGGATCTGGAAAGTGTGGTCCAGGAAGTGGCAAGTGCCACAGGGACACTCAGCATTTCTGGAGAATTTCCTCACACCCATGTAATTATTGGAGATTTATTCTCTCTTGAAAAGCACACGAATTTTACCTAGTTGCTGGTAGCAGAACTCTGGCACCTGTAGTCCAGAGCAGTCTGCGGCCCCAAGGGAAGACTTGCAGCTCCCTCCCCAGCATCATGCTTCTCCAAAAGACCTAGGAAGATGTCTGCATTTGACCTCTCATTCTAGCACAGAGACAATTTAGCACCATTGGATAGTCTTGCAACAAAGTAATTTAAGAGGAATTACTCCCAAACATCCTCCTGCTAGATAATTCCTTATCGGTGTCTCTGGATGATTTCCTTCCCGGGGAGCCACATAATCACTTTGCACTGGCTCACCAAACAGCTGATGGCTCGGTGCATCATTGCCCCCCAATCAAATGGATTTAGAGCACCATTGCATTCTGTGATCATTCATCTCAAAATCTCTTTGAGGTCACCTCTGCTCACCAGGGTCCCAGACACATGAGATGGCAGAAGCCCAAATGCCAGCTCATGTTCAAGCAGGAAAGGGCAAGTGGCAGGTTATTTGGTGTGCCTCTGGTTGCCGACCTCTCCTCCAGGCTAATTACTTATGCCACTGAAAGGCATCTCAGTCTGGCTGTTATAACAATGTTACCGTACACTGGGATTACCCCAGTGTGTTATATACACAGCAAATTTTCTGTTTGTAACAACAGAAATTTATTTCTCACAGTTCTGGAGGCCAGAAAGTCCAAGATCAAGGTGCCAGCATTTCACTGTCTGGTGAGGGCCCATTTCTTATAGGTGGCACCTGCTGTGTGTCCTCATATGGTGGAAGAAAAAGAGGGACTAACAACCTACCTCAGGCCTCTTTTATAAGAGCACTAATCCCATTCAGAGGGGCCCCCCTCTTATGACATAATCACTTCCCAATGGCCCCACTTTCTAATGTCATAACCTTGGTGATTAGCTTTCAACATATGAATTTTAGAGGGACACAAACATTCAAACCATAGCAAAAAAGACTGTGTTCATTAGCAGGTGAAGCTGCTTCTGGACCTGACTAGTTTTAAAAATAAGGAAAGCTCGTGAAAGTCACACACTACATGTGCTTGTATAATGCAGACACCGGATGTGTAGGTTCTCAGCTAATGTGCAAAATGTGTTTGCTTAAACCGAAGAACACTGAGCTTCTATAATAGAAGTACAAACAGATGCAGTGAGCCGAGATCGTGCCACTGCACTCCAGCCTGGGCGACAGAGCAAAATATTCAGTATTTTACATCTCATTGTATTGACTACTAGATGGGAAAATCATGGAATCTTTAAGGAAGGTTGTGATTGGCAATGTTCCTTTCAGTCCTGGCTCAGTTTTGAAATATTCAAAGGAAGTAGCTCTTGCAGACAGTAATTATTATTTTGGGTTTCAGATTCCCCATCCCCATGTCCTCTTTGCCACTTTTATTCGGTGATCATTTAATATATTCAGAGTCAGACAAAGAAGCACCCAAGACGAGGGAAGCATCTTCTTCACGTTTTTAGGGCAAACTTACTCAAGAGTGACTTTGCCTTTGAAGTCAGACTCACCCCAGGAATAAAAAACTTTTATTCCTGTGGGTTGGAAAATATACTCATTTCCCTCTTCTTAAAAATATTCATTATCACAGCACATACTGGAACCTGTCGGGGGTTGGGGGGCAATGGCAGGGAGAGCATTAGGACAAACACCTAATGCATGCGGGAATTAAACCTAGATAATGGGTTGATAGGTGCAGCAAACCACCATGGCACATGTATACATAACAAACTTGCATACTCTGCACATGTATCTGGAACTTAAAGTAAAATAAGAATATATATATTTATCATCCACCATGCTGCAAGACGCTTCTCCCATGTTCAGTTGATTGTCACAACAATGTTAGAGCTGAAGAAATGAAAGCTTCACAGCTACGTGTGGCCTCAGGATGACTTCATAAATTACATCTTTCTATATCTCATATGAATAGGGATAATAATAATCAGGTGCAGAGGAACATCTGTGTAAGTCATTGTGTGGTTCAGTGAACCACCATGTCAGAGCCCCAAGGCCTGGTATGGAGTTGGTGCCCAAATGGATGCTAGTTTTTTATTGTCCTCTCCTAAAACCTAGCAAGGGCATCCTCCTCAGCCCACAGGGAATTCCTAAGGGTAGCCTCTCAAATAGCTCAGGAAGCAATTCCTCGGGGTAACTCGCCCACTCTACTGACTCGTAGTGGTGGATGTCAGAGCATTGGGAAAGCCTTCAAAAAGCTGCATCCGAAGAATTTAATCATAGGAAGGCACTTTGTAGTTGATCGGTTCATATCACTATGAAGAATGTCCTTACTTACTATGACTCTTTGGGGACCTGGCTCAATTCCAAAGGGGACAGGACTGGAGCAGCTCACAAAACAACAGGGGATGTTTGATAGTTGAACTCACAGAGCCACAGGAATGTCACCATCATCCTCAAGTGACATATGTTGAGCAAAGGTTAGAGCTCAGCCTCCTCCCAGCTCCAAGGAAAGAGCCAGGAAGAGCCTGCCTGCTACATTGTTATAACCTCTGAGACAGTGTCCTGGGAGACTTGGCATGGTAACATTGATCTGACCATACAGGGCTTGGGCCTTTGGCCCCTCATGGGAGGGTGTGAACCCTACGTCTACTAAGGAAAGGCCACATGGGTTAACACTCTGCTTCCCAGATAAGAAAGTGTGACAGAGTGACAGAGGGCTCTGGCATTACGTTACCTGAGTGCCTGGGAAGAGCTCTGACTGAGGACAGCCTTGACAACAGACCCCTGCTGCTTGTGAGGGAGGCTGGACCAGCTCCCCAAAGTCTGATTGCAGCAACCCCAACTCTGTCCATTCAGCTAATCTTGATGTTAACTATTTGTTTAAATTGGCCCCGTTTTATTTTGTAAAGCTGCCAACCATGAGCCAGTATCTTCCGACAGTAATAGGACAAAAAGGCAGGAAGAGTTACGTTCACCTGCTCTGAAAATCCTGGATGTCCAGGGCACTGGGAGAATTGAGACAAGGCAAGTCATCAGGCATGTTGTCCACCAGGTCCTGGGATGGGGCGCAGAGTGGGAAGTTTCCCAGCATTAGTGTAAGTAGCATCTTGAGAGAGGGAAGCATATCTCTCTACAAGGAGGTAGGTCAGAGCTTTGAGCTCAAGAGGCAGTGGTCTCATCAGATGTGAAGAAAGAGGAAAGACTATCGAGGGTAAAGGCATCACAGGATCAGAGAGACAAATAACAGGCATAGATCAGAAAGCAGAGAGCAAGATGGGTCAGAATTTAAGCTGGGAAATCAGGAAATGTTCCAGACACTTTGCTCCTGTGCAACAGCCACTTCTGGCAAGCATGGAGGCAGAGAACAGGGTGGGCTCCTGTGGCTTTGGTCCTCAGTGTTCAGCACTTCATCTCTTCTTTGGAAGACAGCTTTTGGGATCTTGGAATTGCTTTGTCTGTAGTTGAAGAGATAGAAGTATCTGGATATCTATGCACCCAACCCTGGGGCAGCCCTTAACCAATGACTGTCCAGTGAAGAAGCATGTAAGTCCAGCTTCCTTGCCTCAGATTGCAGCAACTCTGAGATTTAACTTACATGCCAGATTTCCCCTGCAGGACCAGGCTGAAGCCACCTTCCACAGAACTCCACCTGAAATCACATCCTTGCTTGACTTCCTCCTCTCCCTGTCCCAAAAACCTTTCCTTACAGGTATCCCTTGGGAGGAGTGTTTTTTTTTTTTTTTTTTTTTTAAGTCATGAGGTCTCACTCTGGCACCCAGGCTGGAGTGCAGTGGCACACTCAGAGCTCACTGCAGACTTGAACTCCTGGGATGAAGCGATCCTTCTGCCTTCCTGCCTCAGCCTCTTGAGTAGCTGAAACTACAGGCACCCAGCTTTTAAAATTATTATTATTATTTGTATGGATGGGGTCTTGCTATGTTGCCCAGGCTGGTCCCGAACTTCTGGCTTCAAGCAATCCTCCCACCTTGGCCTCCCAAAATGCTGGGATTACAGGCACGAGTCACCCACTCAGCCAGGATTTCTTAATGAATCACGTTTACAAGAACCTGCATCTCAGTGTCTTCTGCTAGGAAGCCCCACATAAGAGGCCACCTGACTCTCTACCCATGCTGGTTCATCACTGCAAAAGCGGGTTCTGAGCTCCTGCTGTGTGCTCTGGGCAGCTGTCACCACGGTGCTCAGGTCTCACTCCCTTGACACTCACCTCCAGCTAGGAAAGCGGCAGAGTAACTACACAAGCCATAAAGAGTAAGTACAAAAGGGTACAGACAATTAATGGAAAGACTGAGGTCAATGTGGACTGTGATGGTTGGCAAGGGCTTCCTGGATATTACAGGCTTACGCTTGGTCTTGAAGATATGGGAGTTAGGCCAAGGGAGGATTGTAAGCAGGGGCACAGCATGAACACAGATACAAAAGCAGTGACCAGGTGAACAGCACTGGGGCACTACTGACCAGCAAGGAGGGAAATCTGGCTGCCTGGGCTTTAACATGGATTGAATAGAGAATCTGGATACAAGCTGGAGAGACCTGGAAAGGGTGGCCTTTCACTTTCCACCCAGAGAGCAAAGAATGCACCTTTCTTCTCCCCATGAGGTGTAGCTCCATGGGCGTGGGAACAGTGGAAGATGTGAAAGGTAGAGGCTGACGCTAGTGTCTGGAGAACCAGCCAACTGACAACACCCTGCCCATTCACAGGTAACTGAGAATGCATATGTATCCCCTTGGCATGCCCAATTTGAAGGCCCTGAGGGTCCATTTAACTTCCAGAAGGCAGTCTTTCCTTTGCTGTTTTCATTTCCATACCCTCTTGGCTCACCTTAGAGCCCACACCCTTCATAGCCCAGTTATGAGTAAGGGTCTAGAATAAAGGGAAGGAGTAGAGAAAAGGCAGCCACATGTGACCAAGTACTATCTAAGTATGGTTTTCTCCTGAGACCAGGAATTGAGTGTAGGTGTTTTATTTAGGAGGTAACCCCAGGAAGTTCCCACACAGGAGAACACAAGACAGGGAAAAGAGAAAAGCCAAACCGATTGTGCAGTCATGAACAGGTTACTGCTGTGGGTATCTGGGCTCCATTTCACTGGGGACCCTGTGAGGTATAATTAGGGTGACTATCCTGCTTTGCCTAGACTGACTATTTAGCATCAAAAGTCCCACATCCTGAGAATCCCCTCAGTCCCTCAAAAACTAGTATGTTTGGATCTCCAGTATCACATAGAATGTGTACCAAAGGATGGAGGAAGTCAGAGTATTTGTGGACTTCTATTCCTCATTAGTTGAGTGTGGCCTAGAGGTCAGCACTCTGGGCTGCCTCTCACAAGCTATTATGGCACCTAAGAAAGCCCTGTGGGCAGAGAAGTGGGGAGAGGCAGGCCCTTGAGGTAAGAAGCCATCAGCATACACAGGAACAGTCCATACAGTTGCAGATGCAGGCTGATGGCATATGGTTATGTCTGTTATGAGTACCTGTGACTCTTGAGGTGCTTTATATATGCTAAACCATTTCATTGTCTCTGGAACTCTTCAAGGAGGGGATGATGAGACAAATTGCAGGTCTCAGGAGCTGAGTTGCTTCCCCCAAGTTCCCTGGCTTTGTTTCTGCTGGGGAGGTCTGTCCCACCTCAAAGCCTATGCTCTTTGCTTTTCACATGCTGCCTCCAGTTATCTGCTTATCTTCTAGCTATCTCCAGTTGCACTGGGCCTGGGACAGATTCCTTCTGAATAGTTCTGCAGATGACTGCTACAAAGAGAGGCTATTGAAAACCGTCCTAGAATTTACTTAGCAATAGCTCACCTTGAAAAATAACAAGGTTAAGGCTGAAGAATGTTCTATTCAATTCTGTTGTAATTAAGAGAACTTTTCTGCATTGCATGCAGCATAATTGAATTATACCAACGATTAATTTTTTTAAATAATTATTTGTAGATTTGTTTCCCCTACCAGTGCACTTAAAAGAAATAATATACTTTGCCACTTAATAAAGCTGATAGATGCTGTGGGAGAGACAGTGGAGGAGATATTGTTTGCGCTGGGTGGTTCCATCATTACTATTGATTACACAGTCTTATTATTCACCTCAAAGACACTACAATTAATAGAAATGGAAATGAAGGAATATCCATGTTCTGTGATGCTTTATTGCAAGAGGAAATAAACAATACTTGTAGACAAGTAATAATTCTTTGTTGGCTGTGACAGCAGTGCTTTCAGAGGAAGGATTCACCTGCATCTTAAACAGGCAGCCCAGGTTCTTTCTGCCAATGCTGAGAGATATTCTCCTTAAAGACCAGCTGTCAGTCAGAAGCTCACCCCACTGAAGACCTAGCTGCCCCCCCACCTGTCGCAGGCCCGCAGAATCAGTGTGCAAGCAGGATTAGAGTAGTCTGATGGGGCTCATGCCTAAACTCCTCCATGTACTTCGTATTCAAGACTGAGCACTCTAAATTGGATTACAGTAAGTCATAGATGCCTGGACAATTGTGGCCTGAATTTATGAGGAAAAAGAAGTAGGGCCAGACCCAGCTGGTCCTCAGGGTGTTATTCTGAGGTATGCATGGTCCTCACATGGGGCCCCGCCTCTTCCCTGCCCTTCTTTCCCAGTGCTTTTTGCTGTTATTCTCCAGGGCACCACACTGAGCGAGCGGGTCCCCAGTACTCTCTACAGCTTCTCTCTGCCCCTTTGCCCATGAAGCACTTTCTTTCCTTTTCCCAGGCTCATGGCTGCTCACCCTTCAGAATTTAGCCTTCCACTAACTCCAGCCCTCCTCCTGCTGGCCTCCTTTCATGGTTCAGCTTACAAGGCTGTGTCACCTGCAGACCATGAATTCTGCAAGCATGAGCACTGGGCTTCATTACATCCCCTGGGCCAGCCCTGGAGACGAAGATGGCACAGATTAGTGCCAGGAACTATATTTTGACTGGAATAAACTAAAGCAAGCTTGTCCAACCTGCGCATCACAGTGACTTCTTTGCTTGTTCCCTTGAAGGTGTTTTGTTTTGTTCTGTTTTTTAGAGACAGGGTCTCACTCTGCTGCCCAGACTGGAGTGCAGTGGTGCTCACTGCAGCCTCACTGCAGCCTCTACCTCCTGGGCCGAAGTGATCTTCCCACCTCATCCTCCTGAGTAGCTGGAACTACAGGTGCTTGCCACCATGCCTGGCTAATTATTTTTTTCTAGAGACAGGGTCTCACTATGTTTCCCGGACTGGTCTTGACTCCTGAGCTCGAGGAATGCTTCTGCCTTCACCTCCCCAAATTTTGGGAATACAGGCATGAACCACCATGCCTTCCCTCCATTCTTCTGATTTGTTTCACCATTGACCAGTTTGCCTACTCTAGTACTATATATAAATAGAATCACGCAGCAGGTGCATTTGTGTCTGGCTTCTTTCCCTCCATATTATGCCTATGAGATCCATCCCCATTGGCTTCTATGTATTCTGTACTCGTCCTATGCAGGGTTTCCCTATTCAGATGTCTACTGAGAGAGCCTTTCCTTGTGAAGATAGAGAAAAGCCCAGGGCTGCAAGCAGAGCTCCCACTGGCTTTTGAGGGCTCTGTGGCTCAGCACCAGAATTCAGGACATCTGGACAGTGGTCAAGATGGTGCTGGGTGACCAAGGATCCTTCTGGGAACATGGTTCAGGCCCACAAGCTGAAGTTGCTGCAGGCCTTGATTCATTGAAAAAAGACAGCCTGAGGTATGCTGCCAGAAGGTGTTGCACTTAGCTAGGAGATAAATGGAGGAGGAAGGAATTGTCAGTGGTGGCTATGAGCAGATGGCTATGTTCTTGAAAACCCTGATTTGCTCTGCCAAGTGACCACTCTGATGTAATCTGCCTTTCTGATCACTGCAGTAATGCAGCTCTGTCTCTGCTCAGGCCCTAACAGGGAGAAATCTGGAAAGCAGATGACATCTGCTTAACTGTGGTGGATGAGCCCCTCAAGGTCAGCAGCCCACCTTATATGTCTCTGTGTCCCTGGCACCTATCAGTAAAGTTACTGCCAAATGAAAAAAAAAAAAGGAAGAAATAAATGGGCCAATAGCTCCTATTGGCCTTCCTTTGCTCCTTCAAACTAGCCTTGTCCGAGATGATGATCATGGAGAATTAGACCTCCTTCTCATGTTGTTTGGGGTTTCTACACTCACTGGCATCCACTTGATCTGTCCCGGAGTCTAGCACAACCTTGTAGGTGCACAATAAGCCATCACCTGATGACTAAAGCAGTTCCTTGGTGGCTCACTCCACTCTCTTGTCAGTCCCCAGCCAGTCCATTTCATCCCTGAGCCAGGGACCCTGCTTTGTTCAACTCCGTGCCTGCAGCCCTGGTGTGGGGTCTGGGCCAGACAAGAGAAGCTCAGTGAAGAGTGAGAGTCTCAAACTGAAATACTCATGTTGCCTCTGAAATAAAGGGAGTTTTAGGGAAGGAAGAAGAAAGGTGCAAAGTAGACTCTACATTCTGAGATTCCGGAATCTTACACTATAATGTGTATGCAAAAAGAAGTAAATATTACCATTTGAATATCCATGTTCTCTCCCATACCCCTGATCCATTAGTAGGATGCTGACTCTGTCATTTTGGGTCCTAGGTCTTTTTTGTGCAGAATCATGGTAATGAGTAAGTGGGAAAATGGAAGGGAAGAAAGTCTGGCTAGATTTATTTGCATTGAAATAGGCATAAAATTACTGGTAGAAGAGAGTAAGAGATATCCAGAGGGTAGAAGCAGAAAGGGCAGCAAGAGGCAGCTAGGACTAGTTTGAGGAGAATTATTCACAGTTTGGACAGTGAGGAAAGTAATTGGGAAGTAGCTCCCATGCCTATGAGGAACTGAGGAAGATAAAGAATGATAAGGACATTTTGCTGTGCATTAAGAATGAACTCCCCCTTGAAGCTTGAATTTCTGCTCAGTTGCCTGGCTGTAGAACTAGAGCTTCTTGCAGTGTGCCGTGATGCAAGATGGGGCCATGGAGCAGGCTGGCTTTACGTACACTTCACGTGCAATGATGCACCAGCCAAGCGCACAGGGGTAGGTGCACAGGGCAGTGGGGAAGTTGGGAGAGGGAGGGCTGCTTCGGAGGAACTTGAAGAACTTGTCTGGGGTCAGCCTGGGACTTTGTAAAATAAGGACTTTTGTACACTAAATTGGACCTGGGATGGCAAATAACCTTTATCTAAAAGTCAATTCAGATTAGTTGGTTGAATCTTTCCAGGGTGCTGTATTGAGAAGGATTTGAGGTAGGATCAAGGATCAGTAAGAGAAAAATAGCATGATTCACATAATCAGCAATATCTGTCCCAGATGTCTTAAAGAGAAGAGTGGCCATGGTTGAGTTTCTCAAAGTTTCCTTTCAAATCTACAGATCTAACTGTGAGTGTGAGTCCATGTGTGTGACAGCCTCCCAGTGGGCGAGGTAGCACATCATTACCTATTAAAATCTCATTCAAAGCGAGATGGCACATCACTACCTGTTAATATCTCATTCAATCGGCCCTAGAACACAATGTAAATGAATTATTTTCATTTTAACAGATATTTACTTAGTGTCTAAGATGCGGCAGGTATGGTGGGAGGTAACAGGAAGGAATGTTTCTGCCCTCAGTGAGCTCATGGACTTTGAGGCTCTTTCAGAAATGAAAAGAAAAGCAAAAACAAAAAATATTAGCTCACCCTCATCTCATCACCTGTGGGGCAGCTGGTACCTGGGAAAGTATATCCAGATGGCTTCTCACTTACCGTGGAGCAGGACTGCGTTCCGTGGTCACTGCTATTTTGCGTGTGTCTCTTAATCCAGAAACACGTGCAGCAAGGGAAAAAAGCCCTTCCAGTTACCTAATTACCTAACTCTGGGAGATGTTTCCAGGATCTCATTCATAGTCCACTCATTGAGATTTTATGGATTTAAAAATCTTTGTGTCTATTCTTCAACCCACAGCTGATTAGAAGCATCAAGTTTTGAGATTGGAGGTGGGGAGTGGGTAATTTTAGAGGGAGTCCTCTGATTGAAATTAGAAATAAAACTGTCAGAGAGAGAGAGAGAGAGAGAGAAGCCTGAAAACCATATGAAACCAATGAAAGTCCAGCCTTAAGGGTGCTGTCCACCTGGCTCGACTACCTGCCCTCCAGGCACAAGCCGTTTTAGCTGCTCTATCAGATTAGCTAACTGGTCCAAAGAGGACCAGGACACAGGGGCAGAGACATTTCCTGAAGGAGTCAGGCAATTGGCCACACTAATCCCAGTGAAATAAAAAATTAATAGTGACATTATTTGGGGCACTAGACATACCAACCCAAAACTGTGTGTGTATGTGTGTGTATAGGGTAGATATGTACCTCGAACCTATGAGGTACACTTACATGATGTTCTGTTTACATAATGTTCTGCTTACTTACACTAGGTCTCTGCTTACACTACTTACATGATGTTCTGCTCAGTCCATGAGCCTGCTCTGAATGGTTTATTCTTACAAAATAGCTTGGCTTTGATGCTTCCTGGAATTCCACTCTCAACTTCTCAGGGAGGCACAATTTGATGGAGGATGAACTGCTAAACTAGGTTCTTAACCCATGTTCCCTTTAAGCCTCACAAAAGGAGGCTCAGTCCCAAGTGGTATAGGTGCAGAGAGGTGACACCATGTTTGAGTGGACCTGGAGGGTCTGGAGTGTGCCCAAGAACATGAGGTGCCCAGAAAACAGCCACCACCCTTCCCTGCAGTTTATGGCTGCATGTGGAACACGGACCTGGTGAGGCAGAACTTCAGATTCTCCAATAAGCTGAAAATAAGAGCTTGCTGTGAAATCTCTCAAGTTGAAAATATTGGCAGCTAATTCAATATTTTTAAAACACTCTATAAACCAAAGAAACTTATCTGTGACTTTCTTTTTTTGGTCCAAGGATTCCTCCCATATTTGTTGCATCATGTGTGATCTTCTTGGAGGGTAGTATTATCCTATGTACACCAAGAAAACCAATTTATAGAGTGGCCTGGTGATTTGCCAAAGGTGACAGCGCTGGTGGCCAGAGAAACTGAGTTTTGAAACTAGGTCCCAATTCAAAAATGCCTGAAATTTCTCTCACGGTGCTGCTGTACAGTATGTGTATTACTTTGAAAGTTATGAGAGTATCTGGACTTTTCCCACTTGCAACCCATTCTGGCTAAGCAGAGCAAGGGACTGTTCCATTGCAAAAGATCCCTTCAACTGCTATTTCCAGAGGAAAAGTGGGTCCTCAGGATGGCTTTCTCAACCAAAATTGAGCTATTGTCTCTCACCATGATATCCAGGGGCTGCTCAGTGGATCTGGGGACGAAGCCCAATCCCTAAATCGTGTTGTTCAGAGGTCCTATTTTCCTCTTGCAAGCAGAAATTTATCCCTTTGGAATTTATCTTTTAAAAAATAATAAAAAGAAATACTTTATAATATAACAAGGTTCTAGAGACTAATATGGCAAACCTTGTGTTCCTGTTACTCAGCTTAGTAAACAAAGCATCACCAATTCAGGTAAAACCCTATGTGCTCATCTAACCAAATTTTCCATAGTTATTAATCAGATGAAATTTGGTATTTATTATTTCCTTATATAACTTCATCTTTCTGAGGGCCAAAGTCATACTTTTTCAGGTTGCACACACACCTGCACACACTAGCACACCTGTGCAATCAATCACGTTTGTGCACCAGAATATATGGACCAGAACAGATGATTCGTGCTTCCCTTTTATCCTGTGAAGTGAACCTGTGGGGTCAGTAAAGCTGATTGCATGACCCTTGTTTTATGTAGGGGGAATATGGACTTCATGAGGGGTTAGGGGATAGGCACAAGGTCACCCAGATGGTGGCAGAGCCAGACGGGTACCCTGGACTCCTCCTCCTGCCTCTAGGTCATATTCTCCTTCCCAGGTCTCAGGGTCTTGGCTATTATTTCCTAAGTGTTGTTCAGTTACAGAGAAAGATGGATGAGTGCAAACAGAAAGCCTTTCCTCCTCAGACTGAAAATATCAAGCCTCAGTTGGAATTTGTTTTTCTAATTTATTTAATGCACTCTTTTTTCCTCTTCTCTCATTAATTGATAATGTTCTCTGCTCAATCAGTTTCTTTGATTGCTTATCCCTTTAAAGCTTGGGGCCAAGAACTGGGTGTGTGGCATTTAAGTTATGACTTGTTTAGGAAATTGATATTGGCATTTTCTGCATGACTTGCCTTTCTTCAGTGAGTTACTTTGCTCTAATTCTCTGTTAGACGCTCCAACTGTACAGGAGAAACAGGCTAATTAAAAATTGGAAGCTGGTAAATTTCACCTTGAGCAGCTAGTATGTGCTTTTGGCAGGAATTGATGCAATTATTGATCAAATAAAATTGTCATCCAAAAGAACAGTTTTTATTTTGAGAAGGCAGCAAGATATTCACTGTTGAAATAAACCTTTATTCCAAAGATACAGCAATGACATGTGAAATTCAGGTAGGATTTTATCAAAATAAGAATTTCCTATATTTTAAGATTTAAATTCTGTTGTTTTCTTTTAAAAAATTAAAGAACAAATTGGGTTTCTAATTTATTTCTGGACTAAAAAGCACTGTGCTGAGACTGCCATAATTACTTGTTAAATTGAACTGAATTGAAAAGATGTCAAAACACCATCATCCTTAACCAGTCATTAAGGTAAAACAGCCAATTGTAGAGGGGTTCCGTTCCACATATATAATGTTCATGGAGTCCCGAAGAAAATGTAAGAGTGACTTTTTTCCTAAGAAAATCACCTTATTCACAAACTGCAGGGGGTTGCGGGGATAAAGTCCTTGAATCAGGCCTGTGTTGCATTATGGATTTCCTAGCTCAAGAGCCACTCCATCAGGATGTGCTCAGCCTCAGGTGCCTGTTTTCTGAGGAAAGAAAAGCTCCAGCAGCACCAATCCTCTCTCAAAGTCCACGCAAACCTCTGAGTGAAACAGCTCCTTCCAAAGGCTTGGTTCCTCATTAATCTTCAAGTTACATTTGTCAATGTGAAGACTCCCTCTGTCAAAAACCTGCATTTGCAGGGTTGGCAGAAACCTCTGCATGTCCCATCTGCTTGTTCTGACACTAGAGACCAGGGAGGTGGACAGAATTAAGGCCAGTGTCAGAGGATAGGAGTCAGTAGGGGCTTTGTCTTTCTCTAGCCCTTCCTGATAACTCCCTGACCTAGCCTGCCAGCCCCTACCTTTCACCCCTACTCTTAAGAAAACCAAGCCTGAGACAAAGGCTTGTATGCAGGTTTATTGCAAGAGATAGGATTGGGTGACTGAGTAGAGTAAAACAGGGAAAGAGGAAAAGCCAGTACAAAAGGGCATCCTGGAGCTGGTCACTGCTGTGGGCAAGTGGAGCTCAGTTTCCCTGGGCTTTTCCGAGGAGCCATGTGGAACAATTCTGTCCAACAGAACTTTCTGCAATGTTGGGAATGTTCCCTGTTCTGTTCAATATTCTATCTACTAGCTACATGTGACTAGTAGATACTTGAAATGTGGGTCCTTTATTATATTAATTGTAATTATTTAAATAATATTTTAAAATGTCATTATTTAAATATTTAAATTATTTAAATATGCGTATGGACCACTGAAACAGACAGCACATGTGTAGGCTGGGCTTTCAACTTGTCTACCGGGGAAGTGGAAGAGGGTATCGGTTATCTACTGGCACCAGGTCCCTCACACTTCAGGTCAGCCTGCATGGGTGCAGGTTGATCCTACAGTCAGCCCCCAGTGCTGCATTCGAGAAGCAGGTGCAAAGTGGGAGTTCTGGGGTACAGCAGAAGCAGGAGCTGATGGGATACTCCTGTGTAAAGCTGACGGCAACAGGTGCCGCTAGAATGGTGATTTTGAAACATGAGCCAGCACTGGGATCTCCCAGAAGGCTTGTTAAACACAGATTGCCAATTGCCCTCCCTAGGGTTTCTAATTCCCTGGGCCTGTTGTGGAGCCTGAATATTTGCATTTCTAACAAGTTCTGTTGATGCCAGTGCTGCTGGTCAGGTGACCATATCTCCAGCATTTCTGGGCTAAAATAAAGCGTGGGCCAGAGGATCTAAGTTGGAACTAGAACAATGAATCACCCTGATTTGCCCAGGACTGGAGGGGTTTCCAGGACATGAGGTCAAAACTGGAACAATCCTGGACAAACGGTGACAAGTAGAACACTCTACATGGAGGGCAAGAGTCATCCAATACCATGACCTGGGGCTTAGCACTTTTCAAAATGGGAAGTTCAGGCACAGCACTTCTGGCCTTCAGGGTGTTTGTGACAATGCAGAGGCGTTGTAATGACTGAAACTTCAGTGTTAGGCTCTAAGATGAGCTACTTCACCAATAGGAGAGGGTCAAGGCGGCCCCTGGAACAAGAGCTTTGACTTTATTCCCTATTTCTGAGCAGCTGTGGTCCACAACTGCCACCCGGTAAAGGAAGCAACCTCTCTGTCCAGGTCCTCATTCAAATGGAGGCCACCCCAACAACCTGTGGAATAGACCGTGGATCAGAGTGTGCGCCAAGACTTTTATTCATACCTGCCTGTGGTTTTCTGTCATTGATAGGTGTGGTGTTTTCAAGGAGATCTGGGGAAACTCTTGGAACTATTTCTCCCCCACAAATCAAGTATTTATTGATTGTCCTTTCTGTTCAGTTCTGTGTAGATGTTTGGTAGGGAGGGGGCAGACAGGAGGTGCAGAAAGCTTGCTCCCCACTGCAAGGATGTCCCTGACAAATTGAGGAGAAAGAATGGTTTGATGACATCCATTTTCAACTCTCACGTGGCAGACAGACAGTTGTATATGTACATTCTTTCTCCGCCCTCTACTCAGTGTTTACCAATAGATACGATGTACGCCAGTCTGCCTCCCTCCTCAGCCTTGGAGTATAAGCACCTTGAGGGCAGGGACCATGTTTCTCATCTCTCTCATTCCTGGCAACCAGCTCAGAGTGTGGCAGGGAGCTGGCAGTCAGAGACTTGTCCTTGAAGAAAGGAGGAGCCTGCTCCACTTCACATGCTGTGTTGAGAGACATATATTCTGGGAAGACAGCCCTGGATAGGAGCTGCAGGAGTAGTGGGGCCCTGGAGGAGGTAGTGTAGGCTGTGGACCAGAGGGATGGGCGGGCTTTGTAGGAGTGGGAGGTAAGCGATGATGTTTCACAACATGAACAGAAGCACAGAAGCTGGAGGTCCTGGAAATCTAGGTGACAGGCTGAAGTGAGGAATCAGGCTGGTCAGCGGAGGGGAAACAGATTGGCTCAATCCACAGAGCAGATAATGAAGGGCCTTAAGAGCCCAACTCGGCCGGGCGTGGTGGCTCAAGCCTGTAATCCCAGCACTTTGGGAGGCCGAGACGGGCGGATCACGAGGTCGGGAGATCGAGACCATCCTGGCTAACACGGTGAAACCCCGTCTCTACTAAAATACAAAACTAGCCGGGCGAGGTGGCGGGCGCCTGTAGTCCCAGCTACTAGGGAGGCTGAGGCAGGAGAATGGCGTAAACCCAGGAGGCGGAGCTTGCAGTGAGCTGAGATCCGGCCACTGCACTCCAGTCCGGGCGACAGAGCCAGACTCTGCCTCAAAAAAAAAAAAAAAAAAAAAAAAAAAAAGAGCCCAACTCAGGGTCAGCATCATGCATCAAAGTAGACTATAATAGTGGCAAAGGTTTCTCAGGATTGAAGCAATAAGATCTGTCTAGCTTCCTAATTTTTAAGAATGTTGTCTGATTTCTTAAGGGATGCCTGAATAACTTGAAAAAAATCCAGGTATGAAAATATGAATCAGCAATATAAAGCAGTAAACTACTGATACACACAACACAGATGAGTCTCAAAATCAGTATGCTGAGTGAAAGAAGCTAGGCCAAAAGAAAAAAAAAAAACAGTGCACATTCCATATGATTCCATGTATATGAAATTATGGAAAATGCAAATTCATCTCTCAAGACGGAAAGCAGATGAGTGTTTGGGCACGGTAGTACAGGGAAGGGTGGACTGTACAGGGACAGGAGGAAGCCTTTGCAGGAAAGAAGAATTCTTATTATCTTGATTGTGGTGGTGATTTCACTGTGTATACACTTGCCAAAATTGGTCAAAAATGTATACTTTAAATATGTGCAGTTTCTTCTACTTCAATTATACCTCACTAAAGTTGTAAAAAAAAATTTTAAAGGTTGGCCAGTTAATGTAGTGGAATACCATAAGAATAGGGAAGTTGAGAAAAAACGTAGTTTATTTTTCTAAGGAAAATGGAATACTTTGTCTATGTCAATTCACATAATTCTCTCAAACAGCCTAGTGATGTAGGTGTTGAATTGCCATGTTACAAATTCTGAACTGAAGCTCAGACATATTCAGTGACTTACCCAGGGTCACATAGCTTCTGAGTGATGGGCAGAGCCAGCGTTCTAACATAGGTCTGTCTGATCCCCAAATCATTGAGCCATTTACTTTGTGTCTCTCAAAAATCAGTGCTCTATCTGAAAGCATGCACCAGTGCTCAGGAGAGTGAGATAAACTGCTGAGCCATATAACGCTTCAAAATCTCAGAGGACAAAGTTGCTCATCTTTCAAAATGGGTTTGGGTTGGGAAAGGATTCTACCATATGCTTATCACGATAACTTTAGCTCAACATTTTTAACTCAACCAACTGACGTCAAATGATTTCCTTCTTGAAAGATGACACATGGCCTTCATTTCTAAAGCAGCCTCAGCAGAACAGGAAACGGTGGTCAGAAATGGGTGTGGACAACTGACCTTCCAGATGTATACCTATTGTTATCTTTGAATGTCTGATTATTAACATGTTTTATATATCATAAATATAAGTTAAAAAGTTATGAAAGAAAGTAGGGTGGGAAGAAAAGTGGAAGGAAGGAAGAACAGACAGAAAACATGAAGGGAATAAGTGTCTGCTTTGGGTTATATGCTGGGATGAGTGTGCTGCCGACTCCCCTCCCAGACATTCCTTTCATACTGATGCCCTGGGATCCTCTCAGATATACAGCTGTTGCAAGAGGATTCTATTGCAATCACTAAACACCATTTCCCAGATGTTTTAGAAAGAGTCTTCAGCAGTGCTGCCTGAGAAAAAGTGCAGCTAATGGAGACACTTTGATTCCCCCAGTATGTTAGCAGAATTCAGATTCCCAAGTCTAAGACATCGTTTCTGAGGTTTGTATATTGGCTTGAGGAAGTGCTGATCAATTGTTTTGATTTTCCTTCTTCTCAGTATGCCTAGTTAGCATCTCCTGCTTCCCGCCAACACCACCGACTAATTATCTCTTATGATACTATCTGATGCTATCATCATGGCTATGGAATGTTCCATTAACACTCTCTGAGGGATTTACCTGAAAATGACTGTGAGCCAGACTGGGGAACTCATGAATTAATCTGTAAGTGGAGAAAATCCAACTGATTCATAGTAGCCTGTGGCATTCTCCACAGCCTCCTGAGGGAGCTGGACTCTTTTCACCTATCCTTCATACCCACCTCCCAGTCGCCTCTTCTGGGCAGCCTCCCTAGACACTCTCCTCCCTGATCCCCTGTGCCCTTTTCCTCTTCACCTGGGTCAGCTGCTGCTGCTCCATTGCTGCACTGATTATGCTGTGTTGAAATCCCCCGGAATCTTCACTGGCTGCTCCTTGAGGATGGTACATGTTATTTACACAGAATAAAGTAGTGCCAATATAGCTAATGTGACTGCTTACTGTGTGCCAGGCATGGTTCTAAGGGCTTTACCTGTGTCCAGTCTTTTAATCATCAGAATTCTATGAGATAAGCTGTGTCATTACCCCTATTATATAGAGGAAACTGAGGAAGAGGTTCTGTTACTTGTCCAAGGTCACACAGCTAAAAAGTGGAGGTGCTAGGATTCAAACCCAGCTAGTCTGGATCCAAGCCCAATTTCATGGTTTTTTGTTTTGTTTTGTTTTTTGTTTTTGCAGGGGGGTGGGGGGAGGAGCTGTATTCCCTGCAAAATATCCACTGAGTTGTATTTTTAAAAATTGGAGCCTTTCTTTTTGGTCTAGTTAATCTTCCTTTGAAACTGATAAAAAACTGAAGCTAAAAGAACAGGAACAAGACCATAGCCTAATTCCGTATCACAGTCCCATCTGTGACACAGCATTAACTGGGTCTCTGACCCTTTTATGGCTTCTCATTGCCTCCAGATTCAAGGCCAAACTCTTTAACAAACCTTCACATCTTTTCATCATTAACAGACAATGGGTGACTTAATGTTTGCTAAATGAATGAAGAAATAAATGAATGCATGCACACAAAAAGAGATATATCTGTATGAGGGCTCAGAGTTCAGTAATTGCTACCTTTCTAAAATCACATTTCTGCCAACTTGATCATGAAATAAAAATATGACCCTGCCAATAATCTCAGATATATATTTCCTAAATATCAGACAATATTAAAAAACCCAAAATATAAGATTTTATAAGGATTTTCATGTATGTTAAATGATGACAAATTTTCATATTTAGTCAGGTGAAATCTGTTTTCAGATAAGAAATAGTACTTATGTGGCATGTAAAAGAGTCTTGGAAGTCTCTTTGACCAACCTACTAGATGCTGAGCAGCCATTTTAAGGCTTTTAAAACTAGACTTTATGTAAAAGGTAGAGAAATAAGGATGGAAAGTCTCTTTAGTGCTCTGATTTTGCTAATAGGCATCAGAAAAGATTGTCATTATCTTTCTGCATTTTTAAGATGATGGATTCTAGAGTTGTCTCAGAACACCCATTTTGATGAAGTGTTTGAGCCTGTTTTGGAATGTGATCAGGTTCATCTCACAGTTAGTTTAGTGAATAGTTTCCCTGAGTCAGGCACAGCAATGAGCCCTGGGGTGAGGCGCTGAGGGACTGGAAATACAGGGAGTTTAAAAGGTGACTACGAGGACAGAGCTCTGACTCCAGGGAGCTTCCCATCCACTGGGGCATTAATATAGAAGGAGGAGCCCACAGTATACCTAAGCATTAGGAAGGGGTTCATTGACGTGGACTCTGGAAGACCAATGCATGCCTCTTAGATGGGGTGCCCTTTGAGGTGGGATTGAGGGACAGGAGGAGAGACTTCTACAAATGAAGAAAAGGAGGAGGTTGAGGGAAAGGAAACAGTCTCTTGTCTTCTGAGAATTTCAGTCTATGGGGTGAATCACACACAAATACTTCAATTATAATACAACCTACAAGCAACTGACAAGGAAAGGCTTTTCCCTGCTTGCGATCCTCCAGAGTCCTGGTTGATGGTAACTTTGGATCATAGAATGGATAATTCAATGTGTAAGCCTAAGTATCCTGATTCACACTTCCTCCATGGTCCTCAAGCCACCTTTAGCTGCTACTCCTCTATCTGATGACCCAACCCTGTGCTTCTTTGTGAAAACAGAAGCTACCAGACAACAGCTCCTTTACCATCCTTCCTTTAGTGGAAGCAATGTCCTCATGCCTTTCAGGGCTAATCTTTCACCTGATCTGCAACGATGCCCTCATTTCACACCCTTCTCTCCCAGATCATTTTCATCAGCGTACAAACAGGGCCAACTACCTGATATTAAAAACAGCAACAAAAAGTTTAAATCCCTCTCTCTTCTTCACATCATCTTCAACTACATCCAAAAGTCCCTACCATCCTTCTCAGCAAAACATTACTCATCTCTCTGAACACCAGGGTATTTTTTTCTTTAAAAGGGGGCTAATATTAATAGTTGTCCCATGTGGTTATTAAAAAGTGGACATGGATCCATGAGTTCATGTAAAACATATAGAAAGGGCCTGGCCTGAGATGAGCTTTCACTGTATGTTAGTGGTTATTACTCTCCAATGCCTTGTGTACTCATGGCCCGTCTTCTCACTTTATTACTGTCTCTCCCCTCCAGGCCGTCCTCCCTTTCTAATGTGTATCTGAAACCGCCTTTGTCAAGGTCACAAGTAAATGACCTGATACTAAATCAGATAAGTGCTTCCCTACCCACTTTCTGCTGGACCTCTCCCATCACTCAGCAATGCTTACCTCCCCTCCCTTTTGAAATGCCTTTCTCTCCTGCATTCTGTGATTCCATTGTCTCTCACACTTCCTTCTCAGTTGTCTTTGCTGCCTCCTTTTCTTCCACGAGACAGCCAAATAATGGAGTATTTTATTCATTTTTTCTGCCCCTTCATCCAAAATTATCCTCTGGCCCATCGATACGCTGGCAACTTCCCCCATCTCAAAATGAGATCTCTCGTGAACTCCAGTCCTGCATATTCCCCTGTCTGCTTGGCATCTCCACTCCACCATCTCAAGTACCTTAATCCAATGCCAAAAGGAGAACTCTGACACCTCCTCACACCTCAAATGATTGTCCCTCAGTCATCTGTGTCTGAAGAGATGAGCTTCCAACCACTCCAGCTCAGAATCAACCTTGATTCCTCTGCCCATTCACACCACAGTACAAGTCTCACCAGCTGCAGGTTGAAAACCTGTCTCAAATTGGTGTGTCCTCTCTATCTCCATCCCACCTGGAGGACCACATGAGCCTCCTAACTGGTCTCCCTACTGCACCTCACCCTTCCTCAATGTATTCTCCACTAAAAGCTGGAGGATCTTTTTAAAGCAAAATCTAGATCATTTTCTCCCCTCCTTAATTCAATTCAAAGACTTTTCAATGTCTTTACAGTAAAAACAATGCCTCCCTCCATGGCCTATAAAACCCCCATGACCTATCTAAGTTGTGCCTCCCAAGCCACTCCTTTCCTTGCTCAGGACACCCAGACCCTCTCACCTCTCTCCATTCCTCCAACAGGCTGGGTCCTTGCACGTGCTGCTCCTCCTCCTGGGAGCTGTTGCCTCATTCTTCCCATGGCTGTCAGCCGCTTCCTTCCTGTTACGAATATCCTGCCCAAAATATCTCCTCCTCAATTAGGCCTTCTCTGATTCACCCAGTTAACTATGTTGTCAATATATATATTTTTTTCTATCTTCCCTACTAAAATAGAGCCCCCAACGTACAGGAACCTTATCTGCCTTGAGCATTACTGTGTCCTAAGTGACTCACACAGTGATGGACTCATTCCTCAGCAAATCTTTGTCCAAGAATAAACAAATTGATACATTTACCCATAAGCTGCAACATTAATCTCTAGTTACCCCTGCACTTCCGAGTGCCTATTAGAACTACTGCATAGAGAAGAGAATCATGCAAGTTGCACAGCCAGAAGACTTGGGTGTAAATTCACCTTGCAACCTTTATTAGTCAAGTGACATTAAGCAAGTTACTTAACCTCTCTCAGGCTCAATTTTACCATTTGCCAAATGAGGGTGAGCATAGCAATATAGCCTTCACAGGGCTGCTGGGAGAACCACACAAGATAATGTGTGTGTGTGCTTTAAAAATCACAACTTTGTGAACAGTTAATGACTAAATAAACCACAGTTTTCCACTTTGGAAGACTGCAAGAAAGTTTAGTCATTTATGAAGACAATGAGGGTGAGGTTGGTGGTTTGCCTGGAGTCACCCTGGCCTGCTGCCCAGGCAGTTAGTAAACTGTCCCTATGGACTTAGAGTAGATGTAAGATAAACACTATTAGAGCTCAGAACCAGAATGGTACATTGATGGAGAAGCCTAGTAAAGAGGACTGGAACCAAGCTTGATTTGTCTTCCCTCTTTAACAACAGCATTCCCAGCCCATTTGTACAAGCTGAATCTTCAGGGTGATCAAATAATTAGGGATTCTTGGGAGAAGTGCATTTGGAAGAGGTATTGAAGGTGGTTCATTGGGTTGATAAGCAGGTGAACTCTTAGTGTAGACTGAGGGATGTACAGTGACAGGGAAGGGGAGAGCACTCAGTGGGCAGCACGGAGGGACAGATGGCACTTTCCTTAGTAGGCCTACCTTGAGCACACTCTGGTCATTCCTACTTCCTGTCCAGGCAAGGCTGTGAATTGTCTTCACAGCTACAGAGCTCCTCCCCTTCCTCATGGGTAGGCCATGGACAAGCCAGTCAGTGGCAGGGGCCTGTCTTCCACATACATGTATTGCAAAGCTTAACATTGGATATGTCAGAGAAAAAGCACTTGGGCTAAGCTGAGCTGAATGTCCCATGATGATCATGGCCTGAGTGAGCAGTGGAAAGGATGAAATTAAGATATATTGAGGCAGAAGAGTACCTAGAACCTAGATAATGGAGTGGATGAGGGAAAGGATGAGTTGAGAGAGTCCCAGGGATGTTATTCTGAGAGATGAAGAAGACGTTGATACCGTTTACTACATGAGAGGAACCTCAGGAGGAATGATGCTGAGGCACCCTGACAATTTGATTCTGGGCTTGTTGGGTTCAAGCATTGATGGGCACCTCTGATGTCTTGAGCCAGTCCCTGACTGGTTCTTTTCTAGCTGAGAGTGAAATTCTACCTTTCCTTTGTCTACACTATATTCTATCTATTCCGTCCTCCTTCCACCTTTCCTCAGTTTTGTGAAGGCTCTAGAGTTTTCAGAACCAAAGACAGAGATGCAAACCATGGGAAGAATATAAGACTGAAACCCAGATTTATTCTGTGCCCCAGGGAAAGCACTGACTCTGGGCCTCCATTTGCTCATCTTCCAAAGGGACAATTGAACTGAGGGATCTCTAAGATACCTTTTAACATAGGAGTCTTGGGTTACAACATGTTATAGCAAATGGAGTATGGTTTCTATCAAATCAAAAGTCTTGATTTGGTCCTTCACTGTGATGTGACCATGAAGTTAGCTAGCTTCTGTGAGCTTCAGCTTATCAGGCTGGCAAATAGGGGAAATAACCTAACCTAACAGGGTAATTACGAAGTTTAGAAATTGTAACAGTCATGATGGGCTAAACTGTTTATCTCGGTAGATTAAAATACAAAGGTTTATTTCTCTGTGAATTAAAATAACAAAGGTTTATTTCTCACTCATGCTACGTGCCTACACTGACTTTTGCTCTAAGTCTTTTTCACTGGAGGCCCCAGGTAGATGTCACCTCCACCATTAAGAACATCACTGATCAACATCATCATGAAGGGTGACAAATTGTTCCCCAGCTCCTAAAGGCTTCTGCTCCCATATCATTGGACAAGGCAAGTTATATGGCCTCCCTGATGTCATTTTTTTTTTTAATGCCATTTGGGAAACAGAAACTCCATGAACCTAGGAGACCAATTTCCCTCCCTGCCCACAATATGTGAGTGTATCAAACCCCTGCCATCAATGAACACTCATTTTCTTTCTTTTCCCCTCTCTCCTTCTTAGTCAGGTGAGGCTGCTATAACAAAGTACCATAGACTGGGTGAATGATACACAACAGAAATTCATTTCTCACAGCTCTGGAGGCTGGAAGTCCAAGGTCAGAACGCCAGCATGGTTGGGTCTTGATGATGGCACTTCCATGTTGCAGACTGCTGACTGCTTGTATTCTTTCATGGGGAAAAGGGGGTGGTAGAGCTCACTTGGGTCTCTTCTAATAGGGCACAAATTCCATTCACAACGGTTTTATCCTAATGACCTAATTACCTCCCAAAGGCCCTGGCTCCTAATTACCCCTCGAAGGCCACACTTCCTAAATTCTGTCACATTGGGGGTTAAGGTTTCAACAGACAAATTTGGGGTATTGGGGTTACAAACATCCAGTCCGTAATACCTGCCTTCCCTCTCTAAAATTTTGTAGAAATACCTGGTTTTATACAAGTTGTTTTGCCAGTTTTCTAGGAAAAAGCAATATCTTGCTTTTTATATTCATTTTATCATCAGCGAGTATGATCATATGACCATATTTTCATATGTTTATTGGCTGTTCATATTTTTTCTATAAATTATGTATTTTCTTTGCCCATTTCTTTGTGGAAATATTGAACTTTTCCTTACGGCTTTGAAATCAGCTTGTATAGTGGGTATTTCAGCCTTTTATCCATCACATAAACTATTTCCCCTAGTTCTAAAACTTACCTTTCAATCTGTTTGTCATAGTTTTTCCTTTACAGAAAGGCTTCTGCCTTTCTTACCTCAAAATTATAAAAATATTTGCCCACATTTTTGTTGAGTATTTATGGACTTGTGTTATTTACATATACATTTTTGATCCATCTGAAATTTATTTTGGTTTCAAGTGATATAAAGTTCTAGCTTTATTTTTTCCCTGAAATATTACACAACTGCCCCAAGTTATTTTTGTGTTTGAAGTATGATGTCAGTTATTTAAAATATGCAAATATGTAAAACAATGTATATCTTTTAGAGATAAGTACAAATATAAGTATAAAGAAATGCTCAGAAATAATAAACACCAAACTCAGGATGACCATTGCCTTTGGAGATACTGAAGAAGGAGTCATATGATCAGAAATGAGGGACAAAGGAATCTTCAAATGTGTCAGTAAAGTCCTATTTCTTAAGGTGAGTGGAGGGTTCATAAGCTCCTTACATGATGAGTGGAGGGTTCATAAGCTCCTTACATTACTCTTTAGAGCCTTTTTTATGCCTGTAATACTTTAAATTCCAGTTTTAAGCAGCTAAAAGACCTTTGAGAAATAACCGAGACTAACTCAAGAATTGAGGCTATTTTAACTGAAATGTTACTGATCCAATCCTTATATGTTGAATAGCCCTCTCAAACCTCTCCTGCTCTGATTTACAATGTGGCCTTTATATCTGGATTTATTTATGAGCTCTTCATGCTATTCTCCTGACCAATGTATCTTTTCTTGCATCTACCACCCACAACTTCATAGCTTTAACTGTCTTAGAATCTAGAAGGGGGAACCACCTTCCTCATTGCTCTTTCTGTTCTGAAGTTGTCTGGATGTCCTCAGATATATATTTATTCTTGAAGATTAGCTTTAAAATCACTATGTCAGTTCCCTGAAAACCATCCTGCTGGAAGGTTAATTGAGATGTGCTGTGTAGATCTAAAATGTTGATAGATACTGGTAAAGGGCCCTCTGGGAAATTTGAACTAATTTGAATTCTCAAAATTTCCTCACACTTCTGCTCACATCAGACATTATCACACTTTACCTGTATTGCCCTAACAGAAAACGATATGCCATTGTCATTTCAATTTCATATTTCTTTGATTACTAGTAAGGCGGAGCAACTTTTCAAGCGGTCTCAGCTTGTTATATTTTTCATGGATTGCCTAATTCACGCTCTCTCCTATTTTAATTGGGGTACTTATCATTTTCTTACTGATTTGTAAGAATTCTTTATAAATTAATGATTCTACCTCTTTGTTCATTATATACAATGCAAGTATTTGTTAGGTATATTTGCCTAAGTTAGTTTTCTCTATAGAGGTTTTTAAGGTTCCTGGCTCTGACTGTCTGTCCCTTTAGGGGTGGGTTTTACTATTTCTAATCATAGCAAAGGCTATACTGTCACATTCATTTTTCTGTTAGTTCCTCATAACCTCCCTGTTAGGTAGACAGGAAAGGAAGAACAAGTTAATTTACAGATTGAGAACCTGAGCTCCAGGAGGATAAACAAGAACGAGCTGGGACTAAGCCAACAGGAGCGGCCAGGCCCACCCTACAGGCAGCCTCTGCACCGCTGTGCTGGGTGGATGGTCAGACAGACAGAGGAGCCCTGAACATCAGGAGCTATTCCACAGTGTGCCTAGCTTCCTTCAGGTGAAATTCAGACCCTCCAGCTCCTCCACTCTGAGGAGCTCTTTGGACATTACTCAGAATAATTAACTTCTGGCTACTTTTTTGACTAAGAAACATTTGGACTCAATTTGCTGTGTTTGTTTGCCAAGTATTTTAAGCCAGTTTGATGTTTATTCAGTCAGGCTCCATCCTTGAACTGCTCTCTGCATCAACTTTGAGAATCAATTTTGCACAGATATCACACAGTCACTCTGGGGGCTGGAGGACATAGACTGTCATGCCCACTGCTTGGGGACGGGGCAAAGGATTGTGGGAAAGATGGCCATCTCTGGCACCAAAATTGTAACTAATATCAATACTTATTAATGTAAATACCTTTATTACTACATCTTCCTTTTCACAAAATTTCCACCAGTAACATTTACTTGATTCTTACAATGAGCTGGTGAATTAGTCACTACAGACAGCAGGAATTGGCAAATGCTTTTTTTCTGAAAAGGTCCAGGTGAACATTTCGGGCTTTGTAGGCCAAGAGGTAAAATTGAGTAACCAGTCTCCTGAAAAGCTAGAGTCCTTTTCTAAATTAACAGTTAAAATGCCATTTTAGCTCACAGGCCATGTAAAAATGGGTATAGGACTGGATTCGACCTGTGGACTGCATGTGGTCTGCTGACCCTCAGCATACAGCATTGTGACCAGTTAACAGATTAGGAAACCAAGGCTCAGGGAAGCTATGTGACTCTACACAAATGACATTTTCCTTAGCCTATGTGGGCGATATGTGGGCTTCCAACTTCCATCACGATGGCTCAACCTAATACAGGTGCTTCTCAGCTTACCATGGGGTTTCATACTGATAAATCCATTGAAAGTAGAAAATGCATTTTCCACTTACAATATTGTCATCTGATATAACCCCATCATAAGTCGAATATACTAAATGTGTACTGCTTTTATACAATTGTAAAGTCAAATAATTACTAGGCAAGCTATGGTAAGTTAGGGATTGTAATTCATTCACTCAAATCAACAATTTACTAAGCTTCTGTTATGTGCTAGGCATTGTGCTCTAGAGGTGGGATATTGTTAAAAATAAATAAATAAATAAATACACAGTGAGTTTAAGCCCTGGCCCTGATTTAGACAGGCCTGTATGCAATTTCTGGCTACATACAAGCTGTGTGATTTTGGTCAAATTACTTAATATATGTAAACCTCAGTTTCCTTATCTGTAAAATGGGCCTAATATAGTTTATTTGTAAAGTACATGTAATAGTTCATTAACTATTATAAATATTTGAGGCCATAATCTATGTAAAGTCCTTAAAACACACCTAGAATATAGTGTCCATTAGACCAGAAGGAAATAACAATAGTAATGATGACAATCATAATTTATGTTGGCCTATACACTTTCAAAATGCTCACCATCTAGAGAAAAAGATGAGCACTGAAACACATAGCTGCAGTTGTCTATGATAAAAAATGTTGAGGACACAGAGGGAAGCTGTTTGTAGTATGTCTGGCAGCCTCAGCAGGGTTTGTCCTACAAGAACATGGGGGAAGCTGTGAAGCCCAGGATGGGAGGTAACTTGCCCAGGATCACAGAAGAAGACTCATTCATTCACAAAGCAAAGCCTTTGTTTGTCAGGCAAAGGGCAGTAAACTTTCTCAAAAAGCCCATTGTCCAGTGGGGCAGCAACTGCGGATGCAGTGGGGGTGATTAACATACAAGGAATGAGAATATAATGCATGGTGTAAAAAGAAAAGGAAATAAACTACAAAATTGGAGTGAAGAGGCAGAACAGTAGAAACCTACCTAGAGAGAATGGGGAGTGGGGAGGTATTGGAGCTGGACCAAAGGATGAGAAGGATTTGAAGAGGCAAGGAAGGCCCTTCAACCCGAATAAAAGCTAGGGGACTTGGGAATCTGAGATCTGGGAATGGGCTGCAGCTGCAAATGAAGAGACTGAATAGTGGTGGACCTGTGGGGAGTACGGTCCCTGACCCTCTTCCTCCTATACCTTGGTCTCTGAGCCTCACTGTCACCTGGGCTCTCCAGTGCTCACTTTCCCCCTCCACTCAGCTAAGTGCTACTGGCTCCTAACAGCCCAGTGTCAAGTGCTCCCTCCTGCAGGAAGCCCTTCCAAACTACTCCAGGGCACAACTTCCGATTATTATAGTGTGTGGCCCAAATGAATGGGAACAGGCCCTGTCTTGGGAGGAAGGGGCTGTAACCTGGGACAGCCATTCACTCATCAGATCTCAATTTGAGTGATTATGTGGGCACCCCTAGTTCCCAGTCCTTGTCCTTAACCAAACCTATAGGAGTCCTTAGCCAAAAAAAGATATTTTAAGGTTTATTTATTATTGAAACTCCATTGTATATAGTCAGTTCTGTTCAATTTAGAAAACTAGTGTTCTTAATCATAACATGCATATACTGTACATATATATCTACATGCATATGCATAGAGAGAAGTCATATTGAAATCCAACTGTAATGTTGCATTTGTGTTAACTGCAGTCCTTGCTAATCAGGGAAGTGGCAGAGCCTTCAGCCAGGTGTAGGGGAGTGTGTATCAGTCCTCATCCTGTCTAGAAACCCTTAATTGTCTTCTCTTACTGTGTCTTTGTGTTGATCACCGATCTTTGCCTGTTGACTTACATCCTGCTTTGCTCTACATCATGAAGGATGCTGCTTGTATAAGACTGAAGAGTGATTTTTATAGACATCTTAGCCTCCATAGACCATTGCCTGAAGTTCATAATAAATACGGTTTCTTTGTTAGCTACATTCTATCACACTAGCAAGTTTCTTCCTAATTTAGTTTGCACAGACATGTACACTTCTAGAACTTGGTGTGAGTTATACAGACTTGCATGTTGGAGCTCTCAGTGAAGGTTTTCTTTTTCCTCTTCTGTAATATTAGTGTTTTTATTGAATGGTTGGGAGATGCCACATGTGATGATGGTTTTGTCTACAGCCTTCCCTTTTGATGAAAAGAATAACTTCCGAATTGTGAACAAGCTGAAAATGTTTCCTCTCGTTGCTCAGAAGCTACAGCTCTTGGCTCCCTCACTGGGAGCTATTGCCCAGAATGCAGTCTCTCTCCCAATCTCCACCTGTATAGGACTTACTATTTAATTATCTCTGGGGATAGGATGCCAAAATCTGAGTTTAATAAATAACTCAAGGGATTTTATGCATAATAATGCATAAGAATTAAGTTCTTGGTGGAGGGCTGGGCAGAGATTAGGCCCTCATCGAATAACTGTGATTGGGAATTTTACAGGCCTTGCTGGTTCTTTGATGCTGATTAATGCCCTTCAACCAAAATTCCTACAGGTTCTGCTCTCCTACCTGTCTTGCTTTCTTCCTTCTTGCCTTTCTTCCTTCCTTCAGCATGTACTAAATTCTTTTTGGGTGCCAAGCCCTTTCTTTGGTATTGAGAATTCAGGAATGAAAACCACCCAGCCCTGCCTCAGAGAGTTGGCATTGGGAAACATAAGGAAAATCTATAAATATATTACTAGGTAGTTGGTGCTATTACAGAGCCCAGCACAGGGTTCTTGTGGGGTCAGGGGCTCTGAGGTAAGTTCCCAGATGTGTCTTGAATGTAGATCTGAAGAATAATAAGTAGGAGCTGGGTGGGCCCATGAAAGGCTGAGTAATGTCCTAGGACAGTGGCTTTCATACTCTTTCAACTCAAGGTATCCTTACACTATTAAAAATTATTACTGAGGGCCACAAAGAACTTATTTATAGTAGATATGGATTAGCCAGGGTTCTCCAGAGAAGCAGTACCAGTAGGAGATATATATGCGTACATGAAGAGATTTACTAGGAAGAACTGGCTTACACAATTATGGAGGTTGAGAAGTCCCATTAACTGCTGTCTGCAAGCTGGAGACCCAGCAAAGCCAGTGGTGTAATTGCAATCCAAGTCCAAAGGCCCGCAAACCAGAGGTGCCGGATGGTGTAAATCCCAGTCCAAAGGTAGGAGAAGACCTATGTCCCAGCTCAAGCAGGAAGGCAGGAAGCAAAAGGGCAATTTCCTCCTTTCTCTGCCCTTTTGCTCTATTCAGGCCCTCAAAAGATTGAATGATGCCCGTCCACACTGGGGAGGACACTCTACTTTAGTGAATCCACTAATGCTATCCAGAGACATCCCACAGATATACCCAGAAATAATGTTTCGTCTGGGCACCCCTTGTCAGCTTGACACATATACTTAACCATCACAGTGTTATAGCTCTCAATACTTAACCATATTGGAAGTTAAAGTTGATATTTTAAAAGTATTTACTTAATGTATTTTTTAAAATTAACATATCTTTTACATGTTAACATAAATTACATCTTTTATGAAAAAATATATTTTCTAAAACAAGGTGAATCCAGTGAGAAGAGTGGCCTTACTTTACATGATTGCAAATCTCTTTAATGCCTACCTTCATAGAAAGCAGCAGGATTCTTATTTCTGCTTTTACATTTGCTCTGTTATGAGATTCTATTTCATGTAGCTTTTATGAAAGTTCACTGTTCATCGATGAGCAAAAAAAAGTGAAAACAGCAAATAACATCTTCCTATAATTTTGAAAATAGTTTTGACTTCATGGATTCTTGCCCCAAAAGGGTCACATGGAACCCCAGGATTTCCTGGACTATACTTTCAGAATTTCTGTTTTAGAGAAAAGAAGCTCAAGGACTTACAGTTGGCTAACTTGCCAGGCTTCGGACTTCTGCTGTGTAGGCAGGGAGACCAGGTACTCCTCCTGGAGGCTGTGTGACTGTCAAGCAGCAACTGCCCATCCCTACCTCCTGCCCAGCTAGTTACATGTCAAGCAAAAGGGAAATGTGTCATAGCAATCTCAGGACGGAGGTAGAATTTCCTCAAACCATTACGGTATTTTTTTCGGAAGAGAATCTTTGCTTTTAGGGTACACAGAATGGTGCAAAAACCTCAGGCCTCTGTTTAAAGCAAATATATTTTTAAGAAGGCAGATATAAAACTATTCTGTGCATGGATTAGACTTTGTTTTTTGTTACTAATATGGCTTCTATGCTGTTATGTAGAACAAAATTGACATTTAGTTGATTAAAAGCCACTAGACCCACATCTTAATATTTGGAACATTGTGATCATTTGAGGCTTGGTTGGGTTTTGCTAGTTTTTTTTTGTTGTGGTGGTTCTTTTTCCATTTAAAAAAACAAAAAACAATTCCAGGACCAGAACTGTGACTTTATTATTGCAAGGTCAGGTGAGCTGTCAAAAGAGCTCTAATGTTGGAGACCACATGTTAACTGTGCTGACATACAGGGGCCATATTTATGAACTACATAATTGAATAAAGATGGGTTTATGGACAGAAAAAAAGAATGAGAGAGAAAATGGTGAATAACTGTGTTCATTTGGTTCCCTTGGGATTGGGCTTGTTTTCTGCTTCTTTGCTATTAATGAAAAGAAATCCAATTTGTTCTACATGGTGAGATTTGTAATTTAGATGCTTATTAATTCTAGGTTTGCGTAGGAGCGCTTTGAAAAATACGGTCTTCAAAGCATTTACTCTCAAAGGCTAGTAAACCTTGGCTGAAAACAAGCAAAACATGTGCAGCTAAAATGTTTTCTGTGTTTAACACAAGTTTATTGAGTACCTGCCATGTGCAAAACTCTCATCTAAAGTTGGAATGGTTGGGGGTGTAGAAAAGATGCCCCCCTCCACACTGGCCTACTGTCCAGCTGGGGGAGTGAGGCAAGTGTATAGAACAGATAGAAGAATGCTCCACTTTGTTAGGCCAGGTGGGGGAGGGTTAGGGACAGAGACAGGTGGCTTGTAGGAAGGGATGATGTGGGCCTAGTGTGGAGTCAGGTGGGCTCAGATTTCCAAATGAAGACTGACATCCTGGTGTGAGCTAAAAGTGTGTCAGCCCCAGAGATGGGGCAGGACTGTGATCCCTTAGCCATTGCTGAGTTCTCCATCTCCGTCCAGCCCCGCAATGCACACAGCATAGCAGGCAAGAGCAAGATCAAGGTCCCTGCCCTTGAAGTGAATACTATCTTGTTGGGGATGCATATGAATACGGGGAAATGATGACAGGAAAACCTAAGGCATTCTGGGATGAATTCAGATCTCAGTTTAGGTTCTAACTGTTCACAAGAGGAAACAAGAGCATGAACATCTTTGAGTTCAGCTATTTGATTCATTCAGCAGGTATTTGTTAAGTACTTATTTTGTGCCAAGCATACCACAAGGCTTGAGGAGCTAGAGGAGGCCAAGATGTGGTCTCTCTCACTCAGGGCCATGTGTCATCTTTTTCTCCTGTGTACCTGGCACAATGCTGGAATGCACAGTAGATGCTCAGTTAGCCTTTCTTTAACTTGAATCCAATGGAAAGGTAAGACTCTAGTCCCAGTTCTGTGTCTGCCGAAGCTTGTGAACCTTGACAGGTCAGTTAGCTTCTCTCACAGTTTTCTACTTGTAGAAGAGAAATAATATCTAAATAATCATTCCAGGTTTCTTTCCAAGCATAATTACAATAATGTCCTTCAAACATAGAGGTATTTACAATTTACAAAATTATTTTACTTCCAAAATTTAAAATATATCCAACTGAAGGTCTGTTGGGGAAAAGGAGATTTTGGTGGTTTCTAAAGATGCCTGTAAAACATTCCAGAGCAAATTTGCGTCTGAATGGATCATTTGGTGTCCCAACTTCACCCTCAGTTATTGTGACCTGGCTCCAGTAACACAGGGGCTCTAGAGGATGTAGGCAGTGCTCCTGTATCCTAAAAGGCACCAACTTGCTCTGGCCAGATGTATAAGGAGACCAGCTATGACCAGGAATCTCACTTTGGACTTCCATGGGGTCAGTATTCACTGGGAGGGCCTGCAGCTTTGGCACTTTAAAAATCTAGGACTCTGGAGAAAATGAAATCCACAGAAGTGCCACTTCTCTGATTTTAAGCAAGTTGCTTCTTTCTGTACGTCTCCTTTCCTGTCTTTGAAATGGCAACCAGAAAACCTACTCATTTGGGTGGTGGTATGGATTAAATGAGACAATATATGTAATACTCAGAAAAAGCTGTTTGTGAGGTATGTGGTTATCTCTGAAACTCACAGTAGGAAGATGAAATCACTCCTGGCTGTAACTACGTGAAACTTCATTTCTTTGAATTTTCCGATAACTGTGGCTAACCTAAAAGTCCTTCATATTTCTTTTTCCATCACTGATAATCTAAAATGCTGAGTTCAATTCCAAATGAAGTCTTTTGCTGATGGTGAAGCTCTGAATCTTTGCGTCTTAGTTGGACAGCCATAACAAAATACGATAGACAGCCATAACCAAATACGATAGACCCGGTGGTTAAAACAATAGGAATTTATTTCTCACAGTTCTAGCTGTTGGGAAGCCCAACATCAAGATGCCAACTGATTCAGCTCCTGGTGAGGGCTCTCTTCCTGGCTTGCAGATGGCCATCTTCTTGTTGTATGTTCATACTGGCAGAGAGCAAGCTCTGATCTATCTTCCTCCTCTTATAAGGACACTAATCCCATCATGAGGGCCCCACCTTCATGATCTCATCTAAGCCTAACTAACTCCCAAAGGCCCCGCTTCCAAATACCCTCATATCGGGAGCAAGGGCTTCAACATATGAATGTGGGGGACACAAGCCTTTAATCCATAACACCATGTTTGGGTTTTGAAGATGAGTCTCCAGAGCTGTGGTGGGATGGAGACAGGGAGGAGGCATCTTCTCTCATTGAATCAGTGGTAAGAATTAGAGGTGTGTAGTGGAAAGCAAGCTGGCTTTGAGTCCAGCCTGATTTGAGTCCCCACCCCAACCCCACCACTTACTAGGTGTGTCATCTTGGGCAAAATGCTCAACTTCTTCTCCTCAGGTAGGAAATTATTTTTACTTACCTACCTATTGTTGTAAGTCCAAAGTAAAATAACTGACAGCAATTGTCCAATGCCTTGAATATTGCGTTAGAGGTGAGCTATGCATGAGAGTTTGCTTCTCCCTGGAGGACATAGCTGTCACACACACACAGACACACACACACACACACTCTCTCTCTCTCTCTTTAGTGATACTCTCTCCCTTCCTCCTGTTCCCACTTTAGTACTAATCACTGGGTAGCCTCCACTCTGTGCTGAGGATCCTGTACATGGATTCAAGCTGTTACCACACGAGACAGGGTCAGAAAGGGCTCCATTTGTATATTATTATATCGATATAATATGTATTATATAATATTAGCCTGTTCATCCTCATTTCCAACAAGGAGCTAAATTAGAAATCACATCTCTTAATACTTTCAGAAACTGAAGAAAGGTCCCTTTAAACTCCATTCCCACTAGATAATGTCTTCTAAACACCTTAAGTTGCTGTGTGTATAGTGTGGTGTGGGTAAAGGCATTTCAAATCCCTTACCTCCAAAGGGAAAGCAAACTCTTCCTTCTGTTCCCTTTACATCATCTCAGCAAGGTCAGACACATTGTGAGAGGAAGCAGAACATGCTCAGGCAGAAATGAGAACCTCACCAGGGACTTTGGTACCAAGAAGAACCCACGGATGCCTTTTGAGCTCACCTTTCCATCCTGGACAGTCATAGTCCTTACCTTCCAGCACAGAATGGCACATTTACAGGACAAAGAAGAACTTGGGGGGCCCTTAACAGAGCAATGTGCAGCCATGAAAATTCAGACTCTTGAAAAATATTTTAAGAAAACAAAACCCTTCCAATATTTTGTTAAATAAAAAAAGCGAAGCATGGGATTGTATGTACAGTCTGATCATGAATATGTTTGTTTTTTTTTCCAAAGTGCAAAAAATGAAGCCTGGTAGGACCAACACTAAAAACTGATAGATAACTTTTTAATTATTTCATTATTCTTCCCTGTCTTTCCAAGTATTTTTGCAATGAACATGTGTTACTTTTATCATCGGGTAAGGAATGGCATTTTGAAATCTCCATCTCTTTACTCTAAGAACAGACCATGGATACTATAGTCATCCCCAACACTAGTCAGTTACTCACACTGTGCCCCCTACACCCTCTTAGAAATGTATCTCCCTTTCTATATGTATCCAGATCCTATACATCCTTCAAGGTCCAGTGTCTTCCAGATTGCCCTTGCCTAATATACTCACAGTTGCACATTCTGTGTATCCCCTTTATTCCCACAGGGCTTCCACTGTGTACACACAAAATGCTGGGAGTTCTGTTCACACAGGGCCCTTATCAATAGTCAGCCACCCAATGAATCACATGCCATGAAGAATCTTTCCTTATTGTTTCCCTTAGTTATAAACACCCAGCATCACCTCCTTCATTAGAAGATGTCATTCCTTCCCACAGCATCATAATTCTAAGAGGACAGAAACCTATTTAGAAAAAAAACCTCAGGTTTTATGGCCAACTGATCCCAGGTATACTATGCTGTGGTCTTGGGTAAGTTATTAAAACTCTGAGGCCCAGGTTGAACCTTTGTAAAGTAGAAGTCAAAGGCAGACTGATCTCCTGATCTGCAGGACTTGAGAATTAAAGGAAATGAATATAATCAGAACAATGCCTGCCATCAAGTAGCTGCTTCACAGCCTTGCTCTTTGTCTTACTCTTCATGCACTTAAAGAGCTAGTTTTGCCTGGTGGTTCACGCTGTGTGTTCTGGACACAGAACCCTATTACTGTTTGAGTCTCTGGTTTCAACACCCACATCATGTGGCTTTTCCAGAAAATTCATGACTCCATCACTGAAGTGGTTTTCTACTTACTCAAGGCAGTTTGTTTCGTCCCCATCAAGAGTTCTGGTGTTTTGGGATCAAATTTTGTCTTTTTATTATTATTATTTTTTCTTTATTTTTTCTTCTCTGTTGTTTCTACATGAGTGACATGGTTTGGCTGTGTCTCCACAGCCAAAATCTCATCTTGAATTCCCACATGTTGTGGAAAGGATCTGGTGGGACGTAATTGAATTCCGGGGGCAGGTCTTTCCGATGCTGTTCTCATGATAGTGAATAAGTCTCGTGAGATCTGATGGCTTTATAAGGGGGAATTGCACTGCACAAGCTCTCTCTGTTTGCCTGCTGCCATCCATGTAAGATATGACTTGCCTTCCACCATGAGTGTGAGGCTTCCCCAGCCACACGGAACTGTAAGCCCATTAAACCTCTTTCTTTTGTAAATTGCCCACTCTTAGGTGTGCCTTTATCAGCAGCATGAAAAGGAACTAATACAACTCAGAGTCCCAAACCATGTAGGACATTTCCAAACCCTCTCTAGCTTCCTGCTACATACCTCGCAGGCTAGTGCCGGCCCCCTCCTGCTCTCCTTGCCCTTCCTCCTGGGCACTCCTGCCCCCGTGCTTTTCTGAGCTCTTTGGCAGAGCAGGGGCATCGACTATGCTGCTGTCAGTTCTCATGTCCACGTCTCACTTCCTCATTCTACACAAACAAAAAAAACGTGATCTAATAACCTCTAAGTATTCCTCTCAGGATTCAGCATAAAGTATGTGGCATGTAGTAAATGCTGAAAAATCTTAATGACTTTGGAGGCGGTACTTAGTCACGTCCATGGGACTATGTCTTTTCAGGACATGGCACATAGAGGGTACCCATTAAATGTTCATTGACTGAATTTTTCAATTGGTTCGTTGTTTCTTCCTCTTTATCTTTTCTCAGTAGTCCGTGTATCTTCTTGAAATCAGCTTCCCTAAAATGTCTGTACCCTAGCTTGTGAATTTTCTGCTTTCTTCCACTATTCATATGAGCAGAGGAGTCTGAGTCATTTCTACTGTTTAAGGCTTCTGGTTTTTTAAAAATAGAGCAATGCCAAACCAATTAACAACACATTTCATTTAAATGTTTACATTTAGCCATTAGGGTTGTATGGTGAAGGCTTCCTCAGAAATCTGTCAGAGTATCCTTTTAACAGGGTCTGTAGATATAATCCTTACAGGCAGAACATTCAGCCTCGATAATGCGAAGTTTGGCTCATGAATGTGAAGGATGAACCACAGCACCTTCTCCCGACCCCATGATAGACCCCACCTCCATTTGCTGAATGTTGAACCTTAGGGGAAAGTGTACTAGGGTGTCCAGTCACCTTAGAATTGGCTCTTGACATCTATGGAAGGCTACAGATCCTTCAACTCTGGAACATTGACAGTACCAATATCCACTTAGGAACCAGGCAAAATGGAACCAGAGAAAGAGTACAGGCTTCAGGGCCAGAGGGCCTCAGTTTCCCAGGCCACCTCTACTTCATGTGAGATACTGATGTCCAGGCAAGTTGCTTCAACACAGTGTAGGTGTAAGGGGCACCATTTCGGAAGGTGGCATTCAATACCAAGGAAGGTAGCATTGGTAAGAAACCTGCTTAGTAGGCTCTCCGTGAATGACTTCGATTGTTATACAACCTTTGCAATCCCTCCTGGAATGCACTCTGTGTCCTGATAAATAAATGTGTGGTGTTTATGGAGGAGTCTGCATCTCCTTTGGGAGCATCTACCTAGTTAATTCTAGCAAGCACATTTTGAAGTGAATGACTGCAACTCTGAAGCATTGTGTGAGGCATTAAAATCAGATTAGTTGGCCTTCCCCAAGAGAACTAGTGAATTTTTCAAAACCACCCCTGCTCATTTCTCAGCCAGCTGGAGTCTGCATGTTCAGTGTTGACAGAAACCTCTCATCGTACAGTGCCAAATTATTAAACAATGTTTAACATTTCAGAAGCACAATCTTCAGTTTTATGCTAAGTCATCCAGTATTCTGAGAAAACTGCCGTTTGTTGACATGTTAGAATCCCTTCCCATCCTCCCCCATTCTGCCACCTCCCTAAGGGCAGCTCTAATGGAAATCCAAGGGCAAATTCTCCATTAAGAATCATTTCCTAACTGGACTGTCCTGAAGCCCACACAGAACAGGTGATTCAACATTTTACAGCTGTGTAATCTTTAAGCCATAGTTTCGTCAGTTATTTATTCATTCATTTATTTAACAAATATTTATTGAGAACATGCTGTGTGCTTGACTCTGTCTTCTCTGGTCTCTGCTCTCATAGAACTTACATTCAGGTAGGAGAGTCAGACATTAAGCACATAATTAAACAACTAATTTAAATTATGATCTTGACAAGTAAGACAAAGTAGAAGTATAGGGTCCTGGGAACATGTTGCTGGGTTCTGGCCTACCTGGCATCCAAGGGAAGGGTTTTCTGAGCAAGGCCAAATAGGACATGCAGATGGAAGGACAATGAAGGACCAGAGGTCGCAAGGTGCTTGGGGCATGTAAGTGACAGGAAGATACCTGGTCTACCTGCTGAGCCCCCCCCAGGAGATGGTCCCAGGTAAGACTGGTGAGAGGTGGGGCCAGATTTTGCAGGCTGAACACTGAGTGTCTGAAGAGGAAAAGGAGGCAGGTACCCCAGAGGCTTCTGGGAGTGAAGGAGTGGAGCTAGTCTTACCAGTGACATCACAGTATCATGGAGGGCAAGTGTTATCACAAGCAGGGCATAGGTGATGGCAAGGCAGGCAGGCCAGAGAAGGTAGGACCTGCGGATACCAGCAGACCTGCTGGGCATAGCACCGTCCCTCAGTGGTCAAGACAGCTAGGCAGGGGCTTCAGGTCACAGCTGAAAGAACCAGATAGCCACAAGAGTCACCCCCATGTGCCCTTCCTGAAATTATTCCCCCATGACTAAGTCTTTCCTTCGTGCTTCTCCTTCCATATTCTGTGGGGCCTTAATGTCCTTATGTCTGTGTCATGGTTTAGCACTTGGCCCTGAACTCCCGATCTCTCAGGCTTGGACTCTGCACTCTCCTTTCCACTCTACTCAGCACATAAAAACACATATACCAAATTCTCTAGGACCGAAGCCTCATAGTTTCGTCAGGACTGACATTTCTCACCGTGGCTGCTTGCTCCCTAGTCATCCTGCTAGGGCCCCTTCTGCCCTGTCCTCCCTATATCAACTCCAGGGAGATCTGGTTGTGGGGTGCTAGCCTTCCCTGGTTTCCCTCTCCTGTTCTTCCTCCTCCATCTCCTTCTTTTAAGTTGCCCTTTCTCCTCTAAGGCTGCAGGAGCTCAGATCTAAACACATCCCCTGGGCTGCTAGAGCAGTCTCCCAACTTTTCTCCCCAGTAAGTGCTACAGCCAGAGTTACTTTTATAAACCACAAACCTGACTGTCACTTTAAAGACTTCAGTGAGCACCCAAACTGGCCCATAGGTGCTCCCCAACCCCTGACATTTGGCTGGCCTCACCCATCTCCCCAGCCTCTGCCGCACGTCTACCCAGCATGCTCCCTGTGGCCCAAGGCTCAGACACTCGTTTGGTTTCCCAAGCTCTCCCAGGCCTTGGTGCTTTTGACTGCTGCTCCTTCTTCTGGAAAGGCACCACCCGCTTCTCACAGACAACCCTTTAGCCCTCATTTCAGTAATGGTGACCTCTATGGGACTGTCATCAATGTCTGCAAGCACAGTCAGGGTGGCTTTTCTGGGCTGCGTAGTGCCCTCCACTCTCCTCAGTCAGGGTGCTAAACTCACTGATTATAGCAGTTTGTTTACAGGTCTCCCTCCCTCATAGACCTAAGCTAGGATCATCTATCCTATTCTATTCTAGTTTATTTTTTTCTAATTCACTCCATTCTCCTCTCCTCCACTTCATTGCATTCTATTCTATTTCATTCCATTCAAGATGGAATTATTATGAGATAATACATGAAGAGTGCTTAGAACAGTATCTGGCACAGAGCGAGCACTAAATATTGTCTATTATCCACTGTCTTATATATTAATCAAAAAATTTATGTATTCATTATTCAATGAATATTAATTCTGTACCTAGTACAAACCAGCCTCTGTGTTAGGTGCGGCAGGTTCAAGAACAAATAAAAGCAGACGCTCTGCCATTCCAGAGCATCCCAGGCTGAAGGAAGAGCCTGTGTAAAGGGCCCGTGGAGGAAGGGTGAAGCATGGCTAGTCAGAGAGGCTGAGGAAAGCCGGTGCCACCACAGCAGAGAGAGAACTATTTTAAAAATATTAAGAGGCTACTGGAGTCAGGCTAATATCACCAGATTTGCCTAGCCCAGGATTGGGAATGTTGAAAATATCTAGTAAAAGCTGTTTGAATGAATAGATGATGCATGAGTGTGTGAATTAATAATAATAACAACAACAAAGGTTTATTATCTTTTTTTTTTTTTTTTTTTTTTTTTTTTTTTTTTTTTTTTTT
>NW_016815776.1:666975-722364 GCF_001698545.2 Rhinopithecus bieti | reverse complement strand
TTTTTTTTTTTTTTTTGAGACAGAGTCTCTCTTTGTTGCCCAGGCTGGAGTGCAGTGGCCTCTTGGCTCACGGCAACCTCTGTCTCCTGGGTTCACACTATTCTCCTGCCTCAGCCTCCCTAGTAGCTGGGATTACAGGTGTGTGCCACTGGGCCTGGCTAATTTTTTTTTTTTTTAAGTAGAGATGGGGTTTCACCATTTGACCAGGCTGTTCTTGAACTCCTGACCTCAAGTGATCCGCCTGCCTCCCAAAATGCTGGATGACAGGCGTGAACCACCTCACCCAGCCAGATTTATGATACTTACTATGTTTAAGGCACTATTCTGAGAGTTTTATATGTGGTAACTCATGTAATCATCATGCCAGCCCCATGAGATAAGTGCTATTTTCATCATCTCCATTTTCCTGAGAGCAAAGTGAGACACGAGACATAGGGAGTTGACCAAATTGCCCCAGCCCCACAGTAAGTGTGGCCAGGATTTCTACCCAGGCACTTGACTCCAGATCCTGGGCTCCAGGTGCATGGGGAGATGCAGGACAAATTTTGCTAACAAAGCACCCAGGGAATGAGAAGCCTTATCTTGAGTTGCATCTCTAATTAAGAAGATTGTTCCAGTTACTTCTCTACATGTGTGTCGTCAGTGTTCTTACATTCTCATTAGAGTCACTTAATTAGAGATAATCCAATTAAGCCTGGTTCTGTTTTCTGCAGTTCATCCAGACTCAGACTGCTTTCTCTTTCTCCCCTGCAGTATAGGGATATCTTCCCCAAATGCTTGGAAGCCATGCAGATGTTTAGTTTTAATGAGAGGGCCAGGATATGCATCTAAGATCTTCTCCCAGTAGCTGTTTGCTCTGTGCTAGTTTTTCTAACAAGTAATTATTTTGAGATCCTAAGTGAGCTTTACTTTACAAATCGGAATCCCAGTTACATGAAACTAAGCGACTTCTTTCCTTTTGGCGTGTGTGGATTCTGCACAGTGTGGCCTTCCTTGTTGATGGCTGGTTTGAAGAGCAGGCGCTTGGCCATTCACTTGCTAGCACTGGGCCCTTGACCTGCTCTATCATTATCACATCTGAAGAATCTTTTTCCTCTTCCTTTTCTTTCAAGTAGTTTTCCCCAAGGAAATATACAAACAGCGTTGACAGCCATGGTTATCACCTTTAGTCTGCAACTCTTTCTGTAGAATTTGAGCTGTGAGCATGTGTGAAGTAACTGCTCTGCATCAGAAGCATGCAAGAAAGTCTATGCCTTCTTTTAAAATAATGAGAAATACAGAAGCTGGACACCTCTGGGTCTCTTCTTCTGCCATGTTGTTAGCATTGTCAGGAGCCAGGATAAGCCAGTGTGTTGCAATCAGCAGCAAAGTGAACTCTGTAAAACCACAATGAAACTGTAATTAATTGGAGTCAAGGAAAAAATTGGAGGTTTTCAGAGAAACATAATTTAGTTTGCCTTGGTTTTTGAGTCTGGCAATGGTTACATGGGAGAAAGAGAGATGGAAATTTGCTTTTGTTTTGAAAATTGAGAGCAAAACCTTTAAAGGGTTGACATTTTCAGCAATTGGAGTATTTGTTAGCTGACTGTCTGCAAAGGTCTTCGACCTAATCCTGAACAATTTCTATTTTGTGTTTTTGGTATATTTGTTAATTTCTTTTTTAACATAAGACAACATTTTAAAGAAGCAATGCAAGGATTCTGGTGGAACAAAAGTTTAGGCTATTACGTGCACTGAATCAAATAATGTGCCATTTATGGTGCTATGTACTGGGGATATAAAGATGGCTGAATCCGACACTGCCTCTGGTATTTGGAAGCTCCTACTTTGGCAGAAAAGCCAAAAAACAAACAAACAAAAAAATCAGTGGAACAAATTGTTTTACAGCTCTTTATTGAACCTCGCCTCATGTCAGATGTCCTATATTTCATGTTGCTTAATCTTCATAATAACACTGAAAATTAGACAGTATTAGTTCCTTTTACAGAAAAGGGAACTGAGACTCAGAGCTTTCTGACTCCAAGGTCCATAGCTTCTGCAGATTCCCACACAGTCCTGGTACCCTGACAGGAGGCCAAAAGGGGAGGAATTTTTTTCCACCTAGGGAGGGCCTTCACGCAAGACTTCATAGAAGAGATGGCAGTTCAGTAGAGTGCAGTGTCATTTTGAATTATATGACAAATTACTGCTGAGAGAGGGCAAGAGCAGAATAGAGCTGAGAGTGCCTAGAGGAGGTGGCAGTTGCGGTCACTGCTATGGAAGACTCACAAATGGGTTATAAAATTGTAGCAAAGGGGCATAATGATTCCAAGAGTGAAATGACGCAGAGCTTGACAGTGAAGCTTTTACAGCTTCCCAGTGCATCTATACCAGCTACTCAGAGGCTGTTTCTATACTCACAAAGTGAAGTGTGTCAAGGGTAAAAAGTCCAGACATCATAATGACTTTGTGACACAAAGCGCAGTGCACTGATCTCCAAATCATAGCAAATGCACAGACAAATTTTTCTGCCATTGCCTCAGGCCTTTGGGAAGGTGACATCTGCCAGTTTGGGAATATTGAGGGCAGGTCAAAGTGGAACAAACAGGAACAGGCCCCACTTTTTGGGGTTGTCCCCTTTGACCTGCCCCAATACCAGTTCCTTTGGTGGCCACAAAGCCAAGGGACTAGAGTGGGTACTATAGAGTGGTTCAAGGAAATGATGTGCTTTGGGTGACTGGGAGTTTTGACAGCAGTGAACTCTACCATTTGTAGAGCAAACATTAATTCATGACAGACCCTGAACATTTCCCTCTCTCATGCAGTCATCACAACAATCCCATAGGTGTTTTCTTCTTATTTCTGTCTTACATTTGAGAAACTAAATAACTATCCTCAAATCCAAGCTCCTAGGAAAAAAGTTGGGTAAAGATAAAATATCATGGGTTTAATTCAAAGCACTCTTTCACATGAAAGACCCCAGGCCTCCTGGCATGTCGCCTCCTTGCTACCTTGGACTTGTTTCTGTTATCATGGTTTAAATGCCAAGACCCCTGGGACAAGAAAGATATTAGGTTATCCCTTTGAAGCCATGACTCTGCATGCGTTGTTTCTTGTGCCTCCTACCTGTCCTGCTCCCTTATTCTGGATGAGAGCTGCTAACTCTCAAGATCCCACCCATGTGCCACTCCCCTGGAGGCCTCATGAGACTTCTGGAGTGGTAGAGTTTGATGTGCTCCTCTGCCCCCATGATACCCTGAAGTATCAGCCAGTGTTTTTTGTTTTGTTTTGTTTTCTTTAAGCCGCTTTTAAAACATAAAACAAACAACAACAAAAATAGAGGCTTCTGCATATGAATCTGGATTTCTAATCTTTGAGTAAACCTAGAATACCTGGGAACTGGGACCCAGCCATCATTTTGAGTCCAATAGTGGACACTCTCTTAAGAAGGAGCTTGTGCTCTTCACCATGGTTCCCACCCCTCCCTGTTTTACTTTCATCAGGCCCAATTATTGGTTTAGTGGTGGCCTGGCTCCTGGGGACAATGGAGTAACTATTTATGTAAACGTCTGTTTCCCTAAAGGAAGGAAACCTCAGTCCCTCAGGGAAGGGCCCCATGGTTTCATTCATGAACAGCCTCTGGCATAAAGCAAGCACCAGAGAAATATCCTTGAGGGACTCCATGGTTACATTAAGTTTCCGTGATCTCATTTAAATGAAGGAGTTAGATCACTTTCCAGCCTGTGCCAAGGCAGTTATTAGACTGTCCCGAAAGTTGTGGGTGCTTGCTGGCAAGGGGTAAAAACAAAGCACTGCTGATGAGGGAAGGGGTGAAGGTTGGGAAGGATGGCCCTCACCCACATCCCTGGATCCTGCGCAGAGCTCAGAATCTCCACACACACCAACTAGATTCGGAAGCTGGGGAAGTGATCTATGACCTAAATAAATGAAAGCATGTGTAAAATGATGGGAAACCCTTGAAAAAGACCCTTCCAAAAGTCCAGTTATACACAACACCTGCAATCTCCCAGCCAATCACGAATCCCGTAATTGGGAAAGGTATATGCCAAGAGGATTTACTTAGAAGAAACTGTGTCAGTCCTAATTAATGACTCCAGAGCAATCAGCCAGGCTTCTCTGATTTAAAGCCCCACAGACCAATCCATGTTAATTGAATTTGATTGTATTTGCTATTTTAATCAGTAGGCAAATTATGAAAATGTTTATTTGTTTATTTGGATGCTATTATCCTCTTACTACTGTGGCTTTTTTGGCTTCCACGTGGGCCAAATGTGAAACCTTCCATTGTTTCCTTGCTCAATCCTTTAGTTGAAAACTGGTTTTCAACTAGTAAAGGAAGATTAAAAGGTTCAAGTGTGCTAGGGATGCTCCACAGAGTGGCTGTTACTTGAATGCGGGGCTCCCTCTAGCAATTTGCCTTCCAGGAGGACTCAAATGCCTTTTCTGTCTGAGCAAAAGTCCTAATCAGAGCTGGTGTCTTTTAACAAGATCACATCCCTCCTGTTATAATCAGTTTCCAAATCAGGAGCTATCGGCTTAGCATGGCACAGTGTCAGGGTAGAGGGTAGGCAGGATAAAAGGTGGAGAGTATGTGGCCTTTGCCTCCAGATGGTTTCTGTCTCTCCAAGTCAGTTGATCAGAGAGAGGGGCACTCAGTGGAAGGAGAAGCAGTCAGGATGGGCTTTCAGAAGATAGTACATTTACCCTTGTTCTAATTCTGAGGGAACTGGGAGTTTTAAAAATCATTCACTCATTTGGTAGGCATCTGCTGAGTGCCGGCTGGGCATTGGGCTCTGTGCTAGGTGCCAGAGGTACTGTGATGAATGAAACCCAGCCATGCTCTTTACAGCCCAGTTGGGGATAGACAGATTAGCATATGATTACCATTCAGTGCAAGCAGTGAGGTGAAGGAGGGAAGCTAGCACAGGCGGATGGCATGAGGAATGGGACCTCACCCTGCATGAGAGGTAGGAACTCCTAATCTCAAGTCCTAGTGCAGGGAACCAAGATCATGCCAGTGCCAACAATGACAGCTGTTTGACTTAGGTGAGCCTTGGATGTATCTCATAGAATCGTGATCAAGTCCAAATTCAACAGCATATATCAGGTGCCTACCACGATGCTAGTACAAGTAGGCACCTGCTAAACAGTGCCCACACTCTTGCAATTATTTCATTTCTTTTTCATGAAGCTCCTTCTTCTGCCACCCTGTCTTCTTTTCTCAATACCTCTTGGTGTCTGTGTCATTGTTTTGCCTCTCGGTGGCATGTCATTTTAATCATCAGTTCATTCTGCTGGTATGTCAGTTTCTTAAGGCCAGGGATTGTGTCTCTGAGGATCTCTCAGGGTAGTGTGGGATACAAGCAGGTGCTTGGTGAATACCTGCTGGGGGTGATTGAGAGAGGGGCTCACACATTTCCCACGGTGGGTAGTAATGTGTGACCAGCAGCTGTAATTGCCTTGGAGGCAAGTGATATTCTAAACTGTCACTGTGTTTGTGGAGTTAATATTTCATTTCACATAGTGGAGGCATTGCTGAATTGTTATACCACTCAACTTTTGAAGAGACACTTCATATTAATCTCATCAAACTACTCCAAGTTTTAAACTTACTGCAAATGCAAATAAAGTCTGCCATGAAATAATGCAGGGTAGGCTGTCAATATGCTGATGGGGAAATTGTTTCACTTTAGAGAAAATTCCAGAACATCAAGAAAATTCATTCGTGGTGTTAGGCAGAGTCATAATAAAGTGAATTACTAGCGGTATTTCCAGTTGAGAGTTTCAGTGGTTTCCCAGATTAGTGGATCCTCTGGGAACAATGCTTCTTTATAATGATGCTGAGCCCTTAAAAAACAAACAAAAAAACAGTCTTCATGAATTATACCAAAGAAGTGTTGAGTGGACCAGATGGCTCAGTTATAAACAGGGTTGTTGCTCCTTGCATCATCCTTTGAATGTGCGGGTGGGAAAGGTTGAGGGAATCTTCTCGGAGAGCTCATTTAATAAGTTTCCTCAAGTGGTTGGAAGCCATAGCTTCCTGATGCAACCTCAGCTGCAAAGACCAAAGAAGTAGGGAGTGAGGCTTCAGCAGCCATAGACCTGCTGGCAGCCTCCCAAACAGGCCTGTCTTCTCCTGAGAGTGCCCCTCCCTTAGTTGCAGTCCACTGGAGGAATCTGCCTTCTGTAAAAGTTCCTACAGCCTGTTGGCCATAGGACCCCAATTCCAGTGTGAGACCCACAAGTGACCACTGTCCAGACTTTGTTTCTCACCTGCAAAACAGAAATTCTGTCTTTACTTGTTCAGGAGTACTGAGACACAAATGGGAACCTAACTTACTCTCTAAATACTATGAAGGTTTTTGACTGTTACCTGACTCAGTATACAATTGTTAGAGAAATGAATAAACATTGGAATTCATATTGAAGATTTAACTGTTTTCTTCTCCCTCACATGTAATACCAGATTTGTTAGCTCCTTAGGAAGCCTCTCTGAGCCTCCCACAGTTTTATAATTTTTATAATCAAGGCTTTTAGAGACTGCATCCCATCATTACAATAAGATCATGTGTTAATTGCTTGCTATGTGAAAGTCAGGACCGTCTTGTGCTGCTGTGCAGGCAGTGCATCGTATCAATGGTGCCCATTGGTGTCGTGTACCTCATTTATTACATTGTGACCCAGTGCACATTACCGCTGTACAGAGTAGGAGCTATTACTTTTCCCATCTTAGACCAGGACAGTAAGATACAAAGAAATTAGGTAACGTGTCCAAAATAGCCTACATTGTAAGTGATGGAGCCATGGTGTCTGGCTCCAGAGGTGATAGTCTTAACACCTGCACCGTATCATCTCTCAGGCAGTCTTCTGGGAATGGTTTTACCCAGGTAAGCTAAGGTGCATTGGGCAAAGACAGACATGTGGTCCAGTGACAAACCAAGGCCATGAGACACATGGAAGGGAATGTGAGCCATGATGAAGTGGCAAGGAGGGGCTTGGAAATATAAGTAGTGAGGTAAATCCCAATGATTGTGGGGAGAGCAGAGGGTCGGGTCAGTTTTAGTAAAGACAGAGCGGGTAGATCAGGAATTTGGGTTTTCAAACAAAGGGTGATGTCAGGATGCTGGGTTTATGCAGAAGCTCCTGGTACGTAGCAGAGTAGAGCAGCTATCTCGTATGTCTATGCCTAGAAGATTATCAAGGGCCCCCTCAGGTATCAGGCTGTAACCTAAACATTAGTGATTAACTGTGCAAAATTTGCTACTGCTAAAAGGTGATTTTCTTCATGCTGTTTGACTAAACAGACTTTGGCATAAATGTTGCCACATGCTAAAGTTCTAGGTACTTACCATGATGCAGGAAAGGGTCTGGAAACCTGAGGGTCCTCATTGGAGCCACCAGTCTGTGCTGGGAGATCTTAGGCATCATTTGGAAAGCATACATTTAGTGCCTACTTTGTACCTAAGCTTGTGCTAAATGTTGAGGAGGAGTCCGGAGAAAGAGTAAAGTGGAGAACTTAAACTTTAAAATAATTATTGTAAGTAATCCATCCTACAAAACAATCTATCCTCTGAGTTATTGGAGGACAATCTTGATTTATTTTTCTTCCCTTCAATAAAGGTGAATTGTAAAATTTCTGCATATTACTATGAGAACCTATAAATAAGAATAATTAAGAGTTTGGACTTTGGAGTTAAATTATCCTTGGATTTTATACTGTTTACTAACTATATAACTTTGGACAAATTAACTAGTCTCTTAATCCTCAATTTCTTTATTAGTAAAATGGGAATGATAATAGTCCTAGATGGATTAGGATTTTTTCTGAGTGTAAGAGTAATTCTAGCTTACCCTGAACTTTGAATTAAGAAAATGTCTTGTTTCATACTACAAGACACCTAGAGGCAGGGTGGGCAAATCCAGCAGCTCAGTGATAGCATCAGGGACCTGAGTCTCCCTTTCCCTCTGCTCAGGCATCTTCAGCATGGGTGCCATGCTGAGGTTGATTTCCCTGAGATCCGAAAGTTGCTGCCAGTGGCACTTGGGTCTGCATGCCTCTTTGTTCTCACCCAGCATGACAGAACAGGAGAGTCAATTCCTCCAGCCCTGGCACATGTGTTCTTAACCTCGTCTGTCTGAGCCATGGTCATGAAAATCTTTCAATTGAGTGACAGTGGGCAAGAGAAGGCCATGCACCAATTTGCTTCTTAAGTAATCAGGCTGCCCCTGTAGGGTTAGGGAAGGGCTAGTTGCAGAACAAATCAGGATCTAATTAGGAAGTGGGAGAGGAAATGGATGCTGGGAAGGCAGCCAGCAACAGCATCCACAGGTACCACGATAAGAGGTTTGTCAGGAATAGAGAGATGACATGTAGAAAGTTCAGAGCATGTGCCTTAGCATGTCTGTAGATCACTCTAATAATAAGCAAAGGTGCAAACCCTTCTAGGAATTTCTTTCTGTCTCTGCTCCAAATAATAATCGTTTTGCTCTTTTGAAACATGCCCCAGGCACAGCACTCTGCTGATGCTCTGGAGAAGTGGCAACTCAGTCACCTCCCCTCAGAGAAAAGGCTGCTCTTGCTACAGACACTTCACTGCTGCTTTATGGCTTTTCCATTTTATTGCAAGTGCATTCCCAGCAGTCTCTCAACACTGTATTCCAGTGTCCTAAACAAACGTCCTTGTCATGCCATGAGAGACATTCACATCTGAAGTGTCATCTGGGATCATAAAGTATGACCAGGTCTGACTGCTGACAACTATGCATTGCGGCTTCTGGAAGCTCAGCTTCTCTGACAGCCTTTGTGCTCAGGTTATCTTGAGGAGCTCTGCATGGTGCAAGCCAGCCTTGAAACCTCAAGAACCTAAGAACTCCATGCACGGAGGAATAGGGGTGCCAGGACAACTGCCCACCTGGAGAACATCACAGATGCTGGGCACTGGGGGACCTTGTCAGAGTTCATTTCCATTTTTAGTTTTCAGGTAGAGATTGGGGCACTGGGTCAAGGAAAAGTTAGGAAAGGGGTCTCAGTCATGGGTTTAAAAAGGAAAGTAACAACCTGATCACCTCCCCCTAGAAGGAAGAGAAGAGTGAGTGATAGGACTAATAAGGAAAATGATAAAGTGATGACAGACACACTCCTGACTTAGTGACTGTCAGATGGTACTGGGCATACTTTTTTTTTTCTTTTTTTTTTTTTTTTTTTTTTTTTTTTTTTTTTGAGACGGAGTCTCGCTCTGTCGCCCAGGCTGAAGTGCAGTGGCACGATCTTGGCTCACTGCAAGCTCTGCCTTCCGGGTTCATGCCATTCTCCTGCCTCAGCCTCCTTAGTACCTGGGACTACAGGCACCCGCCACCTCGCCCGGCTGATGTTTTTGTAGAGACGGGGTTTCACTGTGTTAGCCAGAATGGTCTCAGTCTCCTAACCTCGTGATCCACCCGCCTTGGCCTCCCAAAGTGCTGGGATTACAGGCGTGAGCCACCGCGCCCGGCCCATACTTTTTACCTATTGGCATTGAGCAGACAGCTCAGGCCATTGGGGCTGCTGACAGTGGGGTGACACCAGGCAGGCCTGACCTGCAGCCATGTAATGCCTATGCTTCCATTGTATTTGTGTTTTTTGGGGGAGGTCAATACACATATTATTATTGTATTATATGTATTTAGATGCATAATGTATGTATTGACTATTGACTCCCCCTTCCAAAAAAAAAAAAAAAAAAGACACAGGAACAAGTTAGTTGTTAGCTGGAGCCCTGAACCATGTCAAAAGCAGGGAAAGACCATTTTGAGGGATGCAACTATAGCCTCAAGCAGTTTCAGAAATGCAAAAATAGACAGCGGCAGTGAGGGAAGGCAGGAGCAGAAGACGAGGGAAGTCCCTGAGAGCCCGAGATGGTTATGTTGGCTTGTTCATTTCATAAGAGGTGAACAGAGGGGACAGCAAATAAGACCTGGAGTAACTTCACTGGGTGCCAGAAGCAACCCTCCACCAATGGTACCATACAAAGAATGTGCTGGGAGTATCAAGGAATGCTCTTTCATCTTTTGGGGGGTGTGGGCTGAAATTGATGGGCCTGGTTACGAAAGGTAAAGGGCAAGGGTGCCTAGCTGACTGCTTGTGAGGGGTTGTGGGAAAAGATGGCTTCCCTTGGCTGTATGATTCTATTCTGGGCAGAGTGCAGCTTGTAACAGGAACATGGGCTTTGGAGCCTTGAGGAAGAGTTAGAAAGGGTCTGGTCCTGGACTGTCCATATCCATAGGCACAGAGTAAATCCAACCCCATGCTCAAGCCTCCTGAGCCTGCCTCTGTCCTCACTGACACACCTTCAGCACCACCTTTGACCACCTTTGACCTGTGTGATTTCCTGCCAGGTGAGCATATGTCCCTCAGCCCCTTGGACCTTTGAAGCTCCCAGGAGTGGCCTGTGTTGTCCAGTCTTGGCACTGCCTTCTTCTTCCCTTGCTCCCTACACCCTCAGGTATGGACTCATGCTCAGGTCCCCTGCCCTAAGCTGAAGAGAGACCACTGGGGACCCTCCAAGCTAATTATGTAACACCCCTGCAAGCTGATAGTCCTGACATTTTTGCTGTACATTTTAGCAGTGAGGATAAGGGCAGGGAGAGGGAGGACCTGAGGAGGTACACACCCCACCAAAACTCTGGAGCCCTCAGATAACCCGAGTTCCCCTCCCAAGAAGGCAGTTAGGAGGCACCCATGGTTCCTCAGCCCCACAACATCCCCCAGAGTTTATCAGATTGTCCTCTCTGAAAAAAGTTCTTGGGTATATATGCTTTTCCCCTATTTCTGCTATTTTAATGTCTAGTACAGACTGGCACTGAAAGTACCATCCCTGTTCCAGCTTCCTTGAGAATCCAGGCTCATAGGAAAGGAGGGCTAAAGTCTGCAGCTTTGTGTAGTACAGGATGAGCACTTGGAGCAGAGCATCCTCAACTGGTGTTTGGCTGCAGGGCAGATGCCAAAGCCCTCACTGTCACTCTCTACCACCCTCTGTAGCCCCATCTCTTCAGACCCCAGACTCCCAGGGGTAAGGCAGCCCTGGGGCAGGCACCATGCTCAGGGGCAGAGCGTTAGTCATAGCTCAGTTCTAGAACAAGGGCTTTGTCAGTGAAATGAAAGAAACAGAACTACAGTGTTGGGGAGAGGCAGGGCTTCCCTGGTCTGGGTCATGCATTGCTGGTCTCCATCAGGTGGCCTGATCAAGCATCTGGCACCAACGGACCTACCTGAACACTGAGATGGAAACCAACACAGAGTTTTCTTGTGCATCATTTGGGAGTCATTGAATAAACATGTATTGAGCACCTAGTCCCATGGCAAGCTCCATGCTGAGCACTAGGGATAGAAACGCAAATATATTGTTTCTGCTTAAAGGACCTCAGACGCTGGCGGGGGAGATGCAGGACAAGATAGCCAAATGTGATGCAGAGCAAGAGGTGCTGAGTAGGAATCATTTCATGGGATTGTAGACAGAGGAGGAACCCCAAACCGTCCCCAAGGGTAAGTGGTGGTCAGGGAAATTTCTACAGCAGATGTCAATGTACTGAGTCTTTTAGAATAAGCCATTTGCTTTTATTTCTTGTTGAACCTTAAAAACACATTAACAGAAAGATTTCCCCTAATGCATGTTGTGAAAGAGACAGAGTGTTTGAAAGAGAAGGCACTGTGTATTTTAGACTCACGCATCAACTAGAATGCTGTCACTGCTAGAATCTCAGTGTCCTGGTTGTAAAGCCCCTGAGGGATTTCTGGGCTACAAAGCTCTGAGATAATCAGTGAATCAAAAAATAAATCTCCTATTTGCAAACCAGCTTCCTTGCCATGTGAAATCCTGTTTCTCTAAGCAGAAGTTTCTCACCCCCAGAAAATCATGAACATTATCTGAATTAAAATCTAAGGGAGAGATAAAAAACATACCTCATGCTGGGTTGATTTTCTCTAATGATCTGATCCATGCCCCCTTTTTTGGGTGGGAAGTTATTACAACCATAAATATTTGTAATTCTTTCTCTGATGTATTATATTTGTTAACAGTGCCACAGGGTAGATGCTGTGCTTGAGAAAATAAGCACATTGAATGGTGGGGACTAAAGAGAGAAAATGAGGAAAGGGAGGGGTTCTCTCCTTGATCAGGCCTCCCCAGCAGTGGCTTCCCAGCAGTGGGTTCCCACAGCAGTGGGCTTCCAGGGTTCTTCCTGAGCACTGCAGTAGGAGGCTTTATGGAGGGGGTTCTGGACCACTGGTCAGGGAACTTGGATTCCAGTTCAGCTTCTGATGCCAGCTGGCATTGTGCTTTTGGACAGAACAGTTAGAACTCTGCACCTGTCTCCTCTTCCACAGGTTATACAGGGGCAGATAAAATAAGTTAGTAGATGCAGAGACTTTATAAAGCAGTAAGCTCCACACATGCACGTCTCAACAAAGGGTTTGGAAGCAAGCTACCTATTTCCTCTTCAGCCTCATAGATAAAATGATTGGCATTCTTCACTTCTCTAATCCAAAAGGCTTTAGACTCACACAAATATGGATTAAATCCCAGTTCCATATTCTAGGGCAAGTTAAATAGCTCCTCTGATATTTAGTTTCTTCATCTGTTTAGTGAAGGGAATTACTATTCTACTAAAGTATGTAATATATTTTATAAATGGTAGCCATTATTATGATATGTGTTGGTTTCACTTTATCAGTTCAGTTGCTTTCATCGGCAATTAACAAAGTGACTCAACTAGAAGAAACAATGAGGAAAATTTATTTTCTCATTTAATAAGAAGTCTGGCTGTAGGACAGATAAGCAGCTTGATAACATCACTGAGGATCCATTTTCCAGCATGGGCTTCTGTCCTGAGACTAAGCTCTTGCTTTTCTTCACAACATGGCTGCAACAGTTGCAAATGTCATATCCTCACCCAATAATGTTCAAAGGCTGCACCCTGAAGCAGATCCCTACTGATGTCAATTGACTAAGAAATCCTCTACTAAAGAAGATCTCTGAGGGGCAGCTAGATAAAACCATCTGTCACACCTCTTCAAATAAGGCTCAAGGGTAGGGATGTGGTATTTTGTTGCCAAATCTTCTATACCACCTTGAAAAATACTATGGTCACATTAAACCTTCACTGAAGTGTTGCTAGTAATTAAAAACAGTTGATGGAGGGCTCAGTTATTTAAAATTGTCATGCTTAGCAATCTTAATCCTTTGTGTAGAAAGCTGTCCACTGTGGTCTAATTTCTAAAAGCAAGAAAGAATAGGAAACAATCTAATAATAGAGAAATAATTAAACAATCCATGTTGTACCCCTCTAGTTCTAGAGTATTAAAATAATTTTAAGTGACGTGTAAAATGCTAATTTATAATGTTAAGTGGGTAATATAAAGGATGCATATACACCACATTATTTCCACTAAGGAAAGCAAATATATGTAGAAAATAAAATTATGTATAGGGAAAAAGAATCTGCTATAAGAAAGCAGACCAAAATGTTGACAGCAGTTTTCTAGGATTGTGGAAACCTGATAAATTGGTTTTCCTTTTTCTTTCCCTATACTGTTCCAAAATTTGTATAATTCACATGTTTACTCTTTTAACAGGGAGAAAAATAATTTTTTAAAGCAATGGTGCTTAGCCTGATTGCAGAGAATGCCCTCTTGACATGAGTCTGTATGTATATTTATATCTTTCTATTCCATCCAAATCAATGTGAAGAAGCAGCCCAGACTGTATGTGAAAATCCTTTGCATCTCATGCATTTTTAACAGATTTGTTGAAACAAGTGAGAGATGAGGGAGAGGACTTCTTTGCACTGAGAACAGGTTATATAAACTAAAAGTGATACTGCCATGATAGTGACCACAGAAATGTGGGTTAGGGGACTCTTCAGGGACTGCAAATGTAACACAAAATTGTGGAAGATTTGGGAAACCGCAGTTAATATCTATGACAAATTAAAGAGGATTGGCATGCATCCTTATTAAGAGAAGATTTGTTTTGATTACAAAGACAGTAAAGTTCTTTTAAATTTTATTTAAATTTTGGTAGAGACAAGGTCTCACTATATTATTGAGACTGGCCTTGAACTCCTGGGCTCAAGAGATCCTCCTGCATCAGCCTCCCAAAGGGTTGGGATTACAGGCATGAGCCACCACACCTGGACAGAGATTAAAGTTCTAAGGATGCCTCCAAATCAAGAAGTTTGATGAGCTAGATCAGAAAGCATAAAATGGAGTTGCAAATTGCCAGAGGGCCAGTATGATGTGAAGGTGAACGATACAGTTTGCCTCACCATCGGTAGGTTGCTCATTAAGACCCCCTCCTTCCCCAACACCTTGCCCATAAAGTGAGGCTCAAAGCTTTTAAGAAGCCAAATGCGTTGTAGAAAGTAAAAATAGAGGTTCCTCTTCCAAGACTTTCCTCCCCATCTAATTAGGAATAAATAGTAACTTCTTTTAGAAGCAAAATTTATTCAAAGACCTGTGCTCCTAAATATTTGCCACGGTATGCTTATACTGGTCCAAGCAAGCATTAGGTCATAGCCTGTTTCTATTCCTTATTTAAGTGTTTTTACTTTTCTCAGCATTCCACAAGTTACTGCCTCCTTCTTTTGTTCTCCTCTACCTTTGCCTCTTTTAAAAAGTTCTAAGTTGATAGCCAATCAGGACAAATGCAGAATGTGAAGTCCCATTCCAGCCAATGGAAACTGGACACAGCAGTAGGGTGGATGCGTCAGATTATAAATGACCCTGTCTCCTTTGTTCAGTGTACTCTTGTGGCAAAACTGCTGGCAAGTTTACCCTTTCTGCAGGAAGTAAAAATGGCCTTACTACATAAATTTATATTCAAGTGCTATTTCTTTACGGCACTGAAGAACAAGCATTTCAAACACGTACTTTTCCTTTTCACACTCCTACCCCACAACAAAGTGTTAGAAACAAGACTATTGGGGGGAACCCACCCCCAATATTTCAACATAGGTTCTTTCTATTTTTCATAAGTGTAGGCCAGCTGAGAAATAAAGAGAGAAAATACAAAGAGAATTTTACAGCTGGGCTGCCAGGGGTGACATCACATATTGGTAGGACTGTGATGCCCACCTGAGCCTCAAACCAGCAAGTTTTTATTAAGGGTTTCAAAAGGGGAGGGGGTGGAAGAACACAGAGTAAGTACAAAGATCACATGCTTCAAAGGGCAAAAAGCAGAACTACTAATAAGGGTCTAACAAAGATCACATGCTTCTGAGGGAACAGGACAAAGGGCAAAAGCAGAACTACTGATAAGAGTCCAACAAAGATCACAAGGCAAAGGGCAAAAGCAGAACCACTGATAAAGGTCTATGTTCAGCGATGCACATATTGTTTTGATAAACATCTTAAACAACAGAAAACAGGGTTCAGGAGCAGAGAACTGGTCTGACCACAAATTTACTAGGGCAGAGTTTTCCCCCACCCTGTTAAGCCTGAGGGTTCTGCCGGAGACCAGGGCGTATCTCAGTCCTTATCTCAACCACATAAGACAAATATTCCCAGAGGGGCTGTTTATAGACCTCCCCGCAGGAATGCATTCCTTTCCCAGGGTATTAATGTTAATACTCCTTGCTAGGAAAAGACTTTAGTGATATCTTTCCTACTTGCATGTCCATTTATAGGCTCTCTGCAAGAAGAAAAATATGGCTCTTTTTGCCCAACCCCTGAGGCAGTCAGACTTTATGGTTGTCTTCCCTCGTTCCATAAAAATCACTGTTATTTTGTTCTTTTTCAAGGTACACTGATTTCATATTGTTCAAACACAAGTTTTACAATCAATTTGTACAGTTAACACAATTACCACAGTGGTCCTGAGGTGACCCACATCCTCAGCTTACAAATATAACAGGATTAAGAGATTAAAGACAGGCATAAGGAATTATAAAAGTATTATTTGAGAACTGATAAATTTCCATATTAAGGTGAAATCTTCACAATTTATGTTCCTCTGCCTCGGCTCCAGTCGGTCCCTCCATTTGGGGTCCCTGACTTCCCGTAACACAAGACATGCCATTTTAATGCATTATAATAAGTACTGGGTGTGTCAGAATTCCACACTCTCCTTTGCTGCCAGGTACTGTGTCTGAAATGCCACCATCATGTCTTTACTCTTTTGAGCCTTGAATAGTCTCTAGTTTCTTAAGGTTCCCCAAACCATGCTTTCCTGTTGGGGGATAAATCTTCATGTCCTTGTCAGCAGCATCTCATAAGTTAATAGCTGACTACCAATAGGGAAGACTTCTGAATGTAGAGTTGGGGAGGCAAGACAGAAAGAAGAAGGGGCCCCAAAGGCAAGTTCTTCAAAGCTTTTATCTGTTGTGTGCCTAAAACTTCCAGAGATGATTGTTCCTATTAGTTGTTGCAGTCATCTGAAGTTGTACACTACCTAAGTCTTTCATAGAACCAAGGGGAAAAGAACATAGAATGGACTGGGCATTTCCCATCCATAATACTGTTTTATACTCACTTTTCCAAACTGAATTTGGAGGTTTTCACATTAACACATGGTGTATGTAAGATTCAAGGCTATGGTTTATTTCTCCAATTCAGATTCCTCCCAAAGACTCAAGAACCTGAGAGAGAGCATTCTCCAAAAACTACCACCCTTTTTGTCCTGCTATCTCCTGAAAGCCATGACATTATGCTGATGATGAAGGACTCAAGGAATAAAAGCTTAGGGTCAGACTGGAATCTACAGCTTTCCTTTTGCTCCCGCATTTTCAGACAAAACTCTCTCACTGACCTGTGTAATTCGGTGTGACATTTTCCAAAAGTGCCCTCTATAACTTTACTTCCTTTAGACATCTCTTTTAAGAGTGAAAGGTCAACTTTTTGGATGTGAAATATTTTATATCTGACCTTTTATCCATCATTGCTAAGATTAATACAAACTGTTTGCCCTAAAGAATAACTGAAAAAAAGCAATCAAATAAGATTATCTATTACATAGAAAAAATAAAACCTTGTTAAAGTGATTGTGTATGTAGCTCTTGGCAAACAGGTCAGTATCATTAAAACAATGCTAGAAAGAAGACAGAATACAAAGAGACAAGACTAATCCACAGAAACACACACACACATGCACATGTACACATGCACCAAATAAGCCAGGGTTAATTCTTGCAGGAAAAACAGAATCATTAGAATTGAAGCCAGGCTTACTGGTACCTAATCAAAATCTGATGTTCAACTGTGCACTATGGCAACCAATGCTCTTATTGCTCTTCACAACATAGTCATTATCCTGTACTCCAGAAGGACAATAACAGGTAGAATAACCCTAAACACTCACAACCTGCCCCTGTTGCCCTAGCAACATGCATGGTTTATGAAGCATTTTCAAGCATGAGAAGGACCCCAAAGGTGGCTTGTACCATGATAGAATTAGTGTTCTGCTGGGCTCAGGTTAGGAATGTAGGTCTCTTGAGGACCACTAGCCAGACCTTCCTCATATCTCTCCTCAAACTTTAGAAAGGGAATTGGGGAAAAGCTCTCAACATGCTACCTAGTATACTCAAAAGAATGTGCACTTTGGAGTCACATAGCACTCCTTTCAAGTGTTGGCTCCACTAACAAATAGCTGTGTGATCTGAGCAAGTCAACCATTATGAACCTCAGATTCCTCATCTGTCAAGTGAGTGTAACTGCAAAGCCTACCTCTTAGTGTTTTTGTGGGGATTAATTGAAATGTGTACCATGTACTTGATAAATGTCAGTTTCCTTGCCACTCATCTCTAGAATACTGTAGGATCTGAATAATTCAGTGTAGCATGATAATTTCTAACTAGTTGTCAGACATACCTAGTGATAGGTACATTTGTTTAATGAAAATGTACTTAGAAACCTAACATTAAATTAGCCAAAAGCTGAGCTGTGAGGTTGGGAAACCTGAAGTCCTAGTGCCTCAGGCCAGTTGTCCTTCAATCCCAGCCCTCTGAGGGCATCCCAGAAGCCCATGGGAATCACAAGAAGATGGTTTATTAGTTGTTCTGGATTATCCTGGTGCTTCCTTTCATTTGCACTGGGGCTTAGTACTGATTTAACTTCTTCCGAAGGGAACTATGTATCTTTAGCCACAGGCTAGCAAGTTATGGGATCTGGACTCTGCTCCCAACCAAACCAGGGCAGACAGACACTTTCAGGCATCTCGCAAAGTAAATCAATGTGTCTTTTTTTTTTTTTTAATCTTTCCTACAGTTCCTCAGAGAAGGACTACACACCACGATAATCAGCAGAGAGACCATTTCCTTAAACTGTTTTGTTCATTTTTCAAAACCCAGGGCAGACTCACCCTCCACACAGAATGATACTGAGCTTTCTGGGTCCACACAGACTTCTTCCTTTAGTGTTCACCTCATTGAATTGTAAAACACTTGGGATTTTGGGGATCGTATGTGTTAGCTATCTTCCTATGGTTCCCACTGCTCTTTACCCTCAAGTTTTCTTAAGCTAGAAGCCCTAGGGGAGCTCAGTACAAACATGATGGAAAGAAGAGAGCTGAGGCCTTCCCTCACAATACAATTCTTTATACTGTTTGTAGGCAAGTCTGCTCTGTTGAAACATGAGATATGGAGAATCCTGATGAGAACCAGTCTAGTAGAATGGTAAAGATAGTGGATGTTGGGGATAGCCTACGTGTGAACCCTGGCTCTGTCACTGAGTAACTCTGGTCCAGTTACTTAACTTCTCCCTGCCTCAGTTTCCTCACATTTAAAATAAAAATGATAGTAGCAGTACTTTTCTCAGACAGTCATTGTGAGCATTAATATGATGGAAAGGCTTTAAACAGTACCTGGCATGCAGTATGCATTCACTAAACTTCTCATTGACACTTTACTCAGCATTTTCTAATGATGTGAGTTAATATGAGATTGTCAAAAATAAAAATAAAAGCACTGAACTCAGAGTTAGTATCTAAATGGTAGTTTTGGTTTCTCTATCAATTTGATGTATGACTTTAAGCAAGTTACTTTCTCTTTCGGGACTCAGTTTTCCCCCATTCAGTTCATCATTTGGTTGGAATAGGTTATCTAAAAGACCTCCTGTTGGCTGGGCATGGTGGTTCATGCCTGTAATCCCAGCACTTTGGGAGGCTGAGGTGGGTGGATCACCTGAGGTCAGGAGTTCGAGACCAGCCTGGCCAACGTGGCAAAACCCCATCTCTACTGAAGATACAAAAAAGTTAGCCAGGTGTGGTGGCACATGCCTGTAATCCTGCCTACTCAAGAGGCTGAGGCAGGAGAATCAATTGCCTGAATCCTGGAGGTGGAGGTTGTAGTGAGGCAAGATCGCATCACTTCACACCAGCCTTGGTGACAGATTGAGACTGTCTCCTAAATAAATAAATACAGATGTCTTCTATGTCTTTTGACTTTATGAATTTGTGTGTGATGGGGCAGAAATGACTGATTCTAGGGTCGGCTGCCTGGCCTTCTCCCCATGTCTGCTTCCTGTGCTGTGTATCAGGCAGTCACAGAACAAACTCCAACTCTCTAGTGAAAGGATTGAGATCTGCCTTATAAATGCATGTGACACACCTTGAATTAAAAAAAAATTCATCCTAACCTTATAAACAATCAAACTCTTTTCTTTGATTTTATAGGCATAAGCCCTGTAGGTCTATTTATGGGGTAAAGATCCAAGCTCTGATCAATGGCCTCTCATCTGGCTTCCTGTATTCATGGCATGGCCCCAGCAAAACAGGCACGGGGATCTATGGCCAGGTGCCACTAAAGTATAAATGTCCCTTCATTTCTAATGGATGCTGAGTAATGCAGCTTATATCATTAGGCCAGTCATAAAATATTAAGTAATTCAATGTTACTCAAGAGCCAGGGCCAAGTTGATGCCTTTTTCTTCCCCTGTTCGGGGAGGAATGGCCCTGAGTGTCCAACCTGCCCCTGAGAACCGGCAGGATGTGATGCCAGCACCTTTATTGTTTATGGCTGGAAGTTGTCCTTCCTAGGGTTCTATGATGTTGGCTGCTTCAGGGGAATGAATGGCAGAGTGCCAAGTCTTCAAGCAACAGCTTTGGCTTCTCCTGGGAGAGACATGCTGAGGGGCTGTTCCTCTTCCCTAACTCTTCAGTAAGGGAATCTTCAGAGGAGATTCCCAGTGTCTGATTTGACATGTAGATAGGCTGTGGCAGATACTTTTTGTGCCCCGTGTCATGACTCCTCAACCCACCTGATTTCAGTGCAGTGATGATAGGTAAATGCACACTGTCAGCATCTCCACATCTTTTTGAGTTCACTCAGCTCACACTCAGGTGCTGCCCAGAGGTGTGGGAAAGTTAATGCTCCTATTGGTGGTTCCCAGCTAATGAGGGGTGGTCAAAAAGTGTCCCAGCCACTTTTCTTTTAAAGATATAATGTTGATATGCATAGTATGTGTTTATTCAAAGGGTCTCTGGCAATATTGAACCCCAGTTTGCCCATCACAATAACTAGCCCATTTCTGCACCTTTCAAGGGTTCCCTGTCTTGTTTTTCTTGCCCTCTCACTCAGGCTTCCTGAGGTCACCTCCCAAGTAAATTACCTCATCCAAGTACTTGTCTCAGGCTCTGCTTACAGGGGAACCCACACCAAGATAAAGGTTCACCATACGGGAGGATTTCTGGAAGGAGAAGTGAACTTTGGAAGCTCGAGGCCTGACAAAAAAGCCAAATAGCTCTAAAATTCGGATTCTATGAAAATAGCTGGGCTTGAGTTGTATCACTTGTTCTCTGCACATCTAACCTGGACTTGCAAGGTGAGAGCATTGTACCCAGTTGTGTAAGTTGGGCATTGTTCATAGGCATCTAACCCCAGGGTTTAAAATCAGACACTTGCTCTACTCACCAGGTGTATTAATCAGGGTTCTTCAGAGGGACAGAATCGATAGGCTATATCTATATATAAAAGGGAATTTATTAGGGAGAATTGACTCACACGAGTACAAGACAAAGTCCCATGATAGGCCATCTGCAAGCTGGGGAAAGAGAGAAGTTGGTAGCATGGCTCAGTCCATCTCCAAAAGCCTCACAACCAGGGAAGCCAACAGTGCAGCCCTTAGTCTGGGGCTGAAGTCCTGAGAGCCCCCAGGAGGTTGCTGGTGCAAGTCCCAGAGTCCAAATTCTGAAGAATCTGGAGTCTGAGTGCAAGGCCAGGAGAGGAGAAAGCAAGCATCTGGCATGGGAAGAGAGCAAGAGGACTCGGCACACTGCTCATCTCTCCTCTTCCACCTGCTTTTCTGCCTGGGCTGGTAGCTGATCACATGTGCCCGCCCTCACTGATGGTGGGGCTGCCCCATCCACTGACTCACATGTCTATGTCTTCTGAAAATACCCTCACAGTCATACCCAGAAACACCACCAGCCATCTAGGCATCCCCTCAATCTAGTCAAGTTGACATCTGATATTAACCATCACACCAGGCCACACCCTGAAGTGCCAGACTGCATCTACCAAAACAAAAGACTCCTTTTCCTTAACACAAAAGTAGTGATCATTCCCTAGGCTACATGGCTTCAGGTTGACATCTTCACCAACGGTATCGGGACATCTTTTTCCAGATCACACAAAGGCATTTTATAGGCTTGCTGTGGTTCTCAGTCACCTGGGCTTCTGCCCTATGTCTGACTGCTTCTATTTATAAACCTAACCCAGTAACCAAGGCAGTTAGTCTCTCTCCCACATTCCCTGTGACATTTTCATTTTGGCATCTGCCTTTGGCTAATGCGGACTCCTTCACTCATTCTTCTTCCTGTAAGGTGCATGTTCACCAGTGCTTATTCATTAAGTCTCCACTATTTTTAGTAAGCTTCCAGGCTCACTATGTCTCTTCCCTCCAAGCCACTACTGTGCTTATTAGATTCCATCCATTCGTTCATTTGTATGTTTATTCTTCAAGAATATTTTCAGTGTTTTCCAATAATGTGCTTGGCTCTGGGTTTGCAGACATGAATCAATTCAATCCCTGTTCTAGTGGAAGAATAAAACAAGCAGAGAGATAAAGCACAGTGATAGAGGGGAGCACAGGGGCTCTGGGAGCCAGGGCAGGGTCCCTCTCTCAGCCCAAGGGGCCAGTGTCAACGTGGAGGCAGTGACAGATGATTACCTGAGCTGTCTTAACACTGGGTAAAGAGAGAGAGGAGGAGACGTGGAGGACAAACCAAGAGAGAACAGCAAGTTCAAATATATGAGGACAAGAAATGTACACAGAAGACTCTCAGCTGTTTAATGTTGTAGGGTTATCAAATTGGAGGCAGGAAAAAGGAGATGAAGCTGGGGGAGGGGTGAGCAAGGTCCAATCCTGGAGGAAAAGCCTATTAAGACGCATATACTCAATGCTGCAAGGAGCAGGAACACATGCCAGCTATTCAGCAAGTGCTTTGCCCTTGCTCATCATTTGCAAATAGTATAAATTTCAATAATTTTTTTCAACATTTACCTGGTTTTTTTTTATATGGATTGCTATATGTTTTATTGGGCTTGGATGTACACTTGTCTGTAATGAGTGGACAAGAAATATTGTGAATATATACTTAGTCTTCTAAACCTAGAAGACTAAATGAGGAAGTTCAGAGCCTGTGAATAACTCTGTCTACCCCCTTCCTGTCACACTGTGGTTGCTTGGTTTTTCTTTTCTTTTCTAGCAAAAAAAAAAGAAAAAAAAAATTATAGGAAGGATCCCTTTGCCCTTCCTACAGAGATAGGCAGGAGACAGGGAGGAGTAAGAACAGGAGAGTCAGTTAATGACTTGGCAGTGGGCTGGGTGGAGGACCTCAGTCCCTGTTCATTTCCTCTAGATCTTAGCAGAACCTTTGAAAATTAAAGAAGGCTCAGCTGAACAGAAAGAGGTTGGGTCTTGGTGTCTTACTGACCTGTATTCAAAGCCAGGTTTAGGCTTAGGCAAGTTATCAAATTACTCTGAATCTCAAATCTCCTTTGCAGGGAGTCCATGATCCCTCACTGGGCTGTTAAGGCCATTGAAGGAGATAATACAACTGTAAGTACCTGGCCCAGAGCGTGACTCTGAGTGGGACCCCAGGTGGAGCTCAGCGAATGTTGGATTGCTCCTCTTCTGCCTCTCCTTTAGGGGTCACTTCTCTCTGCCTCTCTTTCTGTAAGTGCACGAGCTTGTTGCCAAGGCATGTCAACATCGTCCACCTCCTTCATCTCTCTGCAGATTAATTCACTTCCATGCTACCACCACTGAGGACTTAACTGAGTCAGAGCTCTGATTATGCACTTCTTTTGCCAATAATTTGCCCTGTGACTTTTGGCAGGTCACATGTGCTCTCTGGATCTTAGTGTGTCTCTCCACAAAAGGGATGAGTGGACCAGATTATCTCTGAGAGATATGCTTGTATGATTCCATGGCTCTCCACTCTAGAAAATAAAGCCCAAGGCACATCATGTAAGCTCTCCCAAGACCCCTGTGCCCATGGTTTGACTACAGTTTTACCCTTTGTTTCCTCTTTTCCACTATTTAGTCCCTTCCCTCCTCCCCCCAGTAGAATTCTCTGCTACTACCTTGGTTTCCTGCTATATTAGGTATCTCATCCTCATTTATGCCAAATTTCATCATAGAAACTAACTATATTAGAGAGGAGACTCTGTGTGTGTGTGTGTATCTGAATTAATTTGAAATTATTGTGAGTAGGCATTACTGAGGGAAACACAAAGAAAGCCTTAACTTATTGTCATAAAATAGACTGGTGAGTTAATTCGAACAGATTGTATAGAAAGTTGTTAGGGCTGAAACACTGACCCCAAAAATACTTGCAGCTCCATATTCACTCTGCTGTTGATACTTTTATGAGCAGATCAGATAAGGGCTGGAGAAATGTGAAAAAAAAATTGCACATGGATTTTATGTCTGGATGATATGTCACTTTGATCAAGGAGAGGCAGACTGTTGGTATGGAAAGAGCAAGAGAAGAAGGTAGGTGGTAGAAACCTCATTTTGACTTAGCCCTCTACATGACCTTGGATGTAGCTGCTTCACTTCTTGGACCTCAGTTTCCTCATCTACAAAATGAAAATGCTCTTATTTCCAGAAGGGTGTCACAAATGTATGGAGATAATACATATAAAGGTACATCAAGAAAAGCATCCAAATGCTACCCTAGAGGGAGGAAGTGTTATCATGAAGTCATTGCTTATCATCCATTACAGAAAAGCTTTCTAGAAGAAAAAACAGTCACAACTCCAGCCACTGAGAAATGACGTATTCCCATGGCTGTGACCTGAATAAATGGAGGACTTGTGGCAGCTCTCAAGAATAAAAATGAAAGAACAGTGTTGGTGGTCTCATTCGTCACTGCCCAGCTGAAAGTTTCTGCTCTGTATTACTAGTACATTTGCTTTTCTGCGAATAGTGAGCACACAATATTTGCTAAAGAACTGCTCTGTGCCAGGCCCTGGACTGGACTGTGGAGTCACAAATGGAGGGACACGGTCCCCACTTTACAGCACCTTATGAGGAGACACATGGGGAGGTCCGTGAACAAAAATAATTTTAATATGTTCTGCTAAATGACAGAATAAAGAGACATTCCTCCATGTGAAGCTGAGAGAAGGATCACTAATTTATCCCAGAGCAATCAAGAAAGCTTCACAGAAGAGGGGGCAACAGAAGTGGAGTGGAAACAGAAGGTGGCAGATAAGATGAGCCTTGGAGTTTGAGCTGAATGTCAACAGGCCGAAGTTGGAAGGAAGGTGTGGGAATCAATGGGCAATCAGGCTTGAAGCCAGTCCAGCAATCTGGGAAGCTGACCCTGGAAATCAATGTTATATTTACCCCAGAACCTCAGGAATGAGCAGGCATTGTTATAATTTGTTGCTACCTCTTGGACAGGCAAATACAGAGCCTTGTCTCCAGGGGAGCTGGCTGAGTCCAAGAGGGTATAAATCTCCATAGAGGAATGGCAAACGGGGGCTCTCAAAGGAGCAACTGGATCCTTGCCCTAGTTAGACATTTATTTGGCTGAAGGTTGCCTTGGTGGGGCCTCACAAGCTGGAGAATCTTCACCCTCTACCTGATAAAGGCTGCTGCATCTCTGACTCTGTGAGTAGTAAGTTGTGCCCTGGTCTTGATTAAAATCCAAGCGTGGGATGGGCAGTCTGCCTTGGCCATCCAGGCCCTTTGGACCTGGTGACTCATTTGGTGGCAGGAAATGGAGTCAAGGCACAAAATTACCCATTCAAGGATCATGTACTATATGGTGGTAGTAGTTAAAGAAATATAAATTTCAGTACCACCTTCTATTCTTAAAAATAGTTGAATATGGAAGGCAGCAGATAGGGAAACTCAGAGATGTGTGCATTTGCTCAGAAGATGTGAAAGGCAAAAAAAAAAAAAAGCCCCAGTGAACCTGAAAGTGGCTGTTATCTGACTTGAGCCAAAAGGCACAGTGTAACCCCCGGTTCTGGGACCCTCCCCTCCTCCACAGGACCTGGGTCTGCAATATCCTAAGACATAAAAGACAGCTATGGTTTCAAAGAGAGTTGAAGACAGAATCAGATTGCAAGCCTTGGAGACTGCATTTCTCACTGATTACTATTATTTGTAATAAAGACAAGGGAGAATATAATTACTTATAAAGATCTTTCCAAGTGTCTGCTGGTTCCTGCAATGCTAAAATTAATTCAATCATACACCTGTAATTTTGGAGTCATGGGTTTAGGGAAGTCAGTCCTTCAGAGAGGAGAGGAAGAAATGAACTAGCAAAAGCCTTGAGTGTGGCTGCGTGCTTGTGTGTGGCGGTGGAGAGACGGAGTGCCTCTGATGGCCTTCTTTCATCTGATCGGCACTGCTGTTAGGACCCCTCCCATCCCATAGAACTGGGCTCCAAGCCACACCAAGTCTAAGTTAAACTAGACACCAGAAAATTGCTCTTTAGTCTTTTGCCGTGTCAGGGTCGGGGCTTTGGAATCAATTGAAAAACTAGGATGAAGGAGCCGATGACTGCTCTGTTGATTATTGGTAAATCTGTTGTCAACTGGCAGTTATTTGTGGGCCACATACTGATGAATCAGGTTAGTGATGAATGAGTTACTGATGATCAGTACTAGCTACCATGGAATGCTGACTGTGTGCTGGGCACCGTGGAGGCATTTTAAACATTTTATTTCATGTAATCCTTATAGTAGCCATATAGAATTGATATTCATTTCTTCATTTCACACAGGTGGAAACCACGCTCACAAAGCAGCCATGTCGTAGAGACAGGATTTAAACTCAGGTGGAACAACCAGTTGTTCAGAATTTCTGGAGCCCAGGGCAACAGAGAAGGAGATGAGGCTGGACTGTGGTTAAGGAGGAATCATAAAGGATCTTGAGCACCCTTCTAGGGGTCTCAGAGTTTCTCATTCCTGGTTTTTCAGGCTCAGAGAATCTCCTGAGGTGTGCAAGCCCTAGGGCATGGCAGAACTCTCTCACTGTTTAGCACCCAGATTCTGGGACTCCGTCTGTCATAGAGCCCCCTGCCTAGCCAGGGTGGGGTTGGGAACTTACCCTCTGCCAAGCACGCAGACACCCCAGCTTTCATCAGCCTGTCAGAGCTGGCATAGACTTGCCGGGACTTTGTTGAAAACCAACTGCTTTCAATGTAATAAAAGCCAAAGTCCTGGAGGAGAGAGCTTTTGTATCTTTTTTCATGGAACCATTTGCTGCTGCTCTGTGTGGACTGTGCTGCAGAGAACTGGTTGCCAAAGGCTGTTTGGCATTCACTGGACAATGGACTAACAGGGCTGCTAAGTACCCTTCAGTTATCAGGAACCAAACGGCACAGCTTCATAGGTGAGGGAGGGGCTAATGGTTCTTTGTCCTTATACTCCCATCCCCTGCCCACCTTCCCCACCCGCCCAATAGCTCCAGAAGATGAACAGGTGAGGGGAGAACTGAGCAGCTGTTTCCTCCCCATCAGTAGCAATTCTGCAGTCTCTGGAGGGCCGCTGCCTCACTTGATGCTCAGCAGGCTGGATTAAAGGATCCAGATTTCAGGAATGTGGGGCTTACTTCTTGGGAGCTCTCACTCAGCCTTTCTAATTCTAGAGCCTCAGTTACTGCCCATTCTAGGTTGCTGTATATATTTATTTCTTGGATCTGTTGAAACAAACACAAACTGGTTAGCTTCAACTACAGAAATTCATTGGCTCTTGAGCCTGGAACTCCAAGATCAAGTTGTCGTCACATTTAGTTCCTTCTGAGGGCTGTGCAGAAGGATCTGTTCCAGGCGTCTCTCTTAGCTTCTCATAGCCCCAGGCATTCCTTGGCTGGTCAGTGGTATTCTCTCTGTGCCTTTATATTGTCTTCCTTCTTTACATTCTGTCCCTTTGTGTCCAAATCTCCTCTTCTGTTACGGACACCAGTTATATTGGAATAGGGCCCATCCCAATGACTGTATTTCTACTTAATCACCTGCAAAGACCCTATATTTTCAAATAAGATTACATTCACAGGTACCAGGGAGTTAGGATTTCTTTTAGGGGACACAATGCAACACATGACAGTTAAGATGCTGCCTTCATGCCTGAATCCCCATGGGAGGAAGTAGGTATTGGTAGGTGTCACAGCTAATGGAGATATGACCAGGTCATAGGGCTGGCCTCGCCTTCAGTAGGATTTCTTGAGCCCCCGATTAGGTCCACAACTAAAGCATCTCTACAGGGGTGTCATGGAAATTGAGACTCCACCAGCTGATTATTTAATCAGCAATGGTCCCTTCAGAAGTCTTTGGATACTAATTGAGCTCTTACTCATGGCCTAGAATTAGTTTATAGGGTTTGTATGTATTAACCGATTTAACACGGGGCAGAGACTAGCATGATGCCCAACTTACCAAGAGAGCAACTCTCTTGTCTGGAGTCATGGAGCTAGGGAGTGACGGAGCTGGAGGGAAACAAAGGCACTCTAGATCCAGGGCCCAAGCTCTTGATCTTAAATCATTGAACATGCCAATTTCCAGGCTTTCTCCCTTGGAGTGTATCTGAGTTGGGCTCAGGAATCTGAATTTTAAGAGCACCTTCTGATGCAGAAGGTCATTGACCTTCAGGCCCTGGGACAGCACCAGCACCCTGGTTTTCTTTCTCTGACTCATCTCTCTCTCTCTCTGCTCCCCTATCCTTTAAGAAACTTAGTGATAGATCTCCATCTGCATTCACTCCACTTTCTTCTCTTTACTGCAGCAGTGAAATCTTTTTGAAATGCAAGTCTAGGGTCATAAGTCTGTCTGTGATGCCATAGCTCTTGGAATAAAATCTGAATCTATAACATCACCTCAGGGTCGCTTCTGTAAGTTGACGCTGCTCATGCCTGTGTTCAAGTCTCAGCTCTATCAATGCTCTACAACCAGTGTTATTAGCCCTCGGAGCCTCATCTATAAAGGAAGAGTAATGCCATCTTTCTCACAAGGGTGGCAGAAAGAATGAAACTGGGAAATACACAGAAAATGTCCAGGTCCCCCATGGCCTCAGTGGCACTCAGGGAATGGTGCACTCAGAATTGTCAGGTGTTGTGTGGCACTGAGCTTTTCAGAGAGCTCTTATTTGTGGGGACCCTATGAGATGGTCTGGTAACTTTACTGCATGGGCCTGGTCACGAGTTCGCACAAGGCTTTTCCTTTCTGAGGTCCACATCTTGGAGACCAGAAGGGGAAGTGTTAGTGGTCCTTTGTCCAGATCTGAAGATGCTCAGTGTGCAGATGCAGCACCCTCCTTTCTCCCTTATAGCCTGGCCAGCTGCTCTCTTAATCCAACATGCACTGAAGGAGCTTATCTGTGCTTTCTAGACACTGGGGTGGGCTTTACGGGCTGTCATCTAATGAGGTGGGGAGCACAGATGAGCGTTCCTGCCGCCTGACACAGACCCACCTAGGCTGCTCTACTAGGAGGGAGTAGGAATGTGTCACACTGTGCAGTGGCACATCTGGGTGAGGCTGCCCTGTGCTAGCAGATGTGACCCACAGCCACACCATCTGCTCCTTGGACGCTGGCTCGTGTGGGCTCAAGGTGGACAGTCCAGGTTTAAGCATGGTTCTCATAACTTTGGTACCTTGTCTATACCATAAAGGGTTAGATCAAAGGTTCTCAGGGAAATTTTTCCCATTTGGACTATTTGTGTCTTTTTGAAATTTCAAGAATCCTTCCCCCATGACCAATGTTCTGTGTGGAGGATAGAATAATGCTAGCACACTGTGGTTCTTTCTCTCTTTCTCTCTTCCCCACTCTCTTTCTCCAAGGAAATGGTATTAAGACCAGAAGAGGCCCTTTGGAATTATAGTGAGATTTGTGAAGAATCATTACAGGGATTTAATTTGCTAATCACTTACTCTTAGAATCTCAAATCTAGAAGGGCCCATCCATCCCATTGGTTTTCAAATCTGACTATGCATCAGTGTCACCTGGGTAGCTTAAAAACTACCAATTCCCCCAGGCCATAAACTAGACCTACTAAATGAGATCCCTGGGGCTGAGAACCAGGAATCTTTGCATCCAGCCTGGTGGTGTGCTACCTCAGAACTATGGGGACCTTGAAACAGAGGCTTAGATGTTCTGTCCTTAGCTAAATTACATTCGCCCTGTGGTTCCCCAAGGTACACATAGAGCCACATATACCACTCAAATACTCAAACTATGCAAAAACAATTACACATGACATGGTTAATGAACATTGTTATAGTGGCTGAATGTGCTAAGTCATATACTCATTTGTTCTTAGTGTTCTTATCTCTAGAAGGTTGACTTAGTCCAAGCAACAACACTGCCTTACGCAGGAAAAAGAGCCCAGGTTTTAGAATTGGATGTGGGTCCAGACACTGGCTCCAGCACACACTAAGTGTTATTTGGATGTGTGACTTTGGGCAAGTCACAGATATCCCTCAGAGCCCCAGTTTTCTTTCCTGAAAATGAGCACATGATCTTGCAGGATTTCCATGAGATTTGAAAGAGATGTACTTGTGAAGGGAGTGGCATATAATATAATGGTACAAGTCTGGGCTCCTCTCCCTCCCCCTCTCCTATAGGCTGCATGTATCTTTTATAATATCGTTTAAACTAGTCCTTGCCTAGCAGATGTCCTCCTAAAATATGCATTTTATCTTAGCCCAGGCTAAGTATGCCTGAGTTTAAGATGTTCTAATGCACTTCTTACATATACATCACCTTCCCCTGGTTATGGAATGTGATAGTAATGTATGCCGGCCAGCTTTGCAAATGAGGGCCAGAGTGGAAATGAAAAGGATTAGAAAACATAAGTATAGAATAACCTTTATCTGGGTTAAAAAATGCAAATAATCTGTATATGCATAGAATGACTGTATATGCAAAGAGAAGGCTATAAACCATGTTGTTAACAGTAGTTATGCCTGGAAGACACAATTATGGATGATTTTTCCTTTCCTTTTGTTGTTTAATAGACTTTATTTTTTTAGAGCAGTTTCAGATTTACATAAAAATTTCAAATGATGGTACAGAGAGTTCTCATAAACCCACTCCCAGTGCACCCTATTGTTAACATCTTATACTGATGTGGTACATTCTATATAATTCATGATTTGATATCTATATGTTATTGATAGCTGTAGTCAGCACCTCATTCAGATTTGCTAACTTTTTACCTAATGTCCTTTTTCTTATCCAGGGCCTCATTCAGGACAGCACATTCCATTTAGCTGTCATGTCTCCTTAGACATTTCTTGGCAGTGATAATCTTTCAGACCTCCCTTGTTTTTGATGACTTTGATAGTTTTGAAGTATGCTGGTCAGGTATTTCGAAGAATGCCCCTCAACTAGGACTTGCCTTATGATTTTTTCATGATTAGACTGAAGTTATGGGTTTTGAAGAGGAAGACAACAGTGGTAAGTGCCATTTTCATCACATTATATCAAGGAACCTGACTTATCACTGTCGACGTCGACCTTGACCGCCTGGTTGAGGTAGTGTTTGTTAGGTTTCTCCAGCATAAAATTACTCTCCCTGACCCTTTTTTTCCATATGATACTTTAATTTCCTTTTTATTGCTCCATATTATCTAAAGTCCTTTTTTTCTCCCAATGAGCACAATTGCTTGCATAATCAAAGAGAAAGGAGCTCTTTTTATTTTGGAAAACATTGACAGTCTCATAAGACTTTCATCCTTTCCTTATATTTTGTCTTGGCATGATTTCCAACACTATTGCACAGTCCTCCTCTGAAAGTCTCAGCTGGGAATTTGGCCACTGGCCTTGATTCCTGCTGAGTGTGCCTCTGACCTCGGCCCCATGTTGCCTGCCTTGCAGAGGGTGTATCCTGCAGAGCAACTTCCGATAGTGTCGATGGTGTCAGAATGAGCAGGCCCATAAATCAGCCAGGGAGGCTGCACCCTCACTGTAAAAGTGAAGGAGACTTTCAGCCGCACTTTCTCCTTGCTGTTGAAAGTAAACAGGGTGTAAATCTTGCTGAAGAAGAAGGTTTGTATCCAGCCACCTGAAAACACCCCAGCAGTTTGGAGGACAGTCTGCTTACACCTTCTTCCACTCAAAACACAGCACCCAGCTCAGGCCCTTGCACACTGTGTTCAATTATTGGTGGTAGTGGACCCCCGGGGGCCCCACACCTCCAGTGGCTTTTTGTCAAAGAAGTTAGTCTGTGATACATTGAAATTAGATAGCTTTTACTACAGTAAAAATGTCCTGGCCACATGCAGCAGACACTGTCCTAAAATTTACTATCCTTAGTGAATATATATTTTATATGTATATATACAATATTTTTTTCAAGAGAAGCAGTCCTCCAGAGTGAGTCTGAGAGCAGGTGGTTAATTGCTCTGTTTTCAAGGTAGCCTGGTATGGAAGGCAAGGTTCAGTGAGGACATTGTGGGAGCTGGGCACCCTGGGGTAGACAGCCTGCCTCACTTATTTAACATCTGAAAGAGAAGATAAAGAGTCTTCAGTTATACCTTGTCATACATAGCCTTGTCTTCCTGGCCCAGGTAGCATTCCTTTGTGAAAATGGAAGATTCTTAGCAGATTGCCCAGCTATGAGTGGTTACTGTCTTCTAAAGCAGAGTCTCTCAATCTCGACACTAGTGACATTATGGACTGGATAATTCTTTGTTATCCAGGGACTGTCCTGTGTATTGCAAGATGTTTAGCAGCACCCCAGCTCCTGCCCACTAGATGACAATAGCACCACTCCCTTAAGTTGTGACACTCAAAAATGTGTCCAGATTGCCAAATGTCTCTTGGGGGGCAAAATCACTCTCAGTTGAGAACCACTTTTCTAAAGGGATGAGTATCTTTCTAGGTCCTGTACAGTGAAACATATTTGTGCTTCTTTCATATGCTTTTGTTTCTGCTTGGGGTCTGGAAGATACACTTCCAGCTTGTGTAGGGCCGATGACTTGCTCACCTTTCACTGCAGAGAGCACAAAGGAAGACTAGGGAGGCAGCCCCCATCATGTTCCTATTCCAGTTACGCCATGTAACAATGCATAGTGAGAGAAAGCAATGATCATTTCTGGGTTTTGTGGACTTTAGAGGAAACATAGCAGGGATGATTTGCCCCTGCTCCTGATGTCTGGGGTCCTCACTAGGAAGACAAAGGCTAGGGGTAACCTGAACCCAGGACCTGGAATTGTCCAAAGCTGTCTCCATACACAGGCCCAGCAGCTGATGCTGGCTGTCATCTGGAACAAAGCTGGGACTGTGGCCAGAACATCTTGCGGCCTCTGCATGTGGTTTGGGCTTCCACAGAACATGGCAGTCTCAGGGCACGCAGATGCTCACATGGTATCTCAGGGCCCCAAAGGCCAGTATCACAAGAGAACCAGGTAGAAACTATGTTGCCTTTTATGGCAAAGGCTTAGAATTCATGTGGCATCATTTCCAATGTGGTCACAAGCCCTCCCACATGGGAGGAGTAGTCAAAGTCACATTGTATAAAGAGCACATAGGCAGGGTATGTTTTTGTGGCCATCTTCCCCAGTTTCTTCCCTGACTTTACCTTTCTGTAGAATTTGTTTTCCATACCTCATCCCATGGGCCCTGGCTCTTTGCTCTCATCTCCCAGGCTCACTGCTCTCCTTTCATTCACCACAGAGGCTGCCCCCGAGAGCCCTGCAAAAGTAAAATGAAAACTACCCCCCAGCTCTGCCAGAAGAGGATGATGCTGGAGTTTTGTTAGGTGCATTCCTTCTGAATATCATCAGTGGCTCTGAGAACCTTTTGATTCTCAATTCTAGTGATCCTAAGAATAGCTAACTCTACTATGCCTTAAGAAAGCTCATTTCAAGGCAAACCGCAACACTGGTTACTATGAGGTTAGCTCAACAAAAAACTGTGATGCTGGTATACTTGAAGTAAGATTGCACATATGTCTGTACTTTTTAAAAGACCGTCTTAAAGAGTCAGCTTGTATTTTCCAGGGACTATCAAAGCAGTGCGTATACAGAGTGCTTAATAAATGTTTACTGAAGAAGTATTTCTGAAATCCGTGACTGGGCATTTTATTGTATCCAATATTATCTATATTAGAGGCTTGGGAGATTTTTCTTAAGCCTGAAAATTCCAGACAAAATATAATTATAATATGAGTTTGCTTTTCTTTCATGTTCATCCAAGTTCTAGTTACACTGAGTAAGTTTATATGGTTATTCTAACTTGAAAGAGTTTCTAGGCTGTGACCATAGCAAAAATTTTGCCTATGAATGTTTCGATCCAGGCTACAAGCAGTCTTTGTTGCTGATGTATGTGTAACTCCCTGGCCCTGGCTGAGGACTGGTTGGTTTGGTAATTCAACTGTCTTTACCGAGGAGCTGCTCTGTGCTCAGAACTGTGCTAGGTGCCAGGCATGGGTGACTACCCAAAAGAAGGCAGTCCCCGCCCCAAGCCTCAGAATCATTTTTGCTTCCTTTGGCTCTTTTCTGTTTGTTCCAGTTGGCTATAAGAAAAGTTGGCAACTTTTTTCTTCTCCAGAGTCCTCTCTTCCTATACTTCACCTTACCTGCTATAGTTTCAGTAATGCTACATAACAAGCTACCCCAGAGTTCACTGACATACAACAGTAAGCATTTATTTACCACTCCCATGTGTGTCATCATCTGGAGGTTAGGCTGAGCTCAACTGAGATTAGATTCAAGTCTGCTCTACACACACCTCCTTGTGCTGGGCCTGGAGGTTTCCAAGACATGATGCTGTCATGGCAAAAGGGAGGAGCACAGAGGACAGGGCCTGCCTGCACAAGCACACATTAAGTCTGTGCTCATGTCATGTCCGTGAACATGCCAATGGCCCAAACAAGTCATATTCCCAGTCCAATGTCATGTTGCATGCCAGAGACAACCCCAGGAGGCAGGAGGAGAGTGTGTCAATATTTCCTGAAGAGTGATCTAATCTATCACACCCAGTCCCTTTTCTATAAGTGCCATGGTCTTGCTGGCCTGTAGAGTTTTTGTGTGCCATCCCTTTGACCTGAAATACCCTCCTACTGGGGTCCAACTACCCCACTCCCTAACTAATTTCTACTTGTCTTTTGAGATTCCAGCTAGTGGCCACCTCCCCTGGGGTACCTTCCCTGAAGACACACTTAGGTTCCTTGCCTCTTCTCTGGGTCACATAACAGCTTGCACATATAAACCTCATCACAGTGCATAAATTGAATTGACCTGTCTTTATCTCCCCCACCACTCCATGAATGTTGACCCACATGTTATTCACCATTATTTCCCCAGCATGCAGCACAGTGCTTAGAGGTTTTGAAAAGCAAATGCATGCTGTGTTAGTGGTGCTGGGTGTATGGGTTGCGAATTCTCTACACTGATGACTCTGGAGAAGCACAGAAAGAAATGGGGCTCTGGCATTTCCAAGTGGGCAGGCCATTTGGAATGAACCATACGAGCCGTCTGGGCACATCTGACTGTATCCAAAAAATGCCATTTGCTTTCAGGGCGTGTCAAGACTAGGAAATCAGTATAGACCACGTGTCTTATGTTCTGTTCTTTATGGTGTCATATCCTCATTTGCCCTTTTGCCTTTTGTTTTCCTCTTTTTTCCTTACATGAGGAGTAAGTTTGGTTCTTGCCAGTTTGTTCCTCAAAAGTAGTTTTGGGGGATCCAAGACAGGGTGGCATTGAGTGGATATAGCCTTTTTTTTTTCGAGATGGAATTTCGCTCTTGTTGCCCAGGCTAGAGTGCAATGGCACGATCTTGGCTCACTGCAACCTACGCCTCCCCCATTCAAGTGATTCTCCTGCTTCGGCCTCCCACGTAGCTGGGATTATAGGCGCCTGCCACCATGCCCAGCTAATTTTTTGTAGAGACGGGGTCTCACTATGTTGGCCAGGCTGGTCTCAAACTCCAGACCTCAGGTGATCCACCTGCCTCGGCCTCCCAAAGTGTTGGGATTACAGCCATGAGTCACTGTGCCCAGGTGGATACAGCCTTTTTTAATGCAGAATTTGTTATTGGTGATTATGTGTGGATTTTTTTATTATTATTATTTTTGGTACAAGGCATGGAGCCAGAAGCATGGAGCAGAAGGCCATGCATGTGTGTAAAGGCAGTAGCATGTGTGGCTGCCACTCAGCTTTGTTTGGATTTTTCCAGAGACAAATGGGTAGGTAGAGGGAACAGACTTGCTAGCTGCTTTTAATCCACTTCAGACTTCAGCTTCTTCAGAATGGAGCTGGAGATGGGAATGTATATGTTTGCCGGATGGTACTTTAAAGTCACAGCTGCTCCTAATTTAAAGGAATTCAAAGCCTTTCACTGTGAATGATCATTCTGAAGGTAACTCAATTATCTGTGTTTGCTGGTTCAATATGGTAGTCTTGGATGTAATAGCCCATCATCTCAGCTTACTGCAACCACGCATGGCTTCCCACGCTGGGTCTCCATTCAAAGAAGTGAGTGGAGAGATTCAGAAGTCTCTTCCAAATCAATACACAGAATATGGGATATGGCAGGGGGTGGCACAGCCCCAAACCCTGCTGTCTCTTTTTGTGCCATTTCTAATTCCCCTAGGCTTGCAAATATTCAGATGATTCTGTTTATCTGAAAGGTGTCTATTCTATGCCAGTTGAGTGAGCGATAAAATTCATCAGATACCACACTGTTTAATAACATTTATAATTTCATATTTGCCAAGTCCACTCAGCCACCTCGCATATAATAGCCCAAACAAGTTCTTTTGGGTATTCTCATTTAGGAAAGAGCTACAGAGGGCTAGAATGAGAATGTATGAAGTAGGTACAGCGTGTATCTGGCACTCTCATCTTGTTTCTGGTGACCCATACTCTGGTTGTTGCTCCCTTTCCACCCACTCCATGTATCTATACCCTGTTCTGAGTTCTGACTTCCCATGTTTCCAGCTCTTCGCATTCAGATATTCCGGGCAGTGTTCCCAGCAGTGGACAAATGCTTTAAACAGAGGAGTTGTTCAATGAACTTGTGGGAGGAAATTATGAGGGTTAAATAAGCAATTTTAGGAACAAGAGTCAAATATACAGAAACTCTGGACAAAGCCATTATTGATCCTTATCCAAAATTGGGACTGAAAACTTACTTTTCAGTCTCTTTTCACAGTCAGCATCCCCCTCTCCATAGTGACTCTTGGCCAGTGACTCACGCATCTCATGGTGCACCCCTGCAAAAATGAGATAATAACCTTGAAGGTGATCGGGAGGACTGTGGGAATGGATAAAGAGGGAAGTGTATGTGGTTCTTGGTAGATGCTCCAGAATCTGGAATAATGGTTAATATTGGGAACTTGCATCTCCCAATCCACTTACTTTACCTAAATTGGTAGCACAGATTTCCCTGTAGTAATGCCTTAGCCTACTGTGCTGTTCTTTACTTCTAATAAACCGATAGTAAACACTGAAAGCACATCTTTTCTAACTTTTATTTTTCACAACTTTTCTCTCTGAGGAGGGATTTCATGGCTGAACTAAAGCTTTGTTTTATTTTATTTAAAGGGTCCCAGGTTCTGTTTTCTCCTGAGAGTCATACACACATTTTGAACAGAATTGTTTTTCTGGATGGTTTTCTTAATAAACACCATTGACTGAAACATGGAGTAAAAATTTATTATTTGGCATCTCCTACTAGACCAACAACAAGAAGAAAATACATTTTGCTATTGAACTTTTCCTTGTTAAACAAGAGAGGTTAGGTCATTTCCGGTGACATGGAATCTAAGGGAAGGTTTTGGAATCTGAACAGGTTTGGCAGGACTGCTGAAACTTGAGCCCACTGTGGTCTTGTTTAATGACTGTTTACAAGGAGGTGCTCCAGAGCCCACCATAGTGGTGAGCTCCAGGCATTTCCTAAAGGCCTAAACCTGGTATGAACATATTCACTCATCATGATTCTGCTGTTTTCCAATCAGGCAAATTCAATAAAACACAAACTACAACGTGTTCTTCTTGTTGAACATGGCGGGAGCTCTGCAGAGATAAGGTCTCAGTGGATTATTTCTCTTTTGCAGTCAACAGGGAATGAGCAGTCCTAGCAAACACACCTTCACAACCTCCAGGTCATACTTGCTTTCACCTCACTCTCAGGAATTATTGTTCATGGGTCGATTGTGTGTTCTTTTCACACGAATTTTCATCAAATGGTCATAGATCTACTACATATATACTACAGTACCCTATCCTAATTTGCCTCTTCAGGGAAAAATGCATAGAGATGGAATTGTTGAAGAATTTATATGTGGACTCTCTACGTTGCTTTTAACCAAGAAAGGAAAGTAAATTTTTGCCCAATAGACAAGTCCAATCAACTAATTCTGGCAGCCTGGAGAGCTAGGTTGAGAAGGATTCTGAGGCTAAAAATTGGCTAAGCAAGAAGGATGCTCTGATGAGTTAGCATTGCCTATCACTTGGAATGTTATTGATTATCACTTGGAAAGTTAGCATAGTCTGTCATTGGAAAGGAAGAGTAATGGCACAGGTGCTGAGTATTGGCTCTACCTCTAGACATACAAAGTTTACCAATTGTGGTCAAGTATAGAGCTTTGACCTTGGAAATGTTCTTTCCCCACTCTTGAAATGGTAGAGTTACCAACATGGAAGTAGTGGCTCTATTTCTTTGGTTTCAAACTCTCAGAGAGAAACCACATTTTGCAGTCTAGTTCCATGAACTTGGATGAGCTGAATTCTAGAGCCTCATTTCTTTGTGCACTGAATCCCAAAACCAAGTTTTCCAACTTTTAAAAAGTGTGTTTCAGTTTAAAGGGGCTTTCTCCTGCTCTGAGCACCCTTATATTCATGCCCTGATTTAGAGTCAATCAGCAAAGACCATTTTCAATTGCCTTATGTTCTTCTTTCTTCATGCTTGTGTCCAGGTCAGGGCACTACCCCCCACCCTAGCCACTGACCACCACTAGGCATCAGCATCAGTCTGTTCTCCCAAAGGGATCTGTTATTAGTCACATACATCTCAACATGAGTTTCACTATTTTTCTTTCTCTTACAGAATTATTTTAAAATGTATCCAAGGACTGAAAGATTTTCCCCAATTACAGGAAGGTAGGCCTCAGTAGTGGGTGAAGGATATAATTTCATACAGGAAGACCTTCATATTATGCTCCAAATCACACCACATATATAACAGCCCAATCTGCCTAATATGTGAGGCCAGCCCTGCTTCTATTTCCCGTACTGAAGGAAATTCCTTCCCCAAAGGTTCCACTGTGTCAAAAACACACATCCATAAGCACATGCACAGGGATGTTCCCTGTAGCTCAGGCAGTCTCTCCCCTCTTCTCCCAGTCCCCTCCTTCTATTCTATTCTGGCACAAATAGAATCCCCATGACTTTGCCAAGACTGGCTGTCATTACTGTGTGATATGGTTTGTCTGTGTCCCCACCCAAATTCTCATCTTGAATTATAATCCAAATTGTAACCCCCACATGTTGCGAGAGGGATCCCACGGGAGGTGATTAGATTGTGGGGGTGGTTCCCCCATTCTGCTCTTGTGATAGTGAGCGAGTTCTTACGAGGTGATTTTACAGGGGGCTTCTCCCCAGTTCCCTCTGCACTTCTCTCTCCTGCCATCATGTAAAGAAGGACATGTTTACTTCCACTTCCTCCATGATTGTAAGTTTCCTGAGGCTTCTTCAGCCGTGCAGAACTGTGAGTCAATGAAACCTTTTTCGTTTATAGATTATCCAATCTCAGGCAGTTTTTATAGCAGCGTGAGAATAGACTAATGCACTATGATTGACCATTTTCTTCATTTTATATCATAAATGAGCGTCTGGTTTGTCACTGGGTCAGAACCTAATTACTTTTAAAATGTGGTAAAGGAAGTTAGTATAGGAATAAAAGCTCATGTTCCCTTTTGTAAAATGAAAATCCTTTTGCAATAGGGATAATCCATTTATTTATTCAAGAAGCATTTGTTTGTTCCTTTTAATAAAATCCTGTAGGTTATTAAGAAGACAGTAGATGGCATTCCAGTGGGGATCCAATCTATGGCTGCAGTATTGGATGTGGCATGGGGGAGTGGGACTCACCAGATCTAAAATCTGAATCTGTGAAATCTTTGAAATGGTTACTCAGACATTTGAAAGTTCAGGTGCTTGAATCAAATTATAAGGCAACAGGACCCAGAACTGAAACAACAAATGTCCATTTATAACCTTTGCTTGCTACCTTCTCACCTTGGCTCCCTGGACAGTTTCCTCTTCTAACAAGACTCTAAAAATGCATGCTGCTAGCATGGAGTGGGCACCCACCCACCTGTTTCCCCATCACTCTGTGCCGATGGCAGGCTTCATAACAGCAGACAACATCTTATATCATGGTATCTCTATCCAAGACCTCCTCTGACGTCCTCCCCTCCACCACCTTGTTGACATCTCTCATAGATTGAAGGAGTCATCTGGATGACAGCTTTTGAAACTTTGTCTGAAGTCCAGGAAAAGGAGTGAGGAGTTAGACAAAGGCTGAGGGTTAATGAACCTCTTTTTACTACACACACACCTTGCAATCTCTGGCTTTGACAGCCCGCGTGATTCTGCCTCTTGCCTTGTGGCAGATTAGAGTGGTGGTGGACAGGAAGAAAGATAATAACTTTGGAAGGCTGAATGGAGCACATTTCAGAAAACCAAATTTTTCTTTAATGGTGCCAAGAACACTACCTGCCAGAAATCCACACTAATCTCAGAAGATAATAGCTAGAGGAGTTTCACTCATGCAAAATGAACTTGCAAATGCAGATATTACGTGGAAACTAAAAAGCCAGTTACAGAATTCTGCCTCCAACACAAAGCTTTGCCATGGCCATTGGGTTCCTAAAAGTCTAGTGTGAGGAATTAGATCTAATGAATAAGATGGGATATGGGGTAGGGAGTGGGCATGAATTGTGAAAGCACCTATATACATGGTTTGTCTCCAAAGGAAAACATTGAAGAACATACTAAATAATGAACAGACCAATGACATCTTAAAATGGCAATAGTGGGTACTTTGCCTGATTGGGTTTCATTTACTCATTTATTCACTGCTTGCTAGAAGCTTCTTGAACTCTCCCTTCCCAGATGTTTTGATAAAATGCTTTTAAGTTTATATATATCTTTTGCAGATGGCATACATGTAATGAGGCACTTACTTATTTTACTACGTTTAAGTGATCAATGATTTTCTGCCTTTGACTCTAGGTTACTGAAGCCAGGGACTCCTAATAGTTCTGAAGAGTTTGAGATTAGATGCTTGAGATGGAGAAAGTCATGAGTAAAGTTACCAAAAATCTAGTTAGGTGTTTCACAAAACCCTGGACTCAACAGCAATCCCTGCCCAAACCTGTCCTGTACACACCTGAGCTCTTCTCTCAGACCCTGCAGTAGATATATTCCTTGTTTGCTCAGCATCCCTTGCTTTGCTCATAAACTGAGAGAATTAGTGCTGAGGAAAAGGTACTCAGGATACTTCAGGTGCAGAGAGAAAGGCCAGTAAGAAGAACCAGTAACAGGATGGAGAGACACCGTCAGGGAAGACTACCCAGAGTGGGGGACAACCACTAAGTATTGAAGTGTGATTTAAAGTGGATGCAAGAGCTTGTCAAAACTCAAAAGTGTTTGCGTGTGAGAGAGAGAGAAAAAAAAAAAGAGTTTAACCTTTTAATGAAAGAACCAGCAAGATAACAAAATCAGTACAAAAGAGAACATGAGAACTGAGATTTTATAGTCTGTGAAATAAAAAGCTGAGAAGAGATAGCTAAGTGAGATACAAAGCTGGTTCATCCTGCAGGGCAATAAAACTGTAACTTTTAAGATTCTTTACTACTAGCATTTCCCCTTGTCAGTTTTCTATTAGTTCACCTCTAACCTTTAAAGAGTACCGAATATCTGTGCCCTAATCAATAGTAAATAATAAATCAAACACAGTCAAGTCTTTCTAGAGCAGAGTTCAGCAAACTAGTTCTGTTAGGGCCCATGTAGTAAATGTTTTAAACTCTGTGGGCCAAAAGGTCTCTATCGTAACTACTCAATCAGACCATTGTAGCACAAAGCAGCATAGGCAGTATTCAAATGAATGGATGTGAAAAACAGTAGTTGGCTGCATTTGTCCTGCAGGCTCTAGAGGCCCGACCTCTGCTGGTGGAGTAAAGGTATATAGCCTTAAAGGGTCATATAATCATCTTTCAAAATTTATATTCAGGTTTTGGTTTCTTTCTTTTTTTTTTTTTTCTCAATAGGCTTAAAGCAAATGAAACAGCAAGTGCAAAGGCATTGATGCATAAACTCACACATCTTATTTGAGGAGCTATAAACAAGTAAAAATTCCAAGAGTACTGATATGTGTATATTAGTGATACAGAGAAAGATAAAACTGGAAAGTTAGAAAAGAAATTTACCATCTTTTTTTTCCTGTGGAGAGTAAATGTGCCTGAGCAATATACCTTGGCAAGAAAATGAGACAGACCTGGTTCTAATCCCAAAGAGTAGGCTGAGAAGATTGAGCTAGTCTTCCTAAACCTGGTTTTTCTGCTTTAAAACTAAAGATAATAGTTGGATCTTCCAGAGGGTTGCTGTGACATTTAAAAGACAAGATGTATTCACCAGTATTCAATAAGTGATAGCTTTTAATTATAAAATTATCATTATTCTTTATCAATCAAAGCCAAAGGGAGGTCCTAGGGCTACAGATGAATCCACAAACATTTGTTGGAAAAGCACAGGTGTTAGGACCAAAAAGGCGGATGGAAAGCCCTGTTGCTCAGTTTCTTCCCATTACAATACAGTCTTTGGTCCTTGAGGCTTTGTCCTAAGACAACTCAATCTTTCCCTCCAATATCAAGCTGGGCTCAGAAACCAGGGTTTTCCTGGAATTTCTATTAAGAATCTCTCACCCCCACTGTAGCAGCAGTTTATTAACAAGGATTCTGGAACAATTACCTTGTAAACAAGGACACAGTAAATGTACATTACAGTAGAGCTGGTTGGGTTAGCAACCACATTTGCATTTTGACAATGGATGTGCTAATTAACAATGATTCCTACCTATTCATTAAAGTCTCTAAGACTCTGTAAGAAATACATCAGTCTTTTCACTTATGCCCCTGTCAGCGGGTCCTGTGCTTCCTCTGGAACTTTTCCTTTTCTAACTATTGGGACCTGTTATCTTCTTCGGAGCAGGGAAATTCATCTCTTTCTACCCAACCTCCTGGCACCTCCAGTCAGGCTACATCTTTTCGGAAATTCAATCTCTGCCTTACTCAAGTTGCTAGTAATACAGTTGGCCCTCCATATCTATAACTTCCTCAACTGTGGATTTAACCAAACTTGCATGGTAAATATTTGGAAAAAAAATTTTATCTGTGTAAACTATTTTTCTTATCATTATTCCCTAAACAATACAGGATAACAGCTATTTACATGGGATTTATATTGTATCAGATATCATAACTTATTATAAGCAATCTAGAGATTACTGAAAGCATACAGGAGGATGTGCATATGTTATATGCAAATACTATGTTATTTTTATCAGGAACTTGAACAACTGTGAATTTTGGTATCCAAGTCTATTAGTGTTCTCTAGAGGGACAGAACTAATGGGATATATATATGTTTATTAAGTGTTAACTCACATGATCACAAGGTCCCACAGTAAAGCCATCTGCAGGCTGAGAAGCAAGGAGAGCCAGTCTGAGTTCCAAAACTGAAGAAATTGGAGTCTGATGTTCGAGGGCATGAAGCATCCAGCATGGGAGAAAGATGTATACTGGGAGTCCAGGCCAGTCTCGCTTTTGATGTTTTTCTGCCTGCTTTATATTCACTGGCAGCTGGTTAGATTGTGCCCACCAGATTAAGGGTGGGTCTGCCTTCCCCAGCCCACTGACTCAAACGTTAATCTCCTTTGACAACACCCTCACAGACACACCCAGGTTCAATACTTTATATCCTTCAATCCAATCAAGTTGATACTCAGAATTAACCATCACACCAAGGAGGTCCTAGAACCAATTCCCATGGATATCAAGGGATTATTGTATCTACCCCTTATAGCAGCTCTAATGCTTACTCAGATGACCAAAATAAAATATTAATAATTAATGATAATATCTATTCTGGGCCATTTATGTATTTTTCAGTTCTAAATAGTAATGCTCAAAGATGCATTAATGATGCAAAGGCTATGTGGTGTTGTCCATCTTTTCCTGGGTTCAACTAAACAGGCTGCTTTGCGACAGAGGTACAACGATTGTAGACAGAGGTACAATGCTTCTGTCTTGCGATTGTAGACAGAGGTACAAAGCCAAAATGCTGAGGTCACGTCAGACCATAGAGGTGCTGAACTCCAGGAGTGGGCCTAAGGCAGCTCTAAGGCTGAGCCTACTGGAAAATGTTTAGCTTGGGAAATCAGCTCAATATTCACCCATCACACATTAAGCACTCAAGAATGTGCTGGCTTGTTCTGTAATGACTCCTTCCATCTGGAGAATAACTAGGCACAGAACCTTGATTTTCATAAGGAAAGCGATGGAGGAGGTAAGGCCAGACAAGGTATGAAAGACCCTTCTGAAAATGGCAAATGGAGCTTCTCACATCTGACAACATCCTGTTTCCATAGGCTATTACCCAGAGTTGCATGGATTGGGGTAGAACTTGGGGCTACTCAAGACACTAACTCCATCTGGGAGTGCACCTCCTGTTTGTTTATCAGGCTTTGTTAGATTCCATACATATAATGCTTAAAGACATCTCATGCCCTTTAATTGTAAAGAAATTCTGCATTCATTGTCAGTTAGTGGTACCTTTCTACTATTCACACTGCTGTCTTCTCATGACAACCATGTATGCTTTATTTCTGTGTCACTCCATTCGTGATTCCACCCACAATGACGAATTTCCTAGAGCTCTGAGTGGCACTGTTGGTGGAAAAGGATCTCTGTCTTTTACAAAATCCTCCCCAACTCCCTTCTGTAGGCATCTCCTAAAACATGGCAAGAGACCATTCCCAAATAGTGCCACCCTAGCCTGCATTGTAGCTACAGGCATGTCTGGACTTTAATGGGGGAGTGGTGGATCTGGAGTGAGCTTGGCTGAATTAGGCTTGGTCCATAGTTAGTGGGAATCAAGCATGAAAAAAGTAACTCCTTTTAAATACCTTTTTTAAGACAGACTCCAAAACAGACTTTGTTTTCTCACTGCTTCCCCGCCGTGTTTCCTTCACTGTCTTCGAAGCTGCCAGGTCAACATTTACCTTTCTAAGGCAGCACTCCTGGAGAATGGTGTCCCTGCTCCTGCACCTACTGTTCTCCTGCTAGTTGTCAGACACTCTTCAGGGTGTGAAGTGGCTCTTCAAACACCTTCATTTGCTCCACCCTGTGTGACACTCTAGGAGGCATCTGAAGAAGCTCAAGACCTGGTCCCATCCTTATGAGATCTAGACTTAGTTGGTAGGTGGAGGAGCTGCACCCAGTTCTCACTGTGTTATCGGAAGACCAGATGAGCAGTTGTATAAGTCCAGGGTGTTTTACAGAAAGAAAGTGGCATTGCTTTTAAATTGTGCATGGATAAAAAAGTAATAACACTTCTTAGAATGTCATTTTTTACTTAACAAAGACATTTCTTATTCAATTTTTTGAACCTAAATATGAAAGTTCACACCACTGATAGTTGAAGTTGGACTATAGTTGGACTCAGGAAATTTGTCTATAATTTTCTGTACATTTTAGTCGTTTGAATCTTGTTTTCTTTATCTGTTAAATGGGAATATTAATATCAATTTCATGGGATGGTTGTGAGGCTTAATGAGAAAATGCCCTTAGCATATAGCGTAGTTCCTGAGATGATACCTGGAATAAGGAAGACACTCAGTAAATATGTCAGTAGGTGGAGGGCTGTCAACAATATGGGCTTATCAGACACAACGTTGGGACAGCAAGCATTTGCTGCTAAATTTCAGGGATGAAGGGTCAGTGTGGATTGGAGCATCCCAGGAAGTGTCCTGGGGAAGGAAGGTTGTGCTGTACAGCATGGGTCAGAAAATTTGCAAGGCAATTTGGCTGGTGCCAAGCATGGGGAAGTGACTAAGAAGGCAGGCTCACAGCACCTGGCATTCCCAGGAGCAATGGGAATGCCATGGCTGTATCAGCGGCTGCTCACAGGATTAGTCCTGGAGGCCATAGCCTGCCAAGGGACTGTAATGTTCAGGATGTCACAGAGAAGAGAGGTTTTTATTTCACTCAAGGGCTGCATTGATTTTCCAGTAGGTGAGCATGTGTTTTTTTGCCTTCTGAAAATGTAAATTAATACAAGCTTTTGTGTTTGAATAAAAAAATGAGTGAAAAGTTGACCATAAATATTTTTGAGTATTTTACAAAACTCACCTTAGTGAAGACACAGCTCAGGCATCACCACTTCCTTCCAGAAGTTTTCCAGGGTCCTTCAGGCTGGGATAGGGCGCCTTCCATTCTGTGGTATCTCCACCATCTAGACTTGTCACATGGAGTTCTGATTGCCTGTTTTTCCGACTGACTGTGAGCTTTTAGAGGGAAGAGATTGGCCAGCAGTTTGCAGAGCCTTGGACCTACAGCTCAATAAACATGGGAACTTAAAGAGAAGATAAACATAGAAGCAAATCATCATCAGAGGGAGGAGAAAGCAGAAAGTGTGCTGGGAGTCAGCAGAGCAGAGATCACCCCATTGGACAGATCAGGTGGATTTCACAAAGCAAGCTGCATTTGTACTTTTCCCTGGAGATATCCTTGCACCACACCTTCTATGACTGGCAAAACTCTCTGTGAGGGAAGCCATACACGGACCTGAGCTGGGTGACATGTAAGAAAACAATTATCCTTAATTAAAAAGAAAAATTCCGGGACTGGGCATGGTGGCTCATGCCTGTAATTCCAGCACTTAGGGAGGCCAAGGTGGGTGGATCACAAGGTCAGGAGTTCGAGAACAGCTTGACCAACATGGTGAAACCCTGTCTCTACTGAAAATACTAAAATTAGCTGAGTGTGGTGGCGCACACCTGTCATCCCAGCTGCTCAGGAGGCTGAGGCAGGAGAATTGCTTGAACCCAGGAAGTGGATGTTGCAGTGAGCCGAGATCATGCCACTGCACTCCAGCCTGGCAACAGAGTTGGCCTCTGTCAAAGAAAGAAAGAAAGAAAAATTCCAAACATACAGAACATACAGAACTAACTTTTATATTACCTTTTCAGATAGTAAAAAGGGCAAAGATAATTGGAAATTAAAATGCACTAAGTACTAGTTACTCTGTGGCAACCACGTTCTGCATTGTGTCTCAGTCTGATAGCATCCCAGTGATATAGTTGGCATGACCCTCCATTTTACAGGTGAGGAAACTGAGGCAGACAGGAGAAAGTGGCCCTGGGCCACAGGGTTAGTATAAAGCAAAGCAAAGGCACAGAATACTGGTCCAGTCTAGAAACTCAACTCAACCATGTAATCATTATGAGTCTTGAGCAAGTCCCGTCTCTTGAATCTCAATCTGGAAAATGGAGATGAAATGAGATATTTTATGCCAAAGCTCCTAGTGAAGGGTCAGGAATGCAGTAAGTGACTAACAGATCTTCTTTTTTCTTAAATTGCCTGAAATATTACCAATTATATTCATTATAGTCCACAAATCTTCTAAAGTTGCAACAATGGTTACCTTCCAAGGGATATATGCATCAGATGGTTAAAGAATGTCTTGCCAGAAAGAAGCCAGAAAGATGAACTGACCCTGCATTTCCGAATGCAGCCCGTGGGCCAACAACATCAGAGCCACATCCACAGACACCCCCTTCAGATGTCTTTCCAATGGACACATGCCCATGCATTCATACCTGTTATTCCTCCATATCCAGATGCACAGATGTGGGGACAGACCCACGGAGGTCCTATGGGAGAGGTCGTCATGACCTGGAGTGTTCTGTCCTCCTCCCACCACAGCAGAACAACTCTCCAGAAGTTCAGCTGTAGATGGAAAGCTGGACAAACCATCTTTGGAGCATAGTGGGCTGGTGTCTCAGTGACCACGTGTCCAACCTCCTGGCAGAACCAGGTGTGGTGCCAGGCACAGCCACCTGCTCCTCACAATCAGTACTGGCCTTGGCCAAGAATGAATGTGGCCTCCCACACACTCAGGTATATATTCTCAGTGCCCAGCAGACCCTGGCCAAAGACCTGAAGAGCATAAAGGAGAGCAGGATATGGTTAAGCACAGAGCCCCAGAGTCTCCTGAGGCCTAGTCCCGGGGCTGAAAACAGAAGACTTCATGCACACTATGACTCTACCTCCCTCAAGTATGAGAATCCAGGTATCCCTGCCCCAGTCCGTGGCTGTGGAGTGAGAGGACTCCACCTTCAATTCCCAAGGACAGAATGAAAGCTCACAGGTCACTTCATGTAGCTGGACAGGGGGCAGGGGAGGGCTTAGCCAGGAGGGTACTGTCCAGTTGTGCAACTCTTCCCTCTCCTCCCAGCATTCACGGAGCACCTGCTGTGCATTCCTCCTGCTGCTCTGCTCAGACATCTTCTCTTCCAGTAAGCCCTTCCTTGCCTTAGGCTGGATTGGGTGTCCCAGGTATGACCCCTCTCATCCACAGCACATGATTTTTTATTATTGTTATCACTTTTTAGCACTTGCCCTGTTGACCCAAGATGGTCCCTTATGTGAGGGGGGCAAGCAGAGGCAGGAACACTAAGCCCAGGCAGAAAAGAGGCCGCCAGGAGAGAGCTGGGCAGAGACTCCACTATCTGTCTCATTTTGTGTCTTTCTCAACATGCCTTTAGAATGAGATTCAGAAACAGGGATAGTCCTATGCAGAGCACAGAGGAGTATGGTTTGGATGCTATCATCTTCAGCATGGCCCAGGGTCACCAGTATTTTCTGGTCAGCTCCAATGCTGAATTGACCAGCCTCAATGACTTTAGGTTTAGGAAAAATAATAAGTTTCTGGATTACATGTCAGTAATACAGATGCTTTTATGGATTCTGACAGTCCATAGTGAGGGGTTAATGTAAAATGCCCTGGCAAGAACATCTGTCTCTGTTATAGCATGAGCCAAGCTGACACTGAGGGAGGCTACTCATGCCACATGGGGGTTAAGCTGTCTTTGATCCTCTATCAGAGCTGATGGCTGGTGAGTGCTTGCTGGGCAGCGCAGGACTCCCCAGCCTCTGTGTTAGAAGGTGGCCAACAAATGGGTCTCAGCTTAGAATGCTGTGAATCCTGCCTCTCCAGTCTCTCAGAGTGTTAGGGAGACATGGCCAGGCACCCCCTCCATCTGTCCTTGGAAAAACTTCCTGGAAGCTTCCTGGCTTTAGGAAACATTTAAAGCTCCCAGAGGTGGCTCTGGGCGGGGGTCAGCAGCTTTACAGGGCTCTGGTCCTGGTATGTAGCTAAACAGCTGGTGACCTTGGGAAAGACTCTGAACTGTCCTTTTGGGGGAATTTTTAATCTATAAAATTTTTCATCCATAAAATGCCTGAAAGACCTACCGCACTGTAGTATTAGTAATTTAAAGATCATTCCCTTAATGAATACTAAAGCACTTAGAAAAACTTAAGGCATTATCAAAGGCAAGGTATCAGAAATGCCTTTCAGCCATAGAAATGCGATTAGAGACCATGACCCTTTCTCGGGTCATGTCTTGCATATTTGAATCTCTGCACAGACCTAGAAGGGACCCAAGAGATTATTTTAGATTAATATTATTCTAGTTCTCAATGCTGGCAACTTATTAGCTGGGAGCTTTTTCAGAAGTATCAGTCCTTTACCAGCGCCCCCATATCATTACTCCAATCCCCCAACTCCTGTATTTTGATCCCATTAGTCTGGGGGTAAGATAACAACATTTATGTTTTTTTTAATGCCTCAGATGATGACATCTGAGAAGAGAGAGGCTGATTTGTAGGTAACAATGCAATGGGGATCAGGGAATGGCAGGAATTCCTGCATGGCTACACACCATGGATGTCACAGGTGGTGGGACAAATGGGAGAGCAGAGGCCACAGCTAAATCACCTCCGAGGCAGGACTGGCATCCAAACCCTCTTCCAACATTCAGACATCTATATCAAGAGCAAAGACCCTGTCGTTCGAAGTGTCATCTCTCATCTGTTATCACCCAATGTCCCACCCATAACATCAGCCCCATGAACTATTGCCAGAAGCAGGAGATGGCAGTTTCTTTGCTGGCATTTGTAGAAAAAAAAAAAAAAAAAAAAGCCTTTGGTTCTGCCTCCCACTTGAGGCTCTGAATTCTTCAGAATAGGGGCTGCATCTCCTCATTTCTGCATCCATTGATAGAGGAAATTAAACAGAAAACATGTTTGCTGGGCGAGTGAGTGAGTGAATGAACAAAAACGTTGGAACTACTCAAGTGCAAGGCTTAAATTTAAACCATGTATGTTATATAATGAAGCCATTTCTATGCTTAACTGACTCTTCTGCTCTAAATTTTAATTGAGTCAGCATAAAAATAATTTTGATAGTTAGCCAGGGCTGCACTGATGCTAAACGTCATGTGTACACACATTAAGAAAGGAGAAGGAAAAAGGAATGGGGCTTTTGATTCTCTGCCTAACTCACAATAAACCATCTATGGTTGTAATTGTTTATAATAACTTAGTGGCATAATTACTCCTGTGCAGGCTGTCCAGAGCAGCAACACAGAATGATCTCAAATACATTGAACACGATTTAAAATGAAGATGGACCTCACCTCTTGTCAGTTGGGTAAGCTTAGTCACAATATTTTAACCACTGACACTCACCAACCTCATCTTTAAAGGAAGATAATAATATCTACATTGCTGAATTATGAAGAGAGAAACTTAATGTAGTCAATTCCAATTGTATCTTCTTGGTCAGAACTACTCACTTGATGGCAACCTAAGTGCAAGGAAGGTTTGGAAATGTGCAGTGAAGGTCTACTAGCTCTTTATGGATAGTAGAAGCTCAGCAGATATAGATATAAATATAGATAGATGTAGATATAAATATATATACTTTATATATTTATATGTAATACACACACGTGTGTGTGTGTGTGTGTGTGTGTGTGTATATATGGTTTCCTCATACAATTTCTCCCACTCCCACGCTGGGAACACATTTATAATTTAAGAATATGTACTGGTAAAACTACTACCCTGGAAAGCAAGTTACCCAAGTTTGAGAACTCATCTCTCTCTATAATTGTTCCTTTTTTCTCTCCTTTATTCCTTCATTCACTCATTAATCAATGGATATTTTTCAGGCTCTCCCATGTGCCAAGTAGCTGTAGATGTGGTTAAGGGTGGCCTCTGTTTTCATGGTGCTGACATCCTGGCAGGGAGGTTTAGGTGAGCATGGAGTAATAGACAATAAGTAGGTGAGAAAGTGACTTAATACACAGAAAAAAATCCATATGGTGAAAAGTACTATACTAAAATGAAACTAGCTGGTGTGACAGCCAGTACCTGAGGAAAAGGAGAAGCATTTGAGTGATCAAGAAAGGTCTCCCAAAGGATTTGTCATTTGAATAGAAACTCAGATGACTGAAAGACTCATTCTTACACAGTCTTTATTACTGAGTAATGAGAACGTGCTGTGAAAACTAGAAGATGTCACTGCTGAGAAAGTGGGGCAGGGAGGTCAGCAAATCCTCTCCCTAAAGAAGAACAATACAAGTGAAAAAGCTCATCCAAACAACCATCTCAGGACTCTGGGAATTTATCAAAAGCAAATAATACACTGGGGGAATATTAGGAACAATTTTATGCCAATAAATTAAACAATTTTGATGAAATGGAAAAAAAAGTCTAAGGAAAAAAACCCAAATAATTAAAACTAACTCAAAAAGAAATAGAAAATCAGAATAGACCTCAATAAGCAGACAAATGGAATTACTAATCATTAAAAATATTCCCACAAAGAAAAACTCAGGCCCAGATGACTTCACTGGTGAATTTTGTTACATACTTAAAGAAGAAGTAACGCCAACCTTTTACCAACTCTTTCAGGAAATAGAGGAGGAAGAAACACTTGTCAGTTTTTTCTGTGTGGTCAATACTATTCTGTTATCAAAGTCAAACAAAAACATCACAGGAAAACTACAGAACAGTGTCTCTCATGAACGTGAATTCAGAATTTCTCAGTAAAATATTGACAAATCATACCCAGCAGCATAGAAAAAGTATTATACAACATGACCAAGTTGGATTCAGCCTAGAAACCAAATATTGGGTTAACATCCAATAATCAATGTAATACATTGAACAAAATTAGACCAAAACCACATGGTCATCTCAATTGCCATAGAAAAAGGATGAGAAGAAATTCAAGACCTACTCAAACTAATAGAGAAACTTCTTCAGCCTCACAAAAGCATCAACAAAAAAATGTACAGTTAATATCATGCTTAATGGTAGATGATGGAAATCTCTCTCCATAAGATGGAGACAAGGTAAGGATATTCACTCTCCATACTTCTATTCAACACTAAACTACTGATTCTAGACATTGAATTAAAACAAACAAAAAGATATTAAAGATATTTGGATTGGAAAGGAAGAAGTAAAAATGATCTTTATGCACAGAGAACATGAACCTGGATGTAGAAAATTCTACAGAGTCAACAAAATTCTCTTAGAATGAATAAACAAGTTCAGCAGGATTGCAGTTACGAGATCAATGTTAAAAAGCAGTTATATTAATATTTTTATGTTAGCAATGAACAATCTGAAAGTGAAATTTTAAAACTGACATTCAAAATAGCATCAAAAATAATAAATGCTTGGGAATAAATTTCAGAAAAGAAGTACGACTCGTATACTGAAAACTACAAAAACATAGCTCAGAAAAAAATAAGAAAGATCTAATAAGTGGATAAATAGTCCTGGTTCATGGTTTAAAAGCTTCAATATTATTATAATGGCAGTTTTCCACAAATTTGTTGGCAGATTAAACATAATTCCTACCAAAATTCCAGTAGGCTTTTTTGCAGAAATTGATAAAATGATTTTGGAAATGCAAAAGATCCAGAATCTCCAGAACAATTTTGAAAAGGAAAAACAAAGTCGAAAGACTTAGGCTTTGTGATTTCAAAACTTGCTATAAATTGACAGTAATCAGCACAGTGAGGTGTACTGGTATAAAACAGGAATATAGATCAATGGAACAAAAATAAGAGTCTACAAATAAACTCTTAAACTTATGATCAAGTGACTTTCAACAGAGATGCCAAGTTAATGTAGAAAGGGCAGTCATTGCAGTAAATAGTGCTAGCATAATATATCCACAGGCAAAATGATGAATTTAGAACCTTACCTCACGACAGACACAAAGACTAAAAATGGATCATTAATTAACTTATATGTAAAACATAAAACAATAAAACCTGTAGACTAAAACACAGGAGAAAATCTTCATGATCTTGCATTAGGCAATTAATTCTTAGATATGACATGAAAACCATGACTCATTAAAACATTTATATAATGGAGTTAATCAAAATTTAAAACTTTTGTGCTTCAAAAGACATTAAGACCATTAAGAATGTAAAAAGCAATAGACTTGGAGAAAAAAACTTACAAATTATGTATCTATTAAAGACTTGAATGCAGAATACATAAACAACTCTTACAATTTAATAATAAGACAAAACAACCCAATTTTAAAATGGGAAAATATTTGAGTAGATATTTCATTAAAGAAGATATAAGAATGATCAATAAGCACATGAAATGGTATTCAATCAATATCATTAGTCATTAGGGAAATGCAATTTAAAACCACAGTAAGCTGCCATTTCAGGCTTCCAAGAATGGATATACCATAACGATTTTAAGAAGACAATAACAAGTATTAACAAATATGAAGAAACTATAACCTTTATACATTTCTTGGTGGGAGTGGAAGAGTAAAATCATGCAACCACTTTAGGAAAACAGTTTGGCAGTTTCTTAAAAAGTTAAATATAAACTCACCATATGACCCAGAAATTTCATTTCTGGGTATCATCTAAGGATATGAAAAATACATGTCTACATACAGACTTGCACATGAATATTAATGGAAGTATTATTTATAATAGCCCAAAAGTTAAGTCAACCAAAATGTCCATCAACTCTGGTGAGTGTATAAACAAAATATGGTATAGCTATACAATGGAATATTATTCAACAATAAAAAGGAATACATTACTAATAAACAGTACAACATAAATGAATCTCAAAAACACTATGCTAAATAAAAGAAGTCAATCACAGTAGACTACATATTGTATGATTCCATTGGCATGAAAAGTCCAGAAAGGGCAAACCTATATAGACAGAAAGCAAATCTGTCTCAGGCGGCTGCCTGGAATTAGGGGTGAGAGCCCACCAACTGACTACAAATAGGCACAAGGGATCTTTTGGATGTAATAGAAATGTTCTAAGATTGGATTGCAGTGACAGTTACAGAACTCTGTAAATTTATATAATTGATTTATGCACTTACAATGGGTTCATTTTAAGGTATGTAAGTACTTCAATGAAATTGCTTTAAAAAATAGATTCTGATTCTCCAACATCACTGATAGAATAGCAGAGTCTTGGGTCCTATGGCAGCTGAGAGTGGAAATGCCGGGCAGTCAGAGGGACCCAGGAGGCACTTAGGGTTCTGTCTTCGTTTACATTTCTCCCTGCCTCACATTCCACCCAAGCAGGGTTCCTTCCCAAAGAGGTGGGATGGTGGTGAAAATGTGAAGGACCTTATGCTAAGGACAATGGGCAACCATCCAAGAGTTTAAGATTGAGGGCAACAAGATCCAAGTTGGGTTTCACAAAGACCCTCTAGTTGCTTGGTGAGGGATGAATTGAGGAGGGGGAACCTGGGGGCTAGGAGACCAAGTGGGTCACTCTGGCAATGGCCAACTTAGATAAATAAGGAACAGCAGGAGGCAGGAAACCCCAACTGGGAAGCCTCCCTTGTTTCTCTCATTTGCAGACCAAGAGGTGATAAGCTACAGGATGCAGCACTACTCACAGTGCCTGGCATGTGGCCAGCACACACTCCCTGTGCGTTTAATCATCAGTAGGTGTTACTCTAAGGTCCTTCATTGCTGTACTTTTTTCTAAGTCCTAATTCTAGACCTCAATGAGCATGTTTTCAAAGAGTCTTCCATCTTATCCACCCCCTTCCCAGAAGTCACTTCCAAGGAGTGGACAGAGTTATTTTTCGTGTGAAGCAGACAGTCATGGGTATCGGACACACTCACCCAGAGTTCCCTGGGAGGGCCTTCTGGAGGGGACCTTGGAGGTCTCAGTGGTGCTAACCCTTCTCCTTGCCCTTAGTGCCCTCAAGCTGAGGGCCTGGGGCTTGATGGGTTCTGTCCTAGGATATCAAAGGGCCCATCTCCATCCCCTTCTAAGAACAGGAGTTTGAGAGAAGCCAACAATTACCACAGAAATTGCATGAGGTCCCTAGAATCTTACCTTTCTCTTTGCATGCCATTTGGTCTCTGGTCTGACTCTCTGGTGACCACCTTGAAACTTGTATGTGTGAGAACACTGCATATTTGAAGTTCTGTTCAAATGCAGCAGTGAGGAACAAGGGTACCTATGTCCAGGGCGCCAGGAGCAGGAGCTAAGGGTGGGGTAGGGAGTGAGCAGCTTACAATAGCAATTGGGGAAAAAAGAGCAAGAGAGTCTAGTCCCTGGGTTCTGGGAAAGGGCTTGGATAATGAGGCAGGGGGAGGGCCAGTATAGAAGCAGAGGCCCATCTTGGGAAGATTCTTTTTTTTTTTTGTAGGGAATATCGCAAGTACATTGCCTATTTTATTTTATTTTTTATTTTATTTATTATTATTATACTTTAAGTTCTAGGGTACATGTGTACAACGTGCAGGTTTGTTACATATTGATTCATGTGCCATGTTGGTGTGCTA
>NW_016815776.1:577141-666735 GCF_001698545.2 Rhinopithecus bieti | reverse complement strand
TGGCTGCATAGTATTCCATGGTGTATATGTGCCACATTTTCTTAATCCAGTCTGTCACCGATGGACATTTGGGTTGATTCCAAGTCTTTGCTATTGTGAATAGTGCCGCAATAAACATACATGTGCATGTGTCTTTATAGCAGCATGATTTATAATCCTTTGGGTATATCCCCAGTAATGGGATGACTGGGTCAAATGGTATTTCTAGTTCTAGATCCTTGAGGAATGGCCAAACTGTTTTCCACAATGGTTGAACTAGTTTACAGTCCCACTAACAGTGTAAAAGTGTTCCTATTTCTCCACATCCCTTGGGAAGATTCTTAATTCAGATTTCATATCATCACTTATCTTTGAGGAAAATGTGAATTATAGCCGAAGGGAAATTTATTCATGTGTTCATTCAGGAAATATTGATTGAGTGCCCACTGTTGTCCAGTCCTTGCAGTGGGCACTGGGCACACATTAGAATCACAGTGGTGAATGAGAGAGACAAGTTCCTGTTCTTACAGAATGTCATGGTCCAATGCTGGGAGGCAGATAGAAAACTAGTAGTTTTAACATGGTGCAATGCTGGGGGAGCCCAGGCACTGAGGGATAACTGGAAGGAGATCTTAATCCAACGTGAAGATGCCTAGGGGCTGCGCCCTGAAGGAGGTGATGTGCCAGCAGAGACCTGAACAATGAGTGTGAGTTAGCAGGAAAACAGGGAAGAAAAGGGAGCATCCCAAACAGAGAACTGACCCTCAGCAAGGACTGGGCTAGGTAAAGCAAGGAAATTCCTGCTGGACTAATATTTCATGGAAGGAACTAATAAGCTCATGTACAAATGCATGAATAAATGCTGCCTCCAAAAATTGGTGGAAGCCTCAGAGTGTTTGGTGTTGATACAGAGGTGGGGGTGCTTGAGTTGCTGAGCCAGGGCAGCTTTGAGCCAAGCCGAGGTGGCATGCTAGGGGAAGATATTCCCATTTCAAAGGGATTTTTCAAGGAGACCCCCTACAGGGCTCAAAGCAAAGAATTCTTAGTATCTTCAAAATATGATGTGACTTATGCAGAGTTTTAGGAATTGATCAACAAATAAATGGTCTTATTTGCACAGCCCTGTACCACTGAATAGTCCTTCCCACAGCCCAGGGAGGACAGCAAGGCTATTGTGATCATCAGGGAAACCAAGGCCCAGAGAGGTGAGGGGACTTAAGGCCACACAGATGGTAAATGGTGGTGCCAGAACCAGGACTTCAAAATCTGACCCCTGGGGTTAAGCTTCCTCCCACCATTTCTTCATTTGCTCGCTCAACACTAACCGAGGCCTACATATGTCAATCTGTATTTGGGGCTGGTGCTTTGGACATAGATGGGGCAGAGGGAGCTGCACATTTGAGACAAAAACATTTTCCTTTGCTTATGATTCACAAAGCTGCTGGGAAACATCTAGAGAGAAATCGAGGTACAACCCCACACCCGGAGCCTGCATAGAGGGCCTCCCAAAGAGCTTGTATTCTTCCTCCTGGGGGACCACGCTCCAGGGCATCTCCTCACTGGCATTCTTAGAAAGGGGGCTGGCACTTGCTGGACCAGAAACCCTTTCCACGCACAGCTGCTTACCTACTAGCTTGCCAAGGACAAGGTGACATAGGAGGGAAACAAGCCACAGTGCCCTTGCCGTGACAGTCAGGCATGCTCATCTGCTGGGTGTCAGAGAGGCACATGTGCACACTTTCCCTGATCGTACTGATCCCTAGGATGGATGGACAGTGTCCTTACCACCCCTCCCCTCCCGGAAACTGCTGGCTAGGATTCATGCTGGAAAAACCTTGCTGTGTAAATGGAGACACTGGGGGTAAGGAGAAGGTGACACTTAAGAGTATGGGCAGAATCCCCAGCCTAGAGCAATCAGTCTGATTATTTGTCTCTCCTGGAACCAGTCATGAGACAGGAGACAGGATCTGTTCTGCCTTGAGAGAGCATTTAAGAAAGCAGGCATCAAATATTTAGAAACAAAAATATGTCAGTCTAAACCAAGATACTTAAAATACATGGCAGCAGGTCAAACCCGCAGGCTGATTTCAGACAGGTGCCTGAGGAGGACCTCCTCATAGAGGGCCCTTGCATTGTCATTAGCTCATGCTTGCCTTCCCTCTCTCTTCCACCCCGGTGAGTTCCTGCCTTTCCTGGGCCTTCACCTCACTTCATTTGCTCTGCAATTCCCTCCACTCTCTGCGCCAGCTCAGACACTGCCTCTTCCAAGCAAGAGCCCACAGAACCCCTCAGCTGAGAGTGATTGTTTATGTCTCTCTCAAAACTCCAGCCAAGGTTGTTCCTATTTGAAATTTGTCCTTGTACTCAGGACCTTTCTTATGTATTTGGATTTTTCCCTTGTAGCCTCAGGGACCAGCTGGTGACTGGGAAAGCTTGAAGAGCCAATGTCCTGGGCGTTATGAATGACAAGGCTGCTCTTAGCAGCCAACCCAGGGTAGAACTAGCACCAAGCAGGGGCTCGGCAGCATCTGCAGGAAGGAAGGCCAAACCAAACTCAGGTGGACTTAGAAGGTGGGCTTGGTATGGTGGTTAGTGTGGGCATGGTGATTAAGCACTTGGTGCTGGGCCCACCACCAGATTCCAGCCCTCCCACCCTATGCTGGATGATCCACAGGTGCATGGAAGGGGTGCTTTAGACACCAGCAGAATAGGAGGATGCATAAACAGAAGAATAATTCAGCTACAGGGAAACGTATTTGGAACTTCAAAATTACGGAACTTGGAAGCTACACTTATCTTAGCCAAAAGACCGAGAAGCAGTGCGGCGGCTCATGCCTGTAATCCCAGCACTTTGGGAGGCCGAGGTGGGCAGATCATGAGGTCAAGAGATCGACACCATCCTGGCCAATATGGTGTAACCCCATCTCTACTAAAAGTACAAAAATTAGCTGGGTGTGGTGGCGCCTGCCTGTAGTCTCAGCTACTTGGGAGGCTGAGGCGGGAGAATTGCTTGAACTTGGGAGGCAGAGGTTGCAGTGAGCCAAAAAAGAATTCAGCTACAGGGAAATGTATTTGGAACTTGACTATTATGGAACTTAGAAGCATTTTATTTCCAGCACCTACCTGGGTTTTGTGTTCATGTCTTGAATTATTTGTTTCTATTTTGAACTGTGAGGGTTGTGGGGCTCCACAGCACCTTTAATACACGAGATCCCTAATGTTCTTATTCCAGCCCTACCTGTACCTCTTATTAAATCTGTAGTATTGGGCATGGTTGGGAACCTCTCTGAGCCTCAACTTCTTCATTTGTAAACCATATGGTAGTAGTTACCACACAGGGATGTTTGATTAAAGTAGGGAAGCCCAGTTTCAGTGCTCAGCTCAAGGCCTGGAGCAAAGTGAGGGCTTAGTTAACACAGTTGTCACCGGAGCTATCCTGGCCCAGGAGGAAGCAGGAGTGGTCATGTTACATCACTGGAGAGAAGGAGGGAAGCAAACTTGTCTTCAGACCCCAAAATCTAAACCAGGGAGAGCACTGGAAACTCCTAGGTGATTATTTTTTATTTATTCCAGTGCATGTTTACTGAGCACCTAAAATGAGTCAGTCACTGTGTGCTGGGAGTGCAGAGCAGGGATGCCTAAGTTAGCCTGAGGATGGCCATGGTCAAGAAGGTCTCCCAGATGAGGTGGCCTGGCTGTATTTTAAAGGACTAGTGGCAAGTTGTATGAAGCTGTGTACCCCCCTCCCCCGCCAGAGCACTCCACATGCTTTCCTCCATTGCTTGTGCCCTAAGCAGTTAGCACCATCAACAAGCTCCCTGCCTCTGGCTTCCAGTTGCTTAAGCCAGTGGAACTCAGCAAGAGCTCAGAGGAAGAAAAGGGAGTCATGCCAGAAAAGGGAGTTCATTGCCCTGGAACCCTCCTGCCTAGCCATTACAGGCTGGATGTGCCCTTAACCAAGAGCTGTAAGTCCTGTTAGATGGCCCCATCATCACATCCTCTGGCTTCAGGTCTCCAAAACCACTTCCTCATCCCCCACCCCAGGCCAAGGAGTGGTATCTATGTCCCTGGTTCCTGCCTGATCCCCTGTGGTTTCTCTACACTCAAACCCCACCCTCATGAATAGGCCGCTTATAAATCGTTCCTGTTTCCTCCTAGGACTCTGACTAGCATAGGTAGGGAATTACACAAAGACAGAGATAAAGAGGAGCCCACCACCTGTGCAAAGACTGGTCAGGATTTGAACCCTGAAAGGCCCTCTGCATGGGTGGACCTTCAGGCTAGAGAAGTAAGCAAGGACTCTGTGACTTTTTGTGTGAAGCCCTTTCCTTCCAGAGCACCCACAGCATACTATTCATTTTATGTGAACATTTCAGAAACATTTATATAGCATCATCATTCATGGATTTTCTTACAGTGTTCTGGGTAACCTTTAAAATGAAAGCAGTCTGGAAAGCAGTTAGAAAGGCAAGCAAAACCTTCCTGTACTCTCCTGGTTAGCTTGCCTCCCTCACAGTGCATAATTTAGACATTTTAACTGACCATTTTCTGGGACAGTGTGAGCTCTTTTAGGATGAGACTTGCCATCTTTTCTGGGTCACAGTGCCCACCTCAAGTAGAGGTTCAGTAGCTTGTTTTTAAATAAATAAATGAGTCTCTGGCTAGATTGTTGCTTTTCTGTTACCCAGCAACATCTAAGACCGATTGTTTAAATGAGGAAGAATAATTAGTAAATTCATCAGTTGGATTCCAGACACTTCAATTGTTATAGCTTACAATTTAATTGTCTTGTGTAAAATTCATTAACAGTCATTATAAGTCAACAATGAGAAAATAAGAGATAGTTTTATGTCACAGGGTTTTATGAACTTCATACTTGCATTTCATTGCAGACAACAGAGGAAGGCCAGCCACAGAGCTTTCTTGCCCCTAACATCACATATTAAACCTGGGATCAGCATAAACTAACTGTGATGATTTATCCCAGAAGATCTTGCATGGATGGATCCCTGTTTGGGCAATACATTTGCTATCCTCTGGACACAGAAACAGAATCTGATCAGTTGACATGTCTGATAATAATTTTTTTAAAAAAGAAAAAAAAATGAAAATATGCCAACATGGTCCTTTCAACTTTGGCTTGGCCACATGAGTTGGAGCTAAATATTAGCTGAGCCACTTTGGACCAAACATACTGCTCCTGTGGCCACAGCATACCCCTCCTCCACCCCCAGCTTGTTGCCTTTCACTCAGACCTGCCTCACTCATTTGTTACCTAGCCTTGTATTACTCACCAGGAATTAAAACCTCTAATTGTAGACTGTGGAGAATCATGTCTATAGATGGACACACATGGCCCCACTATGGGTAGCACCACCCAAAGCAGCCAGTGGGCTCCCTGCGAGTTGTTTCTGGGGATCATTTTGTGTTATAGATGTGTACTGTATAGCAAAATATAAAAGCACACATTTATAATGAGGACTAATTAGGATTCCTTCCACTGGGTTGGCGGGGGGTCATGTCTTTAGAGTCACCCCTTTAGGGCAAGTTAACTTTCATAGAAACACACTCCATTAGTCATGAGTGACAGGTGAGAGGATGTGTGAACAGGTCGTCTGACAGGGACTGGGTGATCCAGAGCAGGGCCTCTCAACCCTGGGTTAGGGTGCACAGCCTGGGCCTTCCCTAGAGTCTGCTTCAATTACTCACCATTGAGGCCTGCTGTCAGCATATGTCAAAGCACCTCCCATGCCCACGCCTTGATTCTCATGTCAGCCAAAGTGCAGAATTGCTGGTCCCAAGGAAGTCTTGTTAAGGTCAGTAGTCATGGGATTGAAGTACATTCCAGGATAGAAAGCTTGGGGTCTCTGCGTATACCACCAGACCAGAAACCCAAGTTGGCTTTGTGTTGTTCACCCTGGATTTTTCACACAACACAGTGTCTGGCATATTGTAGGTGCTCAGTATATATGTAGAAGAGGGAGGGAGAGAAGGGAGGGAATTGTCATGGAAAGCCTATGACCTGGTTAATAATGATCTGGCAGTTCTAGAATGTGGTTGTTGTATCAGGTTTCAAGGAGGAAGAAGAGGACCCCAGCACAACTCCACTGGTCTGAGAGAACTTTATTTACTCTACACGCCCTCACCCCAGGCAGTCTAGATTAGAGCTTAAGTGGGAAGTACACACAGCTGAAAAAAGAGAGCCTTCGGGCCTGCAGAAGAACAAATACACATTTCAAGGATGAGTTGCCTTCTGGGAGCTGAATAGCTTTTTCTAATGTGAAGCTCCCAGCAGTTGGGGGCATGCTGGATGCATAAGCACACTTTATTTCTTCCATCATAATCTAAGCACACACATGCCCTGCCCCAGCACCAGCCCCACCGACCCCTACCCTGGACAAGTCAGACACACGACACATACCTCCAGCAACTTGGCCGGGAGGGCATGGTGACTGCAGACATCAAACACCCATCTGAAGGTCTGTGATTTCTACAGAGTTTGGGTCTCATAAAAATTTAAACACCTGCTAAGTGAAAACAACACCTTTTGCTGTCTTTCTGGCAAACAACTTCTGTAGAAATTTTTTCACTTCTCAGAGGTGACATATTTCACAGGCAATTCCCGTGGTACTGAAGCTGCTAACGGATAAAGGGAGCCAGGTGAGGCAGGCCTTCCAGGAGTCCCAGCAGGTACCTCTGGAGGCAGGGATCTGAGAGGCCTTTTGAAGTGAGGGGTTCAGGGCTGCATTTAGGCTGACCTTTGAAGATAAGGGGTAGAGGCTGGATCTGGAAGACATAGACCTGCAAGTTCGTTGGAAAAAATCTATAGAAGATGGAGAAAACCTACTCACTGGAACACAAGCATTTGGGGGTGGGCAGGGGGTGGGAAACAAGGAACTGTGGTAACCAAGGCCTGAACATGTTGTTACAGCAGCCCTCAGAGACTAATGCACACCCAACCCTGACCTTCATCAGGGCTGGCAGGTGGCTGCCCCAGAACCTTCCTGTAAATCAGCCCCTGAGGCCCTGCCCTCCAGTTGGCCACCTGTGCCTGGGCATGTTGGGTCTTAGCCCACACTCAGACCAGAGCCTCAATATCCATCGTCCCATGGAATCCTTCCTCACAGAAAGACATAGAGGGAAATTAGATCCTTACTTTCAGCTGAGAGACTACAAGTCAGGGAGGTTGTAGGACTTGCCAAGGACCACACATGCATTAATTTCATGGTACCTCTACCAAACCAGTTATGGTCCAATAGCAGGCAGCACACATTCAGAACATATGTGGTCTGGAAGCTTCACATTAGACTGTGGCACTTCTGATAAGTGGGCATGCTGTCTGAAACTAGCCCTAACCCTAGGAACATACCTACATTTCCCTTCCCAAGCAGAGTTGTTGTAATACGTTGATGTTTCATGATGGGCTGTGGGAGGCCAGAGAGACCAAGCCAGTTAACTATTGCATAGCAACCGGGTTTGTACCTGGGGATAACTTCAAGGACCTAAGATGAAAGTGGAGGACCTTGGGTGAATATATCCCAAACCTGAAAGATCCTAGAGCTGGGAGGGAGGAGCAGGAGCTTAGTCTGCTGTTGCCCTGCCTAGAATCCCACACTTGAACATTCATGCCTTTCTCCCTGGCCACCATGCTCCTCACAGTATCTGGGATGAAATTTTCACTCCTCAGTCTGCTTCCTCAGAGCATCTTGAGATGACCTCCTGATCCCTGTTGCTGGTCTCATCTATAGACACTTGTCTGAAGTTCCCCTTCTCTTTAATTGCACTGAGATGCCTGAAATTCTCCCAAGCATAGCATGCTGTGCTCCCTGGCCTTTGCTCATGTTGTTTATTTTGCTAGAGCATCTTTTCCCGCCTTCCTGGTTAGGTATTTCCTCTTTCTGGAGGCCATTCCTGAATGCAGATGATGACTTGGGATGCGCAAAGTATCCCTTCTCTATTTCCAAAGCACTTCATTTGCTGACAATAACATGAAGCGATTTGGTGTTGCCAGCTGAGATGCACTAAAATTTCCCTGAATCCTTGAGATTCTGGTATCAAAGCAGGTAGTGGTGAGGTGAGTCTGAAGACAACCCTCAGAACACAGGCAATTCCATTAACATGGAGATGGCAAAATGGTGAGATGGCCATTTGACCAGCTATCTTAAGCGTACCCTGTGAAGCACTAGTCCCATGTAATGCTCTATAAAAATGCAGTTCCAAGAAAGCATAGTAATGGGAACACTGGTTCTCTTGGAAATTCACAGTGCAAATGAGTATACTGAAGGTTCTGGCTCACACCTGTAATGTCAGCTTTTCAGGAGGCCAAAGCGGAAGAATGGTTTGAGGGCAGGAACTGGACAACATAGAGAAACCCTTTCTCTACAAAACATGTAAAAATTAGGCATGATGGCATGTGCCTGTAGTCCTAGCTACTCAGCAGGCTGAAGCAGGAGAAATCACTTGAGCCTGGGATTTAGAGACTGCAGTGAGCTGTGACTGAGGCATTGCACCAGCCTGGTGGACAGATTAAGACCCTGCCTCTAAAGTTAATAAATAACTAATTTTATTTATTATTTTAGTCCTCCAGTGATGGCGGAGAGCTCTCTGTCTCCTTGCTCCTTGCTCTGAAAAAGTCACAGCCTAAAAAAGGCTCTGAAAAGTCTTGCAGTTAAGAAACCTGTTTTTAACTTGGTATTTTCTAAAGATATGTAGCTATGAAAGGAACTGTGACTGTGTATAACATTAAGAGAAAGCAGCCATGCCCTGGCAAATTCTGTCACAATTCTATTCCAACACTGATAATAGGAGAGATCATCACATTAAAACCCTGAGGACCGTTGTTCTTATTCTTAGGAGAAGCTGAGATCAGCCATTAGAGAAAATGGCCTCTTCCCCCTACTGCCCCTTGAGTGACCACCAAGCATAAAAACATGCCCAATGTTAACAACTACATTTTCAACTGGAAAATGATCAGATTTCTGCCTTGCTGCACTCTCACAAAAGGTGCATTCTGAGTGCTGCTCTGTGATGTGCTGTCTATTATATTGAGCAGGAAAATCAGAGACCAAAAGCCCAGAACAAATCTCTCTGTCCTCCCTTGATTCAGGCTGTGGGGCTGTCCAACCAGAATACAGAGACCGTCTTTAAGACAAAGAGCACTCTAAGTGCAAAAGGGCACTGACAATCAGTACTATTAGCTCGGGAGGGAGAGAGCTCTATTTTAGGGCAAAGGAACAATCACTCTAGACTACATACACCATCATGTGTGAGGCTCTGACTGTTGGTAAGTCAGGAAATGCAGTTGTCTCTTTGGAGAGCAAGGTGAAGTCTCTCTTCCCAATCATCAGGAGGGGACAGGGTCAGAGCAAGGAGACAGGGAGCTCTCCGCCATCACTGGAGGACTAAAATGGGCCATTAACACCTGCCAGGACTTTCTGATAGACTGGACATCTTGAGTGCTCTCAGCACTCTTCCCTTCCTGACCATTCAGGCTCTAGACCGTCTCTCCATCTTCTCTGCAGGCCCCAGTTGCAGACCCTTGTCACTGAGCCTGGATGGCTTCCATCACCCCCTGACAGTCTTCCTGTCCCATGTTGTTCATTCTTTGTTCCCCTGCAAAAAGGGCCTCCTACAGCATGGCATCCTTCCTACACTTTCAATGGCTGCCCTAACTTCAGCATATTCCACAAACTCCATCCCACTGGTGTTGACATCACAGACATTAAGATCTGATCCTGATTTACTGTTTAATTCTGTGACCTTAAATTCTGTGACAGAAGCCAGGTTGATCAGTCATCTGTTCTGTGTCTCTGCTTAGGCCCTCTTCCCATCTCCTCCTCCTTTTTTTCTTCTTCCTTCTCCTCCTCCTTTTTTTCTTCTTCCTTCTCTTCCTCCTTCTTTTCCCCCTCCCGTCAGTCTGTCTAAACACTGTTGTCCTTTATAACCCAACTCAAGTTCCACATCCTGCCTGGTGTGTCTTCACAGAATGATCTTTGATGGGACCCGCTACTGATGACTCTTGTGGTGTGTAGCCTTCCTCTTATGTTCTATTAATTAGTTTATTTAGGCTTTGTGTTTGGGTTTTTTTTTTTCCTCTAATGGCCCTCTGTACTGTAGGTCTGTTTACTATTTCATTAATCTCTATTCTTTGGGTATGTTTATTGAAAACACTAATAAAATTGTTAAACCCCTACTGAAGTTATAAAGAAAATAACAAATTTCCTGTGTAATTCATAACCGGAATGAAAAACAAAGACATCAGATATTAGATAATATGGTATTACAAATAACTTAGGACAATAGATTTGAAATTTTAATTTTAGGAACAAATTTTAAAATAGAACTTATCAAATTAATGCAAGAAGAAATAGAAAACCTAAATGATCCTGTAGCTCTTAAATAAATGAAATTAACAATTTTCATAAATAGATACCTGTTCTTTCTGAGCATACTGAGAGCTTCCTGATGGCTTTCATGTTAGTCTTACATAAATAATATATATCTCAATTTTGCTATTATCAACTGATCATTTTTAGCAACCTGGTAAGGTTTGAGAGAAGGAAGACAGCTGGTCACAGACAACTTTATCACTCCAATTATTTCCTCTGACTACAGCCCAGCTTAAAGCCTTTGCATTTTGCAGAATTTAAGACTGACACGTTTCTTGGCCTTCTCCCTTCCTGTGCCCACCTAGGAGCCAATGTGGTAGCTCTGAGTCTTGATGCCTGGACTCTATAATGGTATGTATGGATGGGCACTGCTCTTTGTTGCTCACAAAATGTAGCTGAGGGGAGATGTAGTTGAGGGGAGATAGAGCTGAGGGGAGATGTAGCTGAAGGGAAATGTAGCTGGACTCTATAATGGTATGTATGTATGTATGGGCACTGCTCTTTTTTGCTCACAAAATGTAGCTTAGTATGTAGTTGAGAGGACCAGATGATCTGACTCAGTTTTCACTGGAAATGTGAGTCATGTTTTCATTCTGGTACCTTAAAGAAACTGGAATGAGGAAGAGACACACATTCAAAGAGAGAGTTCAGAGGGAAAGGATAAATGTCGTGCTTTGTGATTCCTGGAGATCTCCATTCAGAGGATGTTTGCTTGAGGAAGGGGACCCCTTACCATTGGATGACAACTGTGGGAAGCCTTTGCACCTGTGGTGACTGACATGCCTTGGAAGGCCATGACAGTTTTTATTCATGGGGACCCAGCCTTAAGCATATGCCTCATGACCAAATGAGCTCTGTCTTCTTTTCCATTTTGTTTTATTGCCCGATTACCCTAGTTTTATAGTTTGTAGATTATATTCTTTTAGTATTCACTTTGCTCTTTTGTTTCTTGCATTTTAATTGTTCTCATCTGACTTGTGCCTTAATGTCTCTTTTTTACCTCACTTTTACATTTACCCATGGCTTATATTTTATCTAGTTCTCTCATCACATTCAACTTTTATTTTGGGCCTTATTTTTATCTTGCTCATTTTTATTTTAGCCCTCTTATTTGCCTTATATGTTGTTTTAAATGATTTTGGCCTTGATTCATCATTTTGTTGATAGCTTACTATTCCTTTATTGTCTTTTTTTGCTCTTTAATTACAAAACAGAAAGTCTGGGGCAGAATCATAAGGAAACCAGTTGTGAGGGTTTTAGAAACATCTTGGATGCCCAGAAACAGTAAACTACTTATGCTAACTCCATACAATAAATACTCACTAGAAGAATGCAGAAAAATATCAAAAAATAAGTGCAGTTTAGGATGTTTGAGCCTCATTAGAAATGAAAAATTATCAACATCTATGATCTCCCTGTGTCACTCGCTCTGGGGTCCCTCTCTGCTCTTCTGCTCCATGTGCTCTCTCCAAACAATTGAGGTCTGCTTTTCCAAGCCAACCTAACCACTGAACTCAAGTTTGCATGCCTTATAGTCCAGAATTCCCTACTCTCTGTCTCTGTCACTGATAGCCAATTCCAAATGCAAAGGAGAGAGGATCAGAGTGAGCAGTTCAGCTTGGCTCAGTTTTCAACTTCTAACCTTCACCTCACCGCCATCAGCTGTAGACGACAGAGGGCAGTGAGAGGTACTCAAGGCTGCCCCTTCTAGGCTGCTGCAGGTAGGCTCCTAACCAAGGGTGATGACGGAGAGGGATGGAATGGAGGCCTGATGCTTTCTTCTTTCCAGATGATCTTGTGGCAGCATCACAGCCTCCTGCCAAAGATTCCCCTCCTTTCTGCATTTTTCCTCTGTTTCTTCTCAGTTTAAAAATATTTAGTGGAATAATGCAGTAGACAAATGGCCAAAATTCTAACTCTTCCTTCTGATGGGTAAACCCTACATGGATTTAGCTTTTCAATGCTATTACAAAGTTGTTGCTGTTGTTTTTCACATCGTGTTGCATAGAGTTCCTGTGAGGAGTTATGTCCTAAATCCCATGTCTTGTCTGATTGTACGATCACATTTGGCAAGATTTGCCAACAGGAGAGCAGTATCAACATTTAATCGAAATAAACTACCATGTTATTTGTGGTATTCTCTTAACAATTCTTGGAAGGAAGCATAAGGAAAGGTCCACAGGCCGGGTTTATATTGTTCTTCTCTCAGTTTGTCTTGATGAGGTCTTAAAGCGAGCAAGAGCCATGTCCCTGCCCTCTAAAGTTAAAGAAAGGAACATACTTTTGCTATGGGTACTCCCTTATTTTTTTTCCCTGGTAGCAGATGCATACTGGAATTGGCCAGAGATTAGAGGATTTCAGGTTAGTGTTTTACACACACACACACACACACACAGAGAGAGAGAGAGAGAGAGAGAGAGAGAGAGAGAGAGAGAGAGTTATATGCCATAAAATGATGTTTTGGTCAATAACAGACCACATATATGACAGTGATTCCAAAAGATTATAATGGAGCTAAAAAATTCGTATTGCCTACTGATGTCATAGCCATTGTAGCTCATATCATTGCACATTACTCATGTGTTTGTGGTGATGCTGGTGTAAACAAACCTACTGCACTGCTAGTCATATAAAAGTATAGCACATGCAGAAGGTATAGGACATAATACTTGATAATGATAATAAATGGCTATATTACTGATTTATGTATTTACTTTTTATTGCTATTTCAGAGCACAGTCATTCCACTCACAAAATATGTTAACTGTAAAACAGCTCAGACAAGTTGTTCAGGAGGTATTTCAGAAGAAGGCGTTGTTATCTTAGGAGATGAGAGCTCCATGCATGTTATTGACCTTGAAGAACTTCCAGTGGGACAAGGTGGAAGACAATGATATTGATGATTCTGACCCTGTGTAGGCCTAGGCTAATGTGTGTGTTCGTGTCTTAGTTTTAACAAAAGTTTAATAAAAAAAAAATAAATTGCAAAATAGAAAAAAGCTTATAGAATAAAAATACTAATATAAAGAAAGAAAATCTTTTTTACAGCTATACAATGTGTTTTAAGCTCAGTGTTACAAAACTCAAAAGGTTAAAAATATTTAAAAGCTTATAAAGTCCAAAAGTTATTCAGCTAAGGTGAATTTATTATTCAAGAAAGAAAAATATTTTTAGAACATTTAGTGTAGCCTAAATGTGTAGGGTTTATATAAAGTCCACAATAGCGGGTAGCAGTGTCCCGGGGTTTCATATTCACTCGCCACTTACCCAGAGTCACTTTCAGTCTTGCAGGCTCCATTCATGGTAAGTGCCCTGTACAGGTTTACCACTTAAAAAAAATCTTTTACACCATATTTTTACTGAGCCTTTTCTATGTTTAGATATGTTTAGATATATACATAGTTACCATTTTGTTATAATTTCTTTCCTACAGTATTCAATACAGTAATTTGCTGTACAGGTTTGTTGCCTATGAACAACAGGCTACACCATATAGCCTAGGAGTGTAGTAGGCTGTACCACCTAGATTTGTGTAAAAGTCTACTTTATGATATTTGCTCAACAATGAAATTATCTAATGACAAGTTTCTTAGAATGTATCCCTATCCGTTAAGTGATGCATGACTCTCTTAATGTATATAAATGACCAGATACTTCATCTAGCACCTACTCTGGATGACATAGAGTAGATGCTCAGTAAATATTTGATGAATAAACTGCAAAGCCATCTGGCTCTAATAGACTAAGGGAACTAATATCTGAATATGTTTAATTATATTCCAGGCCCTTTACAAGCTTAAGCTGTATGAGGCCAAGGACCACAACCTTCTTAAATGAATAGAATTTTTCCATAGATGAATAGTGTTCTACTCACAGTAGGAAAGGTATAACTCAAAATGCAGTTAATTTAATGTGTTTATTTATAGTTGGTGCTATGATATCTGCCTGCCAGGGACCTGAGACCTAGGCTTACTTGTGGGCACTATGATCCTATTGTTCATCTGAACCTGGCTGTGGATAAAGCAGCAGGGAGGTTGTGAGTCCAACTGGAAGAGCTTCTTTGGATCCTCGTACTTAGAAAGAGCATGGGCACAGGAATCAGAAATACTGGGTGACTTACTGGCTGTGCAGCCTTGGGTGAGTCACAAAGCCTCTCTGAGCTCCAATTTACTTTTCTCTAAAATGTGGTAAAATAGCTAGCTCTAAGGAGCATTACCCAGAATTAAACGTGCTGATATGTGTGAAACACCACATCTCGTGCTTGATGTGTAGTAGATGCTCAGTTATATATGGCTTTACCCTTCCCTCCCACCTTTCCTCATTCCTACGGCAATCAGTGCAGCTTAGATCATAGCCTCAGCCTGCTGCTACTCACTAAAATGAGCTTGAGGTCTGAAGTCTTCATCTGTTGTGGTTGACTGTCCACATTAGCTTAGCAGCTGGGCTTCCCCTGCAATAGCACATTCTGCTCCATTCCAATCTTCCTGTCTGGCAAGAAAGGTGCTAATTCAAAGCCCCAAAGAGCTCCCACATTCTGGAGGCATAAAGAGGCACAGTTGAGTCACTTTCCCCTTTAGTTGCTGCTGGGTGTTTGCCAGCAGGAGCTGAGACCATCTCACTTAGCAGGCCTGTTGTTTCTCTGCTGATAGTGTTGGGTGCCAGCATGGCCAAGAAACGAGGACACGATCTCTGGACCATATTGAGAGGGATGTACACCCAGAGTACCCTAGGAGACTGACCCAGGAGAGGTCACAGTCACCGTGGAGGTTGCCAAGAAGGGGAAGGAGGAGACAGTGACTCTTCAGAATAGCTCAGTGGCTGAGACATTCTGTGGATCATAGGGAAATCATTCAGCCAGGGTCTTCGACCCCTATGGTGGCATCCACCCCGTGAATTAGAAGGCTTGCTTCATTTCCTGGGAGGTTGACATCAGAGTAGTGGAGTGCTGAAGATGCAATGCCTTTCCTCCTAGGGAAGGGAACATGGGAGGCTTCACTTTAAAGTAAAATAGCAAAACACAGCATCAACTTTAAAATGTGCATGCCCAGTGTATCCACTTTTAGGAATTCATCATCATTTTGTCAGTGATATTTTAAAAATATATGGAACTGTTCATCTCAGTGCTATTTATGGTTGTATAAAATTGGAAATAACATACATTTCAACCATTTGGGTACAGGTTAAATACGTTTGCCATATCCATAGGATGGAATATTATGTAGGCATCAAAATAAAACTTGTAGGGAATCTTTAATAAGCTAGGAAAATGATCTTATAATATAAAATAAAGATGCAGGGTACAGAATTATACATAATGCATGATCTCTACTATTTAATGAAAGTTCACTGAAAGAAGACTGGAAGTAAATGTGCCTAAAAGTTACTACCAAGTGCCTCCAAAAAATAGGATTACCATTCCTTTTTTGCCTTTTTATATTTTAAATTTTATCTACTGAGCATAAAAATTGACAATGAAACAAAACCCACCAAGAGATACTAGTGTAAGTGATACTGAATCCAAAGACATTGACTTTCTGGTGGAATTTCAGGCAACACTGGGGGAAATTGTTAGAATAAGAGCCATCTCGTGCCTGTTGAATGACCCCACCCAGACGGTGGTCTCTAGAACAGACCACTGAGCCAGCTCTGACAACACTGGGCTTGAGGAATGGCCAAAAATATGTGAGGGGCATTTGGGAGTGTGTGCCTGTCACAGTCAGGAGACCCCATCATAATCAGACCGTTGTGGGGCCCTGGTGGAAGAGGAGGCAGGGCTTCTACTGTGGGTTAGCCCTGTTCCCTGAGCAAAGCAAATGGTGCACTCATGTTTGATCTAAGACTGTCCAGCCAGGTGTCAACTGGAATGCTTCTCAGATTGGCTCCCTCAGGGGATGACACTAACAATGAGGTAATAAGTTTATTTATAGCTCTTTTACTGAAGTACTTGAGAATTTCCTTTTTAATTCTACAATTCCTCCAAGTTTTGGAAACATTGACAATTATTTTCATTTCTTCTTGAGAAAATATGGATGGTGGCATGAAGCCTATTTAAGCACCTTCAGCAAACTCCAAAACATCTTTCTTACTGATCCTATTTCCTACAAAGTACCACCTTCTCTGCCTCACTGACCGTGCATCTGTGGCCAACGCTGAGGCATAACTCCTCATTCATTTAGTAAGCATGCTGTGAGCCCCACCATCTGCTGGAACCAATCTTTTCTCACAGAGACCGTGATACAGGGGAACACAGACAGGCAACCCATGGCTGAACTGTGCATTCCTTCTGGGGTCCTATCTTCTTCTTCCTTTGTGGCTTATGCATAGGACCAAGGTGGATCTTGAAGGGCAATGGAGGAAGTGTAGTTGTGGGCCTGGTAGCTCAGAAAGCAGAGCATGTTCACCTTGGGTTTGGAGTCTGTATTTGTTTTCTATGCTGCCATAACAAAGTACCAAACACTGGGTGGCGTAACCCAGCAGAAATGTTTTGTCTCAGAGCCCTCAAGGCCAGAAGTCTGAAATCAAGCTGTCGGCAGGGTCATGCTGCCTCTGACTCCAGGGGAGGATCTTTCCTTGTCTGTTCTAACTTCTGGTGGTTGGCAGCAGTCGTTGGCATTCCTTGGCTTGCAGATATGTCACTCTAGCCACATGGCCATTATCTCCCTGTGTGTTTTCACATCATCTTCCTAATGGGCCTGTCTGTCTCTGTGTCCAATTTTCCCCTTTTGATAAGGACATAAGTCATATTGGATTGGAGCCCACCCTAGTGACTTCATTTTAACTTGGTAACACCCATAATGACCCTATACCAGATAAGGTCACATTCTGAAGTTAGGACTTCACAACATTTTATGGGGGAAACACACAATACAACCCATAACAGTTCCTAAGGCTGACTCTGCCAACTCTGTAGCCTTGGAAATCATAGTGTCTTTGAACCTCAGCCACCTGTAAATTGGGAGTAAAAAGAATACCTAAGTCCTGTGGTCATTGTGAGTTCTAAATTGTGTAAAGCTCATAGCATGATACCTGACTTATCATAAATGTGAGTTCTCATCATTCCACTTACTGGCCACGCTGTTCTCCCATTCAGGTGAGATTGTCTAACTTTAACCAACTAGGGCTGACACCATGGCCTTGACTCCACAGAGCAGAAGGTCTGAGTGTACCACACCAGCAGGGACCTCCCAGGTGAATCAGCTGGATGTTTCCAGCAAAAGCATAGTGCCAGAAACAGGCTGGTGATAAATCAGTTTGCTGAACTGAACAATTGGAGCTTTCCATTTTTACACAAAGTCACAGAGGCCATGTTTGCCACGAAGTCTGCCAAGTATCAGAAAACAAGAGGTCTTCAAAGAATAAATCTGGGTTCAGACTAGTAAGCACTGAATTGAAAAACATGATGTGTCCATGCCTACTCTTTTATGCAACCAACTTCTCCTTCTCTATGTTCAGATTCCCTTTCTGTTCCATAAGAGGACGCTTGTACCCTCCTGCCTCAAGGCCTTTGACCTGCAGTTTTTCTACCCAAAATGCAGTGTATAAGTACCCCCACCCTCCCAACTCTCCAATTTGTCTGCCTAATTGCTTATTATTTTTTGCTTACCCATTATATCCTCCCAGTTATTTTCCTGTTTATTTTCATCCTAACATTTAACACAGTTTGCAATCACATCCTCAAACTTGTGCTTCTTCATTTGATACTTGCATGCTCTATTAGGCCTGGTCCCAGACTACATGGATCATGTTAGCTTGAGTCTCCATGCGCCACCCACAACTAGCTCGGATCCTGCACAGAGTGGGTGCTGGACTGTTTTGTGAATATCCAATGAATGGAAACAGTCACTATTCCCCAACAATGTGTGGGCCATTATGCTGAAGCAGGCTGATCATCCAGGGAAAATGAATGGTCTATAGTCTGTACTTTCAGTTAATTTATATTTAAGCAAATCTGTCAGAGAAGTCAGTTCAATTTCATGGAAGTTGATAATCACTCCTACAGCCAGTGCTATCTTTGTTTGGGTCTGTGGGCTATGCTCTACCTCATTCCTTTTGGGGCCCAGGTTAACAGGATAATTGTCTTAGTTCATTGGAGCAGCTGTAACAAAACACCATACACTGGGTAGCTTATAGAAAACAGAAAATCTTTTCCCACAGCTCTGGAGGCTGAGAAACCAGCAGCCTGCCAGACTGGCATGGTTAGGCTCTGCTGAGGGCCCTCTCTTGGTTTACAGACTGCTGACTTCTCACTGTGTCCTCACATGGCAGAAGGGGAAAACAAGCTCCCTTAGACCTCATTTACAAGGGCACTGATCCCATTCTTCAGAACTCTGCCCTATGTCCCAGTCACCTCTCAAAGGCCTCACCTCTTAATACCATTACACTGGGGATTAGGTTTAAACATATGACTTTGGTGGGAGTGGGGGTGGTCACGAACATTCAGACCATAGCAATAACCCTGCTCAAAACCTCCTTCCCACAAAGAAGTCAAGTCAAACAAAGAGGAAACACCAGAAGATGCTATTTTTGCATAAACTCTAAGCATTCAGACATATTTCACACACGCTCTATGAGGATAGTAAAATGACTTTATTATCTAAGGAGGAGAAATGAAGAAAATCTAACTAAAAGATTTGGATATTTTCTACTGTATGACACTCAGTTGACCAGAAAATAGATTCTTCAGCTCAGGGAGGCTATGTGAACCCAGCTTCTCTTCATAAGAGGATGTCACCTTGAAGGACAGAGATGTGGTCATATTTCTTTACCTTCTTTAAACTGCCTGTTATATAACAGATGCCCATTAATTATTTCTAATATTCCATGCTTGAGTTTGATTGGCTGAGAGAAGGGCAAGTGACAAAAGATTTAAGTGATTGAATTCTAAGCTTATCATGGAAGTTCTGTACCAAATACTATTTGCCAAACAGCTGATAAATTTGTGCAAAAACATGCCATGCAGACTCCCCAATCAATAAAAGCATAGGTTGTTCTGAGCAGCTACAAAAATGACTTCTGTCAATTTTATTTTTCTGAAGAATGCAGAATTTCAGATCTCACTGGGGATAGTATAAACATGTAACCTTTGCTGCTGGAGGCAGGGAATTAAATTATCCTGGGCCTTCTATAAATATCTACTATATAGAGAAAGGAGGAAATTCCATCTCTCTTCCCAATTCTAGGCAGCTTGAAAAGTGAACTGCATCCACATATGTTTGCATGGAAAGTAAGAGGTAGCATAAGGGTATTTACCATACAGTGAGATGGATCATGTGGCTATAATTTATCTTGCATTGGCCCGGTGGGGAAATGAAGCATCCTATTAGCATTGCTCGTCTGTGGAAATCACAATAGGCAAATTAGGGACAGAGCAAAGCACCTATAATATCAATATTCACATACTGTGAAGGAAAATGTCAAAGCAGAGTTTGGCTCTGCTGGAAATGGGTTACATTTAGAACGCATTAGCTCCTGACACCCAGGGCCTAGGTAATCTACAGCTGTTTCAAGTTATTTACTATAAACTTGGAAGAAGCCAACCTTTCACATTTACATTGGCTTTTTGTTGCCAACAGAAAAAAAAATAAAAGGTACATGAAAAGAAAATGAAAGTTGATGCGAGGCAGTTTGCTGATAGACTGGCTCACCGAGTGCATGACCCTGAACTGGGAATGCCTTGGTCATCATGGCTCACAGCCCAGGGAGCACGTTCCACTCCACCATTTCATTCCTGCTCCAGCTGATTTCCTAGCAAATAGTTGTTTTATTTTGCTCCAGAATTAGAAAATGAAAATGAAGCTAGGAGTTACGAGTCTTAATGATCCTCCCTGGTCTTTTCTGCGGGAACCTAAAATTGATTTTCAAACTTCTCTTCTGACTTTGATTTAACATTTTAATCAGCATGCCTTCTGTGGGGGGGTGTCAGCAGTATTGATGACAATGCAATGAAGAATTAGCCAGTCATATTAAAGGTGCTTGTTATCAGCTGAGCAGTCCCAGTCTTGATGAGAGGTGCCCAGGGGTCGCCTGGTGCATGTTTAAGGAAGTCCCTTCTTTTTCCACTCACTTGGATGAGAATGAATGCTGGAGTCACACCTGACAGGAAGCAGGCCTCTGAACTTTTGTTTTAAAGTATGAAACTGTGCCCTGAGATGCTGACTTATTAGCTCCAAGAATTGACAGAACAGTAAAAGAGTCCATATACTCCTGTAATATTGATTGGGCTGTCATTCATCTTTCTTCTTCAGCTCAAAATATGGATTTTCCTGACACTTTCTTTAACTTGAATTAAACATTTAAAATATTCCTGTTCCCCTTTGGGGTTCCCACATGAACATTTGGGAACGTTACTACAATTTTGGGGTTATGGGTGAGACTTGTCAAGGAGTGGAAATATGAGGTCTTGTGCACCTGCCAGTGTTCATCAATTTCACAGGCAACTTGGTTTAGAATGTGGGCACCAGAGCCAGAAAAGAAGTGGGCAGATCCTAGTGTGACCTTGAACAAGTCATCCAGTTGCTCTGTGCCTCTTTTGACTCATCTGTCAAATTATTTGAAAACCCTGAGCAGCAGAGTTGGTGGTAGGGTGAGAAATCATGTAGGCAGTGTGCTCAGTGACTGGAAGTGAATTTGGGAGGACTAAGCAGTGTATTCAGCTGTGTTACTAAGGCAGAAGTAAGCCAGGGGAAACCCCTTGGCTTAGATAAGGTCTCATACCTGATAAGCATCTTGGTTCATAGTATGGGATCCATGAGATGGCTCACTCTCGTGATGGTTCATGAGATTAGAAATTTGGCTCATTCATTGCCAGTTGGATCCCTGATGTTCTAACCTTAAACCAGCAATTTCAGAGCAGGGTTTCTCTCTGCCCAAAGAGGCCCTTGTCAAGCAGGTATGGGGTTACAGAAAAACATCACACATTTACTTAGAATTCGAATTACTCACTGCACAAGGCCTGAGAAGCAAGCTGGAGTCTGGGGCAGTGACCAGACAGACCTTGAAATGAGGCTGGTTAAGGGAGTTGAAACTTGACAACTGGCAAAGAGAAGCACAGAGGCTGGAGTTCAGAAATGGCCCTATTTGGATCTGACACTGGACAGTGATCTGCTCTGAGGGTCATTCCCTCCTATGAAGTCAAAACCGTAAGAACATGAGTTTCAGCTTCAGCATAAAGGTGCCACCGTTCATATTAGCAATCGCCAACCTTTACTATGTACTTTCTTCATGCCAGCATTATGCAAAGTGCTTTAGGTATTTTGCCTTCTTGACTTTAAACTTCACAATAGCCCAATACAGTATCATCTGTTATTATTCCCATCCTGTGCCTGAGAAGATTGAGACAGGAGAAGTTAATGTACTTTGGCCAAGGTCACAAACATAGAAATGCTGCCGCTGGTACTTGAAACCAAGTCATTCCAATTAAAATTCCAAAGACTCTGGTCTTAACCAGTATAACGTTGTTAGACCCAAATGCCAGGGTTCAGTGTTAGGGTCCAGTCCATGCTGAGGTCCAACGGGAGTGGATGGATAGGCGATGGCTGAAAGAACACTTGGGGGGCGATAAGCAGATGAAATGTAGTTGTATTCAGCAGCTCTCTGATTAACAGCTCTCTCACACTATCTCATCAGCAGCTTTCTCACACTGTCCGCCCTGTCTCAGCTGCTTGAGCCGGTTGCTCCCACACACAGCTGTGCAGCCAGCTCTCTCCTGTCTTCAGGGTCAGCAGCTTAACTCTTTCTCTCTCTGGGCATGAGAACAAGCCATGCCATGCTGTGTCGTGCTGTGCCGAGCCATGATCTTGCTCCCCTCTGTCCATCTACAAGATGAACAGCTCTGGTTCTCTCTCTCTCTCCCTTTCTCTGGGCACCAGCACCTGCACAAGAGCCGTGCTGAGCCATGCCCAAGAGCCAAGGCCTGTGCACAGTGTCAGCAGGGCAGCTATACCTTTTACAGACAATAGTAGCTCCAAGCCAAGTATGAACTTACACAAGCAGGTTATATAACATGTGGAGTATGTGCCAGGCCCTAAACTTGCTGAGTCATGCAGACCTGGATGTCTGCCTTGGCCTAACCTTGACCAAAGCACATCCATGTACCTTACAACAGTGCTTCTCGTGAACTTACTAAAATTTAGTCTTTTCTACACCCAACCAACTTTACTGCCTAGCTTAAGGCATTACTTAATATAGGTGTGGACTGTAAAGTCAGGGAGATGAGATGAGGAAGTACAGATTCTTGCCTCGTGGAGCTCTAAGGAGAAAAAAGATGGGTGAACAGAATTGAAAATGCAGGAAGAAAAGCATGGGTAGGAGGGGAGCAGGAGGCACAGTGGAGCATCAAGGAGATCTCCACTGAGACCTCGGCTTGAGAAGCCAGAGCAGGCTTCTTAGAAGAGACTGTGCTTATGCTGGATTTTGAAGCTTGTGTAGGAGTTCTCCTGGTAGCTATAAGAGAGAAGTCTCTGTTAGTTGATGAAGAGCATGTAGGATGGCTCATTTTCTTGGCAACAAAGGCTACTGGTGGCTATAACAGCTGTTTACTAACCTCTCCACTGGGCAACCTGTGAGCCTTTCTGCTTCCACAGGTTCCTATTTGCAGATAAATTGCAAGAGCCTGCTTGTTAATAGTGTTTGTTGTTCCTCCTTAATTTGCAGATTAAAAATTTGGCTCATTCATTGCCAATTGGGTCCCTGATGTTCTCACCTTAAACCAGCAATTTCAGAGCAGGACTTCTCTCTGCCTGAAGTGACCCTTGTCAAGCAGGTATGGGGTTACAGAAAAACATCACACATTTACTTAGAATTCTAATTATACTCAAAGATATAAGGGCAAAATAGAATTAGTTTCAAATTAAAAGATATTTAGAACTTTATGGAGTGAATTTCAAAATTTACATGATTTAAAAATAAAATCTTTGCTTTTTTAGAAATGTCATAGTAGACATGAGCTACGTTTTGGTATAGCAATTCCTTCTCTATAACTGGGAGATAATGGAATGGTTGAATGGGTCTAGGATTCACATTTTTTGTTTCTGGCCAGTATAACACTTGGGATCATTCATTCACCAGTCCAAGAGCCAACCACTCATTCCCCCTATTGAAGGGACTGGGTTCTATTCCCTGCTGTATAATTTGGTGGTGTCTACTCTTTCATAACAATGAGCACCACGATTGCTTCTCACGCTTCACCAGCAGTAGTTGAAATCTTGCAGTGGTTTAATGTCTTGCCTGAAATTAAAGTAATGGAGATACAACCATAAGAAACCCACTACAGGCTGTGTTGAGTCATAAAACTGTAATGCTGTGAAAGTGCGGCAGCAAGAAATCACTGGTGATGTGAAAGGAGCAAAATAAATATCTGCTGGGTTTTTAATTAACTGCCTGTAAATAATGAAAATGAGCAAATCAGACTCACTTTTAGGACCAAAATACCATTGTAATTTGAATATCGCTATTGATGGAGAACTTGGCACCTTTGATGGAGATGTATAAATCACACAGCAACTCTCTAGCATCTCCTAGAAACTGTGTGTTATTTAGCCTGCCTGCTTTGTCCGCAGTGGGCAAACATCAGCAGTTATTTTTGCCTCTGAGCCTGTGGAGCGTAAAGGGTAAAGAAAAAGCCAGGCACAGAAGCTTCTACTCTGCCTCTAGATTCCTATAATGGTACTTACTATTACACTACTGAGAAGACAGTTGTGGTTAAGAGGTGGACTCTAAAGTCAGGGAGACCTGAATTCAAATTTTGGCTTATGATTATTTGATGACATTGGACAAGTTTCTTAAACTCTCTGTGCTTCAGTCTCCTCTGTATAATGGAAGAGAACTTGGCACTTGCTCAAAGATTGCTGTAAAGCCATTGCCATAGTACTTGGCACATGTTAAGTACTCAGGGGCTATTAAGTGGTGAGAGCTGGCATCCTGACTTGTTCCTGATCTTAGGAAGGAAGTATCTAATATTTCACCATTAATGTTAGCTGTAGGTTTCTCTTATATACCCTTTATTAGCTTGAACAAGTTGCCAGTTTACTAAGAGATGTTATTATACATGAATGTTAACTTTTAGCAAACTGTTTTTTGCATCTGTTGAAATGATCATAGAGTTTTTCTCCTTTATCCTGTTAATGTGATTAATTAGATGGAATCTTGTGCTTCTGTGATAAATCCTACTTACTCATAATCCCTTTTATAGAGTTGAATTAAATTTGCTAACATGTATTATTAAGGATTTTTATATCTATGTTCATGACAAATAGAGCTCTTTAATTTTCTTTCTACTTTATTTTAAGTTCTGGGATACATGTGCAGGAAGTGCAAGTTTGTTACATAGGTAAACATGTGCCATGGTGGTTTGCTGCATCTATCAACCTATCACCCAGGTATTAAGCCCCACATGCATTAGCTATTTATTCTGATGCGCTTCCTCCTCCCACACCCGTGACAGGCCCCAGTGTGTGTTGTTCCCCTCCCCGTGTCCACGTGTTCTCATTGTTCAGCTCCCACTTATAAGTGAGAACATATGGTGTTTGGTTTTGTGTTCCTGTGTTAGTTTGCTGAAGATACTAGCTTCCAGCTCCATCCATGTCCCTGCAAAGGACATGATCTTTTCCTCTTTTGGCTGCATAGTATTCCACGGTGTATATGTATTTTCTTTATCCAGTATATCANCATAGGTAAACATGTGCCATGGTGGTTTGCTGCATCTATCAACCTATCACCCAGGTATTAAGCCCCACATGCATTAGCTATTTATTCTGATGCGCTTCCTCCTCCCACACCCGTGACAGGCCCCAGTGTGTGTTGTTCCCCTCCCCGTGTCCACGTGTTCTCATTGTTCAGCTCCCACTTATAAGTGAGAACATATGGTGTTTGGTTTTGTGTTCCTGTGTTAGTTTGCTGAAGATACTAGCTTCCAGCTCCATCCATGTCCCTGCAAAGGACATGATCTTTTTCCTCTTTTTGGCTGCATAGTATTCCACGGTGTATATGTATTTTCTTTATCCAGTATATCATTGATAGACATTTGAGTTGATTCCGTGTCTTTGTTATTGTGAATAGTGCTGCAGTGAACATACATATGCATGTGTCTTTATAACAGAATGATTTATATTCCTTTGGGCATATACCCAGTAATGGGATTGCTGGGTCAAATGGTGTTTCTGGTTCTAGATCTTTGAGGAATCACCACACTGTCTTCCACAGTGGTTGAACTGATTTATATTCCACCAACAGTGTAAAAGCGTTCCTGTTTCTTCACAACCTCATCAGCATCTGTTGTTTCTTGACCTTTTAATATCCATTTAGACTTGCATGAGATGGTATCACATTGTGGTTTTGGTTTGCATTTCTCTAATGATCGATGATGTTGTAGCTAATTTTCTTTACTTGTGATATCTGTGACATTTTGGTATTAGGGTAATGCTAGCCTCTTAAAAAGAGTTAAAAAACATTCTTTCCTCTATTTTCTAAAAACAAATTATGTATCATTAATGTTATTTTGTTTTTGAATGTGATGGAATTCACCAATGAAGCCATCTGGGCCTGGACTTTTCTTTGAGGAAAGGTTTCTTAAAAAATATATATACAACATATTCAAATTCCTTAGTATATTACTTAAATATGATAATAAGTTTTTTCATCTAGTCACTTTGAGTTTACTTTGCTTTTCTCTTTCTAGCTTCTTAATTTTATATTCTCTTTCCTTTATAATACATGCTTTTAAAGCTATGAATTTCTCTCTAAGTGCAGAATTAACTGCATCCCACAAATTTTGAGATGTAGTGTTTGTATAATCTTCAGTTCCAAATACGTTTTCATTTTTCTTTTAATTTTTCCTCTGACCCATGATTCTTTTAAATGTGTACTATTTAATTTACAAATATCTAAAGTTTTTCTAGATCTCTTTATTGATTTCTGATTTATTTCCATTGTGGTCAGAGAATATATTCTGCATATTTTAAGCCTTTTAAATTGACTGAGACTTGTTTTATGGCCCAGCATATGGTCTTTATGAACATAACACGTGAGATAGAAATAAATGTGAATTCTGCAGTTGGATGTAGTATTCTATACATACCAGTTGGGACAAAATGGTTGATAGTGTTATTTATATTATCCGTTACTTTATTGATCACTTTGTGCCTTATTCTTTATGATTGTGGAGTGTCTACTTCTCCCTTTAACTTTATCCACTTATCCTTCAAGTGTTTTGAACATACCAATGAGAACTTATTTAATGTACTCATTTGAGAATCCAAACGTCTGAGTTATCTCAGGGGTGGCCTTTTAGGAAAAGGTCCTATTTCTTGGCTCTTCACATGTCAAATAAGTTTGAATTGTATCCTGGATATTTTGAATGTTATAATGAGAACACTCTAAATTGTCATAGTCCTCCAAAAATTATTAATGTTTTGTTTTAACAGACCATTAATTTGGTTACACTCAAACTGCAAATTGTCTTTTTGCCTGCCGCGGGCAGCAGTTCTGGTCTTGGTTCAAAGGGCTGGTGGTCTGTCCCCACATGCAGGGGACTGGGGCCAGCCAGAGACTTGGAAATGGTTTAAACAGGGAATTTGGGCCTCCCCTTCCCTGGCTATCTTCTCTCCAGGATTCCCCTCTCACACTCAGGCAATCCTGTTTGCCTGCCAGAAAGACAACAGGCTTTCTATCAAAGTTTTAGCCTCCATGCTGTACCACAGGGTTGCAGCTGCCCTCAGAGCAAAGGATCAAAACAGCAACTCATCCATCCCTAGTAGCTTCCTCCAGGTTTCAGCTCCCCCACCAACATCTGCCTTATTTTTAATCACTCCCTAGAGTCCTTCAGTATTTGGTGGGGGGTGGAGAGGGCGGTATTTTTCCAGGTTTGTGATGCTATTGTGAGAGGGTCAGTGTGTTTACTCATCCACAGCAGAGGCTGAACTCCCCAGGTCACTTTGCTTGCTCTCTGTCCCCAGATTTCATTTAAACATGTGCAGTACATGACATTTTATATGAATTTAATTATTCTAGTTAGAACTAGTGCAATAAGAATATTAACATGATATGATTTGATATGCAATATATAATTCATAAAGTGATTTTATTAAAATAATACTAATATAATATTAAATTTATTTTCGAATACTCAGATTTTCTTTTTAAAGAATCATAATGGAATGACTAAGCAAATTATGAACTAGAACCCTATTGCCAAAAGACTTCCACCTTAGCTGATAGTCAATCAGTGAAAGTCATTTCTCAGTACCTACATCTGGATTCTGAAAGTGACCAAGATGCTATTATTTTAAAATGTAATATTTAAAAAATTTTTAAATATGTTTATATACTATAACAATACCACCTAAGCAATTATTAAGAGGCAGTGATAATTTAAGACCTGATAACCAGAAGTTTGGGAACTGAAGCTAAATGTGAATGAACGATCTAAAGAAGGTCAAATCCACTGTTGTTTTAAGAGGGAGCATTATCCTAAATATTAGAAATAATGCCAAGAAAACAAAAGTGAGCATAAAATAGAATAATTTTGTGGTTATTGTAGAATGTAGTCTCCCTGCTTTACGTTTATTTCTATGAGCTTTTAATGATATGTGCTGTTGATTAGGTAGAGCAGCAGTATGCAACAGAAACATTACTCAAACTATACAAATACTTGTATAATATATTATCTAGCAGCAGCATTTAAAAAAATAGGTAAAATTAATTTTAGTAATATAAATTGTTTAACCCCAAAATATCCAATATTATTTCAACATGTTATCAAATAAAAAATTATTAATGAGAAATTTTCTATTCTAATTTTAGTTTAAAAGTCTTTCAAATCCTGTGTATATTTTACAGTCTAACACATCTCAGATAGGACTCTAGGTTTTATCAGAAATATTTGATCTATACTTAGAGTTTATGTAATTTATAGTTGAAAATTGATTCACATAACCAAATATACTTGAAAGTTTTCCAGTAACTGAAATGAGTGTCTGTTATTAAATTTAAATTTAAAAAATAAAATTTTAATAAAGTTTAAACTCTAGTTTCTTGGTCACACTAGTCACATTTCAAGCATTCCAACGCCACATTCTGGCTAGTGGCTTCTGCACTAAAGCGTGCAGACATAGAGTATTCAAAAAGTTGTTTTTTGAGGAAGAGCTTTCGATTCATGCCTATCTAAGTTCCTAAAGACACAAATGATGAGAAATACTCAGAAGGAAGGAAAAAAATAAATTTAAAAAATAGATGGTGTCTTAGTCTGATTTCCTGGTGTTTATAATATAATAGTTGAAACTGGGTAACTTTTTCAAAAAAGAACTTATTTTGTTTACAGTTATGGAGGGTGAGAAGTCCATGGTCGAGGGGCCACAACTGGTGAGGCCCTTCTTGCTGGTGGGGACTCTGCAGAGTCCTGAGACAGCACAGGCATCAATATGACAAGAGGGCTGAGTACTGTCATTCAAGTCTCTTTTCTTCTTTTTATCAATCCACCAGTCCCACGCCCATGATAACCTGCTAACTCATTAATCCATGAATTAGCAGACCTCTCCCAACCCAGTCACCTCTTAAAGGCCTCACCTCTAAACACTGCCACACTGGAGATTAAATTTCAGCATGAATTTGGAGGGGACAAACATTCAAACCATAGCAGATGAGGACAAAGACTTTGGGTAAATTTCTGACTGGTTCAACTTTGGGGCCTCATCTCAGCCCCACGTTTGGACATTGAGAAAAAGGGGGGAGAGAGATTCTAAAGATTTTACCTGTCAGCATGATTCGCACCAATTCTATTTGAATATTGTCTTCCTCTGGTTAATTGAGGAGGCTGCAATATTCAACCCCTATATCTGGAGAGCTCATTGACACTCAAAAAACCTCAAATACGTTTAATTGTTTGGGCCTATGTGTAGCTTCTGTTTCTGAAACTTAACTGTAAGTCCCTGAATGGAGTTCCCTTAGGCTTCTGGGAACCTCCATGCCCCTGCTAAGATTCCCTCCTTACAGGAGGTGGCTGCTTACAGAGATGTCATTGACAGCGATGATTGGACATGGTAAAGGGTCATTATATTTGTATGGGACTTTTTTAACTCTCCAAGGTGTTTCAATGTCTATTATTTTCCTAAAGGACAAGTAGGAGTTAACCAAGGTAGGATCCAAGTATTGATCATGGAGGGGTTTGACTAATGTATCACCTGAAAGCTGTGGGCAAACAAAATCCCCTCCTTGTTTAATAAGATTCTCTACTCCTGCTTGACAGTGGGAAAGCGATTTATCCACATCTTGTAACTGGGTCCAGGGTAGTATTTCTTGAGACACTGGGTTTAAAATGCTCTCTTGGCAAATATTAAAAATTTAGATATTACGAAGTCATCATCATCCTTTTCCAAGTGTTTTCATTGCTCTCTTCCTCCTCTTTGCATCTGCCAACACCTGACTAGAATTGTAGGCACCTCAGAATCAACCAGTGCATCAGCAGGAGGGCTGAGAGTCTATAACAAGGGAAAGGGCACAATAGCAGAACCCGGGAAGGGCCTGTCTGGGCTTGTCTGCCATCCCTTTGTGCTGGCTTGCTCATAAAACTGTCTGACAATTAAACTAGCTTTTTATAAAGCTAGTTTATAAAAAGTTCATTCAACCCACTCCCTGACTTACTACATTCTCAGTTGTTTAGAAAAAGAAAGTTCTATTCTGATTGTCGTATGATGACCATAGGAGGATGATGGTTTTATTCCCATTTTACAGATGGGAATATGGAGGTATGGTTCATTTTCAAAGTTATGAAGATGACAAATGAAGAGTTGGGATTTGAATGTAGGTTTACCTGACTTTTAGGCACTGACCTATACTACCTGCAATATTTTAAAATATAAGCACTGAAATGCCATTGTAAAGAGAGGGACATGATAGTGTCCAGAGGACAACACTTTGTCTCAGCAGAATCAGTTTCAGAAGCTGAAACTCCTTCCTTCTTGCAGCTATAGCACATCTCTGTGGTGGGTACATGAAGAAAGCAATTAGTTCTGGAAGTATTTAGGAGGCAAGATTAAGCCATCATTTTTTGTGTTCTCACAACACCCAGAAACGACACCTATTGCAGCCTTGGCAGTACTTCATTACACTTAACTTTTTGTCCATCTGCCTCCTTCTGCTGTCTGCAAACACAGAGCTGGTTTCTGATTCATGCAAATCTCCAGTCCCAGGCAGGTCAGGGCACATAGAGATGTAGGCTGTTTTCACTGTTGCCCTAAATAAGTGCCTGACCCATGGTAAACCCTGAATAAGTGTGAACTACAGTGATTTTTGTAAATTGTTATGATTATTCATTTTGTTCTTACTATATTATTTATGTCCAGGGATGGTTTGCTGAGTGAATGAGTACAGTATGTTTTTGTACTTGGACTCCTTTAATTCCAGAACCACTGGGCACCAGGCAGACCATTATTTCAAGCTCTACTTGACCAAATTATGACTAGCTGAGTCACAGGGACCTCTCCAAGTCTCTCAGCATATAAGTAAGTTTTTACATCATGTATTCACCCAACAAATATTGCCAAAGAAGAAAAAAATGAATCACCTTTATTTGCTTTTCAGAAACATAATAACTGCTATGTTAATCTTCCAAAAGAGGGAGATTTTGATCTTGGCACAAAGCTTTAGAAATATGACTTTTAAAATAAAAGAATATGTTTTATTTTGCTCAATTCTAAGTAAAAAGAAAGCTATAAATGGTGAAAACTGCCCCTCCCTCTGGGGTTTAACGGGAACCGAGGTAAGTTATCACCATGCACCTAGCTGCTTGTAGGCCAGAAGGCAGGATTTATTATAATTGTAATAATAAAAAGTAGATAGGCCTTTATATTTCCCACATCTCTTCCACATTTAGTGTGTCATTGTAGCTTCGTGGAACTTTCAGGATTAGGCATCCAGCTGTTATCCAGCTGTAATAAAGAGAAACTTGAGAAGCACCCAGGGTCACACAGCTGAGAAGGGCAGAGATGGAACTCAGCAGGGCCTGTCCGAGTATCCCCAACCCAGACACGTGAAGAAGCACCCTATATAACATCCTGCAGATGTTTCCCTTTAGCTTTCTACTTTTGATGATTTTAAGTGTTTAATCTGAACTGGGAGAGTTTAAAGTTCTACATTCAGCCCTAAAGTGATATTCTGGACGTGATTACCGCTTGATGTGATTAGCACTTATCCTTCCCCATCTTATTATGCTTAAAGTGGCTACAGATGATCCCATGTAGAGAGGGACTTTAAAAACTTCATCCACCCGGCCCTCTGGCAAGTGTGGTCAGTGTTGACTGTCTGCCACCTGTGTACTAGAGAGGACAGTGTGCAGCTGAGAGCAGATGATACCATAATCTGTCTGGAGGGACCTCACCAATCTGAAGGAGAAGGCTTTATAAGAGCCAACTATTTCCTCAAACCTGGAAGCAGAGACTTGGCCAGGTGTTTGCTCCAGAAAGACCACCTTCATGTTTTGAGTTCAGTGTTTCTCAAAAGAACCCTATAACCATCTGGAGTGAGATGCTTCTTGGTAGTATATGACTGATCTGCTTAGGGCAAGATATTTAGCACCTTGACTCTTGCCCAGTGACTGCCATTAGCAATCCCCCATCACCGCGATGAGCAAAAGCAGTCAAACAAAACATCCCCCTCCCTAAACTCTCCCTATGGGAGCAGTGCTGGCCCTGGATGAGATTATGAAAATGCACAGGATGTTGTCATTCAGGGAAAAAAAATGTGTGTAATAAACTGTGGCTGACAGGTGCAAGGTGCTTCAAGGAGTCAGATTGTTTGAATGTCACACATATGGCATTCAAAATATTTCTGATGTTGAAATGATCTCTACCTTCAGCCTTTTCAGTTCTTAAACAGGAACAGGGAGTTTGCCAGAGGTGTGTGACTTTTCTTCAATATAATAACAGGGAAAAGAGCTAACAATTACACAGTGCTTACTCCATGCAAGGCACTATTAAGTGCTTAGCATGTGTTAACTCATTTAATCCTCCCCGTAACCAATAACCCTATGAGTTAACTGCTATTAGTACCATCCCACTTACGCGTGGGGAAACAGGCACAGAAGGGTAAGTGACTTCCCTACAGTCCCATGGTAGTTAATGGTGTAACTAAGATTTCAATCTAGCCCATCTGGGCCAGACTTGGATAGAGATGTGGAAATAATTTCCCCAACCCCCTAACAATTTATTATGTGGACATACAATTCTTCTTACTCTTACTACAAAGGCCTAGCTGTAGAATACAAAGCAAACTGAGCTGCTCTGAGGTTGGGAGCACTCTGCAAGGTGATGGGTCATGTTTTTAGCATCAGGAGCAGGGTATGGAATTATGAGCTGGGGGGACACTATTATTGGTAAATTGTAAAAACAACAGTTCTCATGTTTTTTGGTCTTATGACCACTTTACATTCTTAAATATTATGAAAGATTCTCAAGAGTTTTTCTTTATGTCGGTTATATCTGCATGTCCAATATTTACTATATCAAAAATTAAAACTGAGAAACTTTCAAATGTTTATTCATTCATTTAAAAAATAACAACAATAAACTCAATACATATTAACATAAGTAACATAATTTGACAAAAAAGATATATTTTTGGAAAAAAAAAAAATTAGTGAGAAGAGTGGCATTGTTTACATTTTTGCAGTCCCTAATATTGAGTTTAATAGAAAACCGCTAAGTCCTCATATCTTCTTCTGCCCTCAACCTGTTGTGATATGTTATTTAGGTGGAAGTATATGAAGAAAATATGACCTCGTCCAGGTGAGTAGTTGGAAAGGAAGTGGTATTTTAATAACATTGTAGATTTCTTAAAGATTAAGTAGAAATGAATCTGAAATTGCATTAAACTTATACACTGTCTCCAACCATTAAAGCTGCTATAACAAAATACCTTAGAGTGGTGTCTTATAAAGAACAACAATTTATTTCTCACAGTTCTGGAGGCTGAGAAGTCCAAGATCAAGGCACTGACACATTCAATGTCTGTTGAGGGCCCATTTCCTCATAGATAGCACCTTCTCACTGTAACCTCACATGGCAAAAGAAGTGAGGGGTCTGTCTGGAGCCTTTTATAAGAGCACAAATCATAACCTAATTAACTCCCAAAGGCTCCATCTCCTAATACCTTCACTTTGGTGATTTGGTTTCAATGTATGACTTGGGAGAACATAAACATTCAGTCCATTGTACATTGTTACATTAAAATCTATGAAAGTTTTTTGTACTTTGAATCTTTTACTCGTACATGACTGTGTGACATTATCCCTTTGTTGTTTGAAAGATACTGGTTCATTGTTAAGTGGATCCTTCAAAAGTTGATATATTTCATTATACAACATCAAGAGTCACATTCATTAACATCACTACCCATCTTAGCAGACAAGTATTGAAATATTAGTAAATTGTTAAAATCCCTGTGGCAGACACAGGCTTCCCCAAACTGAAAGCTTCAATTTTATCATTGACAGCAAATACTCTCAGTTCTTTTTCTTGATGGGACAGGCTTACTTCAAAAAACGTCTGCCACACATTCAAGTTTGAATAAACATAGTTCGTCTGTCAATCATTCTTTCAAGTAAAAAATGTCATTTTATGAAAAAAGGTCCTAGTTCAGTTCACAATTTAGATCACACAAGTGCTTTTCCTAGACACAAGCCAGCATACTTTGCCATGCCAAGGTGTTTAAAGTGCACTTTCCATTTCATCACAGAGAATATTAAAAAGACATGAACTCATTGTGATTTAATAAAATTGATAATAGTTTACTGCATCATTAAAGTCATTCTTTTTTTTTTTTTTTTTTGAGATGGAGTCTCGCTCTGTCGCCCAAGCTGATGCAGTGGCCGGTCTCAGCTCACTGCAAGCTCCGCCTCCCAGGTTTACGCCCATTCTCTCTGCTCAGCTCCGAGTAGCTGGACTACAGGCCGCCCGCCACCCTCGGTATTTTCTTTAGTTTTGGTTGGTGTCACTTTTTGTGGCGATTGCCCGTCGCCCGGCTAGATATTTGTATTTTTTAGTAGAGACGGGGTTTCACCGTGTTAGCTAGGATGGTCTCGATCTCCTGACCTTGTGATCCACCCATCTCGGCCTCCCAAAGTGCTAGGATTACAGGCTTGAGCCACCGCGCCCGGCCCATTAAAGTCATTCTTAAGGAAATTGGCTTTTTCCCCCTACATGTATGCTGTGATAAAGAATGCAGTTAGACACTCACTAAGCCACCAGCACCTTTACTCCCCATTGCTTTTATGCCATCAGTGCTAATGTCAACACAATGAAAAGTCAAATAACATCTTAGTATTAATATGATGATCACTTTGACTTTTTGAACCCTTACAAAGTATCTTGGGGATGTCAGAGATTGACAGAGCACACTCAGAACCACTGTCCTAGAATGTCACACTCACCCAGTAAGTGATAAGCTGCATGAAAGAACAACAAGTGTGCTGACCGTAGATGCCAAGATTTTAGTCCTTAGTTGGCTTTATGCTGTCAAAGTGACCTTGGATGAACACTTACTCTCTCTGAGGCTCAGTTTCCTCATCTAAAAAATTGAATTAACTTACTTTGTTGTTCAAAGGTATTCAAAGGAAGGAGCAAAATGTGCTCTAAAAATCAAGTTAAGGGATTCTGATTTCCCTCAGAATCCTATGTGAGGTATTAGAAGACAACTACACCAACTTCTGCCAGTGTCTTAGGAGGTGCATTTCTGCTGAGAAGCAGGTAACTGTGAGATACCTGCTCACAGGACTGAGGGTCTGGAGTGGTCATGTCTCACTCAGGCACAGCAGGGGCTCATCTTCTGATCTGGCCCTGAAGGGGACTCTTGGTGAAGCCCCAGTTCAGCCACCTTGGCCCACAGCCCATGTGAGATGGCAGCCAAGGCCTGGTGGCCTGGTGCTGCTGGCCTCCTTTTCCATGCAGCCCATGGCTAGCCTCACACCCACGCTCATCTGTGTGTTGTCCACACACAATTCCCGGCACAGTAGTAGTTCTCCCACCCAAAAGCATATTAGAGGGCAAGATTTTGAAAGTGATATCTTTATATGAAAACCATTAGGTCTGATCTTTTACTTTTAAATATATCCTCCTCCCACTGTAGTGCTCTGTTAGTATAATAACAAATTCTAGTGACAGGCCTCACAAAAAAAAGTTCTTGTATAAGACACAAGACAGCCTAATGTGTCTTACACTGACACTGAGAACTGGTTTTTTAAATATCTTCTATCTATCTAGAATTTCTAGAATTTATCTAGAATTTCGTCCTGGGACCTTTCTTCCAGAAGTCTGTTTCAACTTGTCATGATGTTTTAAATCTTCTGTTTGATATGGTTCTAAGTAAAGATATATTTAAAACTCGAAATTATTAGCTTGAATTTTACCTTTTCTATTATGCAATGCCCATTTTAAAATACAAATATAAGAGCATTTAGCTAGCATGCAGAATACCAAAATTACAGAATTTGTATTTTATAGTTCATGTATACATATGTATTTAATTCTTATCACAACAGTATAAATACTACACAAAACAAACTCAACTGTTTTAATTTCACTTCCTTTTTTTCCTTTTTCAACTTTTATTTTAGATTCCGAGGGTACATATTCAGGTTTGTTACAAAGGTATATTGCTTGGTACTAGAGTTTGGAGTATGATTGATCCCGTCACCAAGAAAGTGAGCGTAGTACCCAATAGGTAGTTTTCCTGCCCCTGCCTCCCTGCCTCCCTCCACCTGTTTGTACTCCCCAGTGTCTATTCCCCATCTTTATGTTCATGTGAATATTACTCTCTACCTTTAGGTTACTGATAGCAAGGGCAGCCTGAAGAAAAAAAAAGCAATGGGTTGTTTGATCTTCCCTTTTCCTCTCTACCATCATTTTCAGTGTAAGTGATTGGCTAATACAGGATGTAATATGAATAAGGAAGGCTACAATAGGGTTCCTTGGTTGTTCACAATTTTTAGTTTTCCATTCTCTCTTTTGCATTTGAAACAAGTTCTGGATCAAAGGGAAAGTGTGGCCTCTTGGGGAGGTCAGTTTCCTACTTACTCAGTTGAAGATATAACATGATTACCTTGTTCTCACTCTGAGTCCCACTGAAGTCCCACACGTTGTGGGTCCATGGGAATTCTGAATGCTATATGCAAATGGGGCAGCAAGACGTGGTGGACATGCATATTGCAGCCTTCTCCTCCGCTCATAACATGCTCCATTGTCCCATCACACTTTATTCACAAAACAGAGGTTAAGATAAAGTTATTAAGAACTTCAAGGTTGAGCACATTGGCTCACACCTGTAATCCCAGAACTTTGTGAGGCCAAGGCAGGAAAATGGCTTGAGGCCAGGAGTTCGAGACCAGCTTGAACAACATAATGAGACCCCCCATCTCTGCAAAATAAAAAACTTAGCTGGTTGTCGGTAGCACACACCTGTAGCCCCAGCCACTCAGGAGGTTAAGTTGAAAGGATTGCTTGAGCTCAGGAGTTTGAGGCTGCAGTCAGCTATGATCACACCATTGCATTCCAGCCTGGGTGACAAAGCAAGACCGTCTTAAAAAAAAAAAAAATCAGGAGACAGCAGAGATTAAAACCAAGCTCAGGATGCTGCTGAGCACAGGACGCTGGGTGGCTCTTAGGTCACATGCCTGTGAAGCTGGCCTTGCCCCATGGCCTCCACTCCTGCCACACTGGACCTGCAGTCCCTTGGACTCACCATGTTCCTTTCTGCTGAAGGGTCCTAAGCCACCACATTCTTAGGGAGACCCTCCCTGCCTTGCCTGACAAGGTCAGAATACTTTTAGTACCACGTAACTCTCCTTCAATGTATTCATCACAACCACCATCCTTCTTTCAGGTACTGATTATTTGACTGCTTATTTCCCTTCCTACCAGACTGCAAGCAGCTTACAGGCCAGGGCTGGGTCTATTTTTGTTTGTTATTGCTTTACCAGTGCTTGGCACATAGTGCCTAAAAAATATTTATGGGAAGAATCAGTATTTATGAGGTGGATGAATAAATGAATGAATGCTTTTGCAACCAGAACACAAGTGTCAGGTGAAGAGGTGGGATAAATGAGAGGGACATGAATGTTAGGTTCTGTTCTAGGTTTTGATGAAAATGAAGTGGGTCTCAATTGTCCTTTTTACTTGTCTGTCATTTCTACTAGGTAAGAAGTACTTTAGGATAAAGCAGCCTTATATTTTAATATAATATAAGTCTTTGTGTCCCCAGGCCTAGCACAGTGCCTGAGACTTAGCTCTCAGAAAAATTAGTTCTATTGAATTGAATTGTTCCATAGATGGAAATATGTCACCTAAACTTTATCTTGTCTTCCCTTTGTATCTCCTCTTTCCTCTCTGTCTTCTTTCCCTCTCTCCTCTCCTTTACTGTTTTTAAGGATTTCTGCGTCTTGAAAACTACTTTAGTTGTGATCAGATCTTTCCAAGAGAAGATTACACTCATCTGTTCTAGGTTTAACTTGAGTCTTCAAAGAGAAATGGTCTGATTAGCTTATAACCATGGCAGTGGTTGGGCACTCCAGAGAATGCCCCAGAAACAGTCTAGACACATTTGTTGATAATATTCTCATATTGGCATTGATCTTGGGAGAGAATCACAAGGCAGGTACTTTAGAGGTTCATCTATTCAACCTGCTAATTTAGAGAAGGAATTAAACTTGAGAATTTGAGAAACCCTATTCTCCTGCCCTAGAGGCTGCAGAACGTGTCAGAATGCGCAGTACAGAAATGTCAAGTGATCCCAAAAAACAGAAGTGAATGGGAACTAGCCTTCTTCATGGAACCAAGTCCATAACCTGTCTTGTCCATTTATTCCACAAATACATTGAGAAATGGCTAGGAGGGATGGTGGCGGGAAGATGGGAGATGGGGGTAGTAGTGAAAAGGGAATGTTAATAATGAAATTGAGGATCAATGAAATTTTTTTTTGAAAAGCATAAAGGTCAGATTGGTATTGATTGAACATCTTGGAAAACATTGTTAGTAAGAGATCATGGCATGATTCCTATATGTAAATCAGAGGATTTCTTTCCTGAATGAGACTTGAACTGGAATATAGACAGTTTCTTCAGGCAATCCATGGGGTGGTTCCTTAGAAGTTATGGGGCTGTTTGGAGATGGTGTGGTGGGGTAGAGTACATGGACTTAGGAATCAGCCATACCTAGGTTTAATACTTAACTTTAGCTCTGTGACATTGAGCAAACATTTAACCTTTCTGATTTTTCTCTTCCTTTTTTAAAAATTTGAATAAATTGATATAAAATACTTGCCTTGCAGGTCTCTTGTGAAGGTCAAATGAGGTTCTCTGGGAAGGGGTACAAAGCTTGGTGCCTGGTGCAGAGCAAGCATGCAATCATCTCGTCCCTTCTCTTCACTGGGTCAGCTCTTATGAATAGTTGGGCAGGACCTGGACTAGGGTGAGGCAAGAAGGTGCCTGAGTTACCCTGAGCGCAAAGCCTCATTAAATGATGCACCCTAGGCACCCTTGCCCCTCCCTGGCCTCAGCAGTGCAGCTGAGGCAGTGTCAGACCAGGGCTGGAGCATTTTAGGGTAGATGCCCCCCACCCCACCACCATCTCTGGGACCATCTAACAGATGACACAGTAGAGGCCCAAACAGTCAGTATCATTTGATTTAAGCCAATCAGCTAGTAACTGGCAAGCCTGGAATGTGAATCTAGGCCTCTGGGCTCTTGGCCTCTGTTTTGCTGCCTTGAAGCCTATAGCTGAACTCTTTTCTCTAATTAAAGTCTGTAAATTTTCTCGATAGGGAAAGAGGACATGTCTCAAATTTTCAGCACTTCTCAAGACATTTACTACAGGTCTTGCATGCAGTTGGGGTTTAATAAATAAATATGCATTGATTGAGAAAAAAAGAGATATTCTCATGGCATTATAATTTTAATGCATAGAAATAGTTATAATAAACATTAACCCAGCTGAAGGAGAGAAATGCATTAATTTCACAACATGTTCAGCTCTATAAGATGTTAGCTTTTCAGGCTCCACAGGGGCTCTGGAACTCTGGAACTCACATAGACTCACTCCCACTGTTTCAAAAGAGAAAACTGCAGCTTGGAAGGGGAAACAGTAGCTGGAGACAGAAAATGGAGAAGTGGAGGAGGCAGAGGGAATTTCGCTGCAGTAATATAGGCAGTGTTTAAACCAGGAGTAAAGGAAAGAGAAAAGCAGTGCTGCTCATGCATTAGTGAGCAGACCCATCACTTGAGGATCCTGTTAAAATGCAGATCCAGTTCAGGAGGTCTGGGTGGAGCCTGGGATTCTGTATTTTCGAGAAGATCCCAGGCGATGCTGATGGTGCTAGCTCAGGGACCACAGTATGTGCATGGAAGAAATTGCATGGAGGGTTTGAGTTTGTGAATCTGGTCCAATGGAAGCACTGTCTTCAATCTGGCTGTTCTCAGTATTCCCACTCACTGTTTTCCATTCTTCTGCAGGGGAAATCTGTGCATTCAAGATCCATGGCCAGGAGCTGCCCTTTGAGGCTGTGGTGCTCAACAAGACATCAGGAGAGGGCTGGCTCCGTGCCAAGAGCCCCATTGACTGTGAGTTGCAGAAGGAGTACACCTTCATCATCCAGGCTTATGACTGTGGTGCTGGGCCCCGCGAGACGGCCTGGAAAAAGTCACACAAGTGAGTGGCCTGACAGAGCCCTCTGGATGCCCCTCCTTCCCCTGCCCACCCCACTTCATTCACATGCTGCTCTTCAGATATGTTTACCCCCTTGTCACACCATGGTGCTCCAGCTTTGCTCAACTGTTCACCAGTTTCCTGGTCCCATGCAGGCATCTTCACAGTCTGCTTTCTACATCTGGAATATTCTACTGCCCCTTCTTCACTGGAAGATATTCCTGTTTCACCCTCAGGTCTGAGTTTAGGTGTCACTTCTTCCAGAAAGCCTTCCCTAAGCCAGCCCACCCCCGCAGACTTGGTCAAGACCTTTCCCTGGGCCTCTCCAGTGCCAGAAACTGCTCTCTGTCACAGCACTTTTCACTGTGGGTTGTCACTGCTTTCTCCCTTATGAAGTTCATCTTAGAGCCTAACAGAGTAAGAGGGGTTAAATTCTTACTGAATGAAGGAATGGATGAATAGAGGGAGGAATGATCAGTAAACCTGTCGCCTAAAGCTGGGACAGAGGGAAGGGCATAAAAGTCTCTCTGGGATGGATTCATCTCACAGTGTTAGAGCAAGGGCAAGTAGAGAGTCTCCAGTGAGAGGAAGGATGGGACTCAGACAACTGCCTCAACCAGCTCGTGGTTTCTCCTTTCACTTGGCCTTGGGACCTCAGTCAGTGCCCCCAGGAGGTGCAGGAGGTTGGTATGACTCTTTCTTTACCATCATCTCTTCCTTTCTGTGTGTGGTCCCAGGGCCGTGGTCCATATCCAGGTGAAGGATGTCAATGAGTTTGCTCCCACCTTCAAAGAGCCAGCCTACAAGGCTGTTGTGACAGAGGGCAAGATCTATGACAGCATTCTGCAGGTGGAGGCTGTTGATGAGGACTGCTCCCCCCAGTACAGCCAGATCTGCAACTATGAAATCGTCACCACAGATGTGCCTTTTGCCATCGACAGAAATGGTGAGTGTCCTCAGAGGACCCCCGTGGGATCAGGAAAACAAATCCACCACTTCCACTCTGAAGGCCCAAAAAGGGCTCTGAATGTGCTTGGCAAGTTGCGCCTCCCTTGCCATGTTCGGTCTAAGCTCCATAACCCAGAACTCAGTCCCATACTTGAGGGAATGGCCTTATCTGATTAGCAGCCCTGCCATGTCTAAAACACCCTCAGGAAACTTCAGAAACCTATTCACTCAATGTAGTCTGTACAACTCACAGTGCCACACATCTGGATACTGAAGATGGCTGTTTTCCTGGTCAAATTTTCCAGTTGTCATCCAGAAGTGAGTCATGCCATCAGCTTGGCCATATCTGGGTCTCTTTCCTATGTAGTAAGTCGTAATACCAGCCCTATTGCCCCCAGATGAAGAGATGCTAACAGAGGAGGTTGGACTTTTGAAATACCTTCTAAACCATAGATTCATTCAGGATTTTTTTTTTTTTTTTTTGAGATGGAGTTTTGCTCTTGTCACCCAAGCGACAGTGTCGCTTCAAGTACAATGTCGTGCTCTTGTCGCCCAAGTACAATGTCATGATCTTCACTCACTGCAACCTCCACCTCCTGGGTTCAAGTGATTCTGCTGCCTCAGCCTCCTGAGGAGCTGGGATTACAAGCGTGCACCACCATGCTCAACTAATTTTGTATTTGTAGTAGAGATGGGGTTTCACCATGTTGGTCAGCCAGTTTTGAACTCCTGACCTCACATGATCTACCCACCTTGGCCTCCCAAAGTGCTGGGATTACAGACGTGAGCCACCATGCCCGGCCTCATTTAGGATTTTATAAAGCTCTTGCCAATGTCCTTTTTGAGAATTTCAACCCCAGTGAGAATGAAGAATGAAAGAACCCTCCCACGATAATGTAATCCCAGACTGAGCAAGACTGAAAGCATTCCTATAAAGCCATTTGGACATTTCCCCATCACCATGAATAGAAAACTCATTGTAGTATAAACACCACAACCAGAGGCCCAACAAACTCAGCCCACTGTTACTGTAAATTCCAACACCTTCAACACCTAAAATCAAGTGTAATTATTTGCCAAGTACATTGTTTAATTATTAGTGGGTGTTTGTATGTTCTTCCTACTTTGTTTCCAATAAGATTTAAGTAGCACACAAAGACGCAGAAGTTGCCAAATTCAAACTCCATTCACTCTGTAATTATTTATTGAGTGCCAGGCATGGTGCTGAATACTGGAAAGGAGATAGAGTGGAACTCAAAATAGACATGGGCCTGTTCACATACAGCTCATCATCTAGTGGAAAAAAATAGAAAATCCAGTGGCAGCAAGGGTGAAGTTGGTGCACAAAGCATGCCATGAACCAGGGTTGGGCAACAAAATAGCTCTGTACCTCCTGATAGCCAATGTCTAGAGGAAAATAGCCTCAGCCACCTGCTTGTACACCTTCAGGAGAAACTGAACACTTCTTGATGTTGAGACCAGGTAGAAACTTACTCTATGGCACTGTCTTCTGGACCCTGCAACTGTGGCAGATGCCATAAGGGCTAGAAGCCAAGGAGACACTCTCGTCCCTGTCTTTAAGTAGCTTAGGATTAGTCTGGGAAGACAGAACTAATATTCATAGACAGAAAAAATAATAAGATAATTTCCCTCTAAAATGCTAAAACATGGGGAAAAGACAATTACATACCTGGACACCACGAGATAATTGTACAGGCCACAATGTCAATGCACAAGCAAGTAAAGGAGGAAATATAGGACTTTAATTAAAGTTTGGCTCAAAACTAAGAAGAAGGTAATTTTAATTAGTAGAACCTGTCAGAACCATTCCCTGATAGTTTCTCCCACAGGCTCTGTGAAATGGCTAGCCTGTCCCTACCACAGAGGCACACATGTGCACACACCGCTCCATAAAATATAGAACAACTTCTCTGTATTTGTCTCCTCTGGGTTTCTTTTTCTATATAATCAGTTGTGCAGCATATTCCATAAAAGCTTTGGAATTTGGGGAGTGACAAGTCCATGGTGAATAGCAAGACTAGACAAGTGGAGGTATCTGTGCTCAGTGGTCAATCTCTACTTGGCCTCCTGCCCTAGTTCTGAAGAGCCACGGCTCAGTGAGAGATGAGATGCAAATTCTTTCTTTGGAGGGTAAACTGCCGCAGTCATGAAGATAATTACTCACCTTGATGAGCCGTTTTGCGAACATATGCCAATTTATTTCCCTGGCTGTTTCATTAAAAGTGAGTAATGGGCCTTTGCCAGGCCTCTGCCTCTGATGCTGGTTTACAATCTAAGATGAAGAGGAGAATGGGCACTCTCAGGGAGTGTGGGCCCCTGATAGCGAGGTGTACAGAAGCAGTCCTCCAGGTAATGAAGCAGGACCTAGGGGCAGACACAGAGATGGCTCCCATTCTAATGAGTTTTCCAATTGGCCCTTAACCATCAGTTTCTCTGAGCGACCTTTCTGGTTCCTTGAAGAAGTATTTTGCATGCTCATAAGGAAAGTGCTGCTGAATTTAGAGCCTGCTCATCGAGGCCTAGGTTTCCCCTACCCCATGGCTTCAGATAGATGTCTCCTGTCCCCTCCAACCTTCCAGGCTCTTTGCTTGTGGGGTAAAGAATAGCAGCAGGGAGAATAGAAGACACAGTATGGAGTCAGCCTGACCTGGCTTTAACTAGAGACTCACCCTCTTCCTGCCAGAGGCCTTCAGACTCCCTCCCTTTGAATTCCTCCCCAGGAAATTATGGCATTATCAGTCCTTACCTCATTGTGGGGTTGTGAGTACTCAAGAAGAAGTAGTATGTGGGGATAATGTTTGCTACAGGGTATCTGCATACAGAGAGCATTCAATTAATGGTGCCACAATTATTAAATATTTACCTGGGCGATTGGGACATGAGATTTCTTTACCAGGCTTAAATTATGAGCAGGTAACTATGAGTTCATCACATCACCTTCCTCTTGGCAAGTTCTGGATCTATTTGAGATGGCCTCATCTGCTAGCTAGTTTTTCTGAGATAAGCAGAGCTTGGGTCCTCAGAATTGAATCCTAAAACATAAAGAGCTAGCCTAACAACACTGTTACAGTGGTGATAGAGCTAGGACTCAACCCGGGTCTCCTGAGTGTGAGCCCCAAGGCCTTTCCATCAGATCACACCTCCTTGATGATAATTTACAGGGTGCATGGCAGTGGTGTTTAAGTTTGCAAACACAAAGTATGGGGCAATGTCAGCAAAAAGGCAGAGAAGGAGATCTCAGCCTTCATTCCCCCACAAAGTACAATCAGACAGCTATCTATGAAAGAACATAGCTGTAGGAGAGCTCAGGAGTCCAGTTGAGAAGATACAGCAACACAGTGTTGCGCAAAAGAGTAGGAAGAACAATTTCATCTTGAGAATAATTGCGCAAAAAGAGTAGGAAGAACAGTTTCATCTTGCATGCATCAGCTCATCCCCCAGACCAGCATTGCTTAGCACAGAGAGAGAACTCCTTAGCTCAAAAGTTACCCTTGAAGAGAAAACATAATGGGATGAAAAACCAGTTTCCTGAGATTTCAGGACACTCCCCCAAATGACCTCTTTCAGTTTCACCCCACCCCAAATAGCTGGGGAGATCAGCGTGACTGAGACATTTGGAGACATCTAGGAACAAAGAAGGGTGGCGCTATCAGTATCAGCCATGTCGCAGGAGCCACCAGGGTCCCCAGTGGCTGCTCTGCATAGGACCCCAGCTGTCTTCTACCCTCAGGATCTTGACAGCCTCACAGCCACCACACACCCCTGACTGGTTTTCACTGCCAAGGAGCCCACAATGTTTACTATTATGGAACTCAGCAGCTTCTGCCACTGAGGAAACCAACATCCAGTACAGCCACAGGGACCCCTCACAATTTTTGCTGAGGACCCCACAGTTTTTCACTTTTGCAGTTTCTAGGTGCTTGAGTTACCACCTCTCTTCCTCCCCTCTCCCCAAAGCTTCCCTAGCACTGCCATTGTAGACACCCCAACCCAGGAACCCAGGGAAGCCACTACATGTATGCCTCAAAATGGCCTGGGCTCCAGCCAAATATCCATCTGTCACCACCACGTGTGTACCTGTGACTAACCCCTTGGCTGTGTGTACCTGAGCAGCTGGCCCCAACTCCCATCACCAGATCTTACAGCTGAAAATATGTCTGTATCTGGCTTCTGTGCCTACATGCATTCTTAACCACCAGCCCTGGCTCCTACAGCTGTACACGTGCAAACCCCAACTTTTGTCCCTGGCTCCCACCACTGTGCTTGTACCTGCAGCTCACCCCTGCAGCTGCATACATGTACACTTCCAGCTTGATCCCCATAGCTGCAAATGCATATGTAGCTGGCCTAACTCCTATTGGTGACCCCCACCACCACATGGGTGCCTGCAGTGGTCCTTATAATTGCACACATGATATTACCATGAGCCTTGCTGCTATAGTCATGTATTACATTGCCATCAGCCACCATATAACCACTTTGGCTCTGCCCCAGGCCCTAACCATTATGTGCATTTCCCACAATGAGTATGGAACCCCATGGCCTGACACCCCTGCTGGTTGCACCAGTCCTTGTCACTGGACCCAGGGCACCACTGAGATATACCTACAGTCCTGTCAGACACTGTGGACTCCCACAGCTTTGCCACACCAACGGTTCGCACACAGTTGCAAATGTTACAGACCTCAGCTCCTGAACCAATAAAACATTACATCCCTCTCCAAGACCTGGAGCCACCATACACTAGGCACTAAGCATGGTGCCACAGTGCTGTCCAGCATTACCCTTCCCCACCCTCATCTACCCATAGGTGAAGGATTTTCCTTAATGAATCCAGTTCATAAAGTCTGGAAAAGGTGATTGTTTCTTCAAATGCTCAGACACTTACACAAGACTACAAGGATCATGAAGGATCAGGGACATGCGGTAGCATCAAAGAAACACGATATACTGTCAGTAGGTAACCAACTCCAAAGAATAGCTGTTGAATTCCTGATAAGAATTTGAACTAAATTGTTCTAAAAAACTCAATGATCTATAAGAGAACACAGATAAACAATTAACTAAATCAGGAAAACAACAGAAGAACAATACCAGAAGTTCAACAAAGCGATAGAAAATATAAAAAGAACCAAACAAATTTTGGAGCTTACGAATACAATAACTGTATTTTTAAAATGCAATAGAGAGCTTCAGTAGCTGACTCAACCAAGCAGAATAAAGAATAAGCAAACTTAAAGACAGGTCATTTGAAGTTGTCCAGTAAGAGGAGAAAAAAGATGAAAAGAATAAAAAAAAAAATCAAGAAAGCCTACATAATGTAAGCAACACTATCAAGAGAGCTTATATTCATGTTATGGGATATTTATATGGCTAAGAAAGAAAGAAAGAAAGGGGTAGAAAGCTTATTTAAAGACATAATGGCAGATATGTTCTCAAATATGGGGAGAGATATGGACATCTAGATACTTCAAGCTTAAAGTTCTCCAATTACGTTCAACCCCAAAAGACTTTGCCATGACACATTATAATAAAACTGTCAATAAATCGAAGACACAGAGAATTTGGAAAGCAGAGAAAGAAAAAAAAAAGCCTATATCATATACATGGGAACTTCACTGAAGCTATCAATGGATTTCTCAACAGAAACCTTGCAGGCCAGAAAAGAGTAGAATTATATATTTATGACGCTGAAAGAAAAAGAAAGAAAAAAAAAACTACCAACCAAGGGTACTTTACCTGGCAAAGCTATTTTTCAGAAATTAAGGAGAAACAAACACTTTCTCAGACAAACAAAAGCTTAGGGAATTCATCGCCACTAGATCTGCCTTACAATAAATGATAAGGGGAGTTTTCAAGCTGAAACAAAAGGATGCTTTTATTAATACTAAATCATATGAAGGTATGAAACTCACAGGTAAAGATCAGTATATATTCAAATTCAAAATATTCAAATACTGCTAAGGTGATATGTAAATCACTTGTAACTCTAAAGGCTAAAAGACAAAAGTATTAAAATCATTATAGCTAAAATGACTTGTTATGAATACACAATATAAAAACATAAATTGTGGCACAAAAATATAAAATGGGGGGAATAAAAGTGCAAAGCTTGTATGTGCATTTCATTTTAAGTTTTTATCAGCTTACAATAGAGTGGTGCAAGCATAAAATGTTTTATAATATGTAAGCCTTAGTAACCACAAAGTAAAAGCCTGTAGTAGATACACAAAAAAATAAAGAGAAAGGAATCAAAGCATACTGCTACAGACAGTTATCAAGTCACAAAGGAAGACAGCAAGAGAGAAAGAAAGGAACAAAAGATCAACAAAACAACCAGCAAAGGTTGATAAAATAGCAATATTAAGTCTTGACCTATCAAAAATTACTTTAAATGTAAATGGACTAAATGCACCTATCAAAAGGCATAGAGTGGATAAAACAAGACCCAACTATATGATGCCTACAAGAGATTCACTTCACTTTTAAGGACATGCGAGTAATAAAAGTGAAGATAGGATAAAAGATTTTGTGCAAATGAAAACCAAAAGAGATCAGTGGTAGCTATACTTATATCAAACAAAATAGCCTTTAAGTCAAAACTGCAAAAGAGACAAGGTCATTATATGATAATAAAAAAGTAAAACCATTAAGAAGATATAGCAATTGTAAGTATATGTGTACCCAACACTAGAGCATGTAAACATATAAATACTAACAGATTTGAAGGGAGAAATAGACAACAATACAAAAATAGTAAGAAACTGCTTTCAACAATGGATAGAGCATCAAGACATAAAATCAGTAAGGAAACACTGGATTTGAACTGTTATACTTTAGCCCAAATGGACCTAACAGACATATACAGAACCCTTTATCAAACAGCAGCAGAATATATAAGACACATAGAACAGTCTCCAGGAAGATCACATGTTAGGTCATTGTTTTCAATGAAACTCTTCAAGTTTCTCTACCAAGTTAGCTGGTAGCTACTGTGCTCAGCAACCACCAGAAGCTCAGACAAAAGAACATCAGCAGGGGAATTCACCCAAAAGGATCCCTTCAAGGCAGCTTTGCCATTAGAAATTAGGCTGTGGGCACAGCTTCAATGATACAACCACAATGTGAAAGTTTAAAAGGTTTTAGTACCTACAGATTCTGGGAATACATGGCATGCCTACAGGTCACACAGAGATCAGGAAGTGCAGGCTGGTAGAGAAAAAGAGACCCATGGGCCAATGTTTTTATTGAGTTCAAAGCATTAATTAAACACATTACCCATGGGGAGATTTGTTTTTGTTTTTTGAGACGGAGTTTTACTCTTGTTGCCCAGGCTGGAGTTGCAATGCTGCAATCTTGGCTCACCACAACCTCTGCCTCCTGGGTTCCAGTGATTCTCCTGCCTCAGCCTGCCGAGTAGCTGGGATTAACGGCATGCACCACAACATCTGATTACTTTTGTATTTTTAGTAGAGACGGGGTTTCTCCATGTTGGTCAGGCTGGTCTTAAACTCCTGACCTTAGGTAATCCACCTACCTCAGCCTCCCAAAGCACTGGGATTACAGGTGTGAGCCACCACAACCAACCCCATGAGAAGTTTTAATTGTTGGCTTTAAAGCAAACAGGCATGAGTTCTAGGAGGTCACATGTTCACTGAAAGGTAGTCACTGTGGCATATCTGCACAGTCCATGCAAAGTATGGTGGGCAGCAGGACCAGGCAAGTAGGCTGTATCTAGCTGTCCCATAGGGAACTGGTCACCAGGAGGCTATTGTATAAGGCAGTTGTTTGAATTAGCCGCACAGAGAAACTTGGAGATGTAGAACTGGAAACTGTGTTAAGAGTGACTGAGTCCTGCTTCTGGTATGGGGAAGTCTAACTAATATTCGAAATGAATGCCAAGGTAACATAAAATTGTAAGCATTCACTACAGCCATAAAGTCTTAAATTTAAAATTTAAATCATATAACATATTTTTCTCAACCATGATGGTATGAAACTAGAAATCAATAGCAGGACAAAAAACTAGAAAATTCACAAATATGTGGAATTAAATAAGGTGGTCCTGAACAACAAATGGGTCGAAGAAGAAATCAAAAGGAAAATTTAAAAAATATCTTGAGGCAAATGAAAATGAAATCACAATATGTCAAATTTTTTCAGATGTAGGAAAGGCCATTTTAAAAGGGAATGTTATAGAAATAAATGCCTAAATTTTAAAAGAAGAAAGATCTCAACTAACCTAATGTTATACACCAAGGAACTAGAACAAGAACAAACTAAACCCTAAAGTAGTAAAAGGAAGGAAATAACAAAGGTTAGAACAGAAATAACTGAAACAGTAGAAGACAGTATAAAAGATCAATGACACCAAATTTTTTTAAATAGATAAACTAACTGATAAACCTTTAGCTAGGCTAAGAAAAAAACAGAGACAAGACTCATAGATGAAATCAGAAATGAAAGAGAAGACATTACAACTGATACCACTGAAATAATTTTCAAAGGATGATAAGAGACTGCTAAGAACACTTTTATACCAACAAATTGCATAACCTAGGAGAAACAGATAAGTTCCTAAAGACATGCAACCTACGAAGACAGAATAATAAGGAAATGAGAATCTGAACAGACCAATAATGAGTAAGAAGACTGAATTCATAATAATAGTTTTAAAAAATATCCTATCAAAGAAAATCCCAGGATCTGATGGATTCACAGCTGAATTCTACCAAACATTGAAAGAACTAATACCAATCCTCAAACTTCCAAAACATTGAAGAGAAGGGAACACTTTCAAACTCATCTTATTAGGCTGGCATTACCCTGACATCAAAGTCAGACAAAGACAGTACAAGAAAAGAAAATTATAGGCCAATGTTTCTGATGAGCTTAGATGCCAAAATAGTCCTCAACAAAATACTAGCAAACCAAATTCAACAGCACATTAAAAGGATCATACACCATGATTAAGTGGGACTTAGCCCTGGGATGCAAAGAAAGTTCAACATACACAAATCAATAAATGTGATATACTACATTAACAGAATGAAGGACAAAGATCATATGATATCTCAATAGATGCAGAAAAAGCATTTCACAAAATTCAGCATCCTTTCATGATAAAAATTCTCAACAAATAATGTATAGAAGGAATGTCTTCAACACAATAAAGACTGTATATTACAAGGCCACAGCAAACATCATACTCCACGGTGAAAAGTTTAAAGCTTTTTTCTCGAAGGTAAGGAATAAGACAAGGATGCTCACTCTTGCCACTTCTATTCAGCATAGTACTGAAAGTTCTATCTAGATCAATTAAGGAAGAAAAAGAAATAAAAGGTACTCAAATCAGAGAGGAATAAGTAAAATTATCTGTTTGCAGATTACATGATTTTACATGGAGAAAACCCCAAAGACCCCACCAAAGACTGCTGTAACTAATAAATAAATTCAGAAAAGTTGCAGGATACAAAAGCAACATACAAAATTATTTTCATTTTGTACACTAACAACAAACTATCCAAAAAAGAAATTTTAAAATGCATTTACGATAGCATCAAAAGAAATAAAATACTTAGAAATAATTTAAGGAGGTGAAATATATGTACACAGAAAACTATAAAACATTGATGAAAGAAAATGTAGAAGACACAAATAAATTAGAAGATATTCCATGTTTATGGATTGGAAGAATCAATATTGTTAAAGTGTTCTACTCAGGAATCGAAAACCAAATACTGCACATTCTCACTTATAAACGGGACCTAAGCTATGGGTGTGCAAAGTCATACAGAGTGGTATAATGGACACTGGAGACTCAGAAGGAAAAGGATGAGAAGTAGGGAGGGGTATAAAAACTACCCATTGGGAACAATGTACACTACTTGGGTGATAGGTGCACTAACATCCAAGACTTCACCACTATACAATTCATGTAACGACAAAACCACTTGTACCCCTAAAACTATTAAAATAAAAAAATTTAAAAATAAAATGTCTGTACTACCCAAAGTAAGATACAGACTCAATGCAATCTCTATCAAAATTACAATGGTAGTTTTCATAGTAACAGAAGATACAATCCTAAAATTCATATGGAATCACAAAAGACTTCAAATAGCTAAAGCAACCTTGAACAAGAAGAACAAACCTGGAAGTATTATACTTCCTGATTTCAAACTATAAAACTGTATTGCAAAGCTATAGTAATCAAATCAGTATGTAGCTGTCATAAAAACAGACACATAGACCAATGGAGCAGAATAGAGAACCCAGAAATAAATTCACACATATGTAGTTAGCTAATTTTCAACAAAGGCACCAAGAATACACAATGGAAAAGAACAGACTTGTGAATAAATAGTACTGAAAAAAACTGGATACCCACAAGCAAAACAAGCAAAATTGGACGCTTCTGTTACACTATATACAAAAATAAATTCAAAATGGGTTACAGACTTACACATAAGACCTGAAACTATAAAAACCCTAGAAGAAAATATAAGGAGAAGGCTCTTTGACGTTGGTAGTGGCAATGATTTTTTAATTTGATAGCAAAAGCGTAGGCAACAAAAGCAAAATTAAACAAGTGGCACAACATCAAACTAAAAAGCTCTGCACAGCAAAGAAAGCATTCAACAAAATGCAGAGGCAACCTACAGAATGGGAAAATTATTTGTAGACCATATATGCAATAAAGAGTTATCCAAAATATATAAGGAACTCATATAACACATAATAGAAAAAAAAAAAAAAAACCACCTGATTTTAAAATGTGCAAAGGACCTGAATGGACATTTTTCCAAAGAAGTTATACAAAGAAGGTCAACGTGCATACAGAAAGATGTTCAATGTCACTAACTACCAGTAAAATGCAAATCAAACCCTCAATGAGCTATCACCTGACAACTATTAGGATGATTACCGTCAAAAAGTTCATGAGGAGAAGCATTGGTGAAGATGTGAAGAAAAGGGATTCCTTGCAGACTGTTGGTGAAAATGTAAATTGGTACAGCTATTCCAGAAAACAGCATGAATGTACCTCAAAAAATTACAAATAGAACTACCATAGGTTCAGCAATTCCACTTTTGGGTATGTATTCACAGGGGGAAAATAAATAAATATCTTGAAGAGATAGTTGCACTCCCATATTTATTGCAGCATTATTCACAATAGCAAAGACGCAGAAACAACCTAAGTGACTGTTGACAGATGAATGGATAAAAAATATGTGGGAGATACACACATACAATGGAATATTATTCAACCTTATAAAAGAAGGAAATCTTGCCATTTGCAACGACTTGGATGAACCTGAAGGACATTATGCTCAGTGAAATATCCCAGACACAGAAATACAAATGCCTCATGATATCACTTATATGTGAAATCTTAAAAGGTTGAACTCATAGAAATAGAGAGTAGAATCATGGTTGCCAGGGTTTAGGGAGGGAGTGGGGGAAAAGAGAAGATATTGACCATAGGATATAAACTTTAGTTATTAATATAAGATGAATAAATACTGGAGAATGTACAACAGGGTGACTACAGCTAATGGTAATATATTATATACTTGAAATTTGCTGAGAGTAGATCTCAACTGAGCTCACCACACACACACACACACAAAGAAAGGTAACAATGTGATGTGATGCATATGTTAAATAGCTTGATCATGGTAGTCGTTTAATAATGTATACATATATGAAAATATCACATCATATATCCTAAATATATACAATTTTTATTTGTCAATCATACCTCCATAAAGCTGGAAAAAAATCCCGCAAATTGGTGGACACCACACTTACATCCATCACTCGTGTGTGTGTGTCTGTGTGTGTGTGGTCTTTGACAAGTTACTTGAACTTTTTCTCAGACCCTCACCAGTAAAATGGGAATTAAATATTGTACCTGTGCAGTGTGATTGTTACCTAAACTGATGCCAACAAAATACTAGAGCCTCTGGCACAAGCCAGCCACTCAGCCATGTTAGAGAATGACAGAGGAGGGAGTGGTAGGCTCTCAACAACACCCAGTTACCACTTGGCAGATTTTTTACTTTGAAGCAATTGTTTGGTCTTCAAGCAGCCTCAGCTGGGCTCTCTCTTTGTCAGAAAGCTGCGCTAGTGAATGACAGGACTCATGCTTCTGAGCCAAATGTATCCTAAAGCCTGCTCATTCTTAAAGTGAATGAAAATGTTTATTTCCCATATGAATGGAAAAGTGTTATATGCCTTGTGTGGGAAATTCAGAAAGCACAGAAAAGTATGAAGTCACCCATAATCCTGCCAAAGTAACCAGTATTAACAGTTAACCATTAAACCATTGTTTGCCAAATTTTCAATAGTTTTCTGTAAAGTTTTAAACAAAATTAGGACCACAATATCCTTGCATTTGTCTGTCCTCCCTTTTTTCACTTAACATTTAATTACATGTATTTTCCCCATCTTTAAACATTCTTTATAATCACCACTTTTACTGCTGAGCAACAATCCATCTTATGCATAGGTGTTATACTTAGCTCTTCCCTTATAGTGTCAGGCTATTTTTCAGTGTAATAAATACTAGATGAACATATTTGCACATATATCTGCAATTGTATCATTTCTCTAGAATCAATTTTTAGAGAAGGAATTGCACTCCCAAAAGGTATGAACAATTTCAAACTGACTGGCATATATTGCCAAATAGCTTTCCAGATAGGTTGTTCCAATTCAAATTCTACTAGAAGAGTGTTGGTCAGTACGTCTGTTTCATCCCCTCAGCCCCTACTCTCCGAGAGTTTTTTTTTAAAAAAATACCTAACTAATACGCAAGGTAGGGACTGGTTGTTCTTTAAAGGTAAAATTCTCAAGTTCCTTTGGAGAAATAGCTCCAGGGACTTATGTTCACCATGGTTAACTGTGGGATTAGGTCTCCTGAGAAGATAGTGGTAGAAAAATCATTCAAATATGGGAGAAAAAGATACAATTGCAACAGAAGCAAAACAGGTGGCTTTTCTGAGCTTTCAAAAAATTTTAAATGTGTATCTTATCGAAATATGACCTTCTCCCATGCAACAATTGATCACAATACTGTACCCTCAGTTTTGACCTAATGCTTCAAATTCTGTGCTTTGAAACTCATTTTCACATGCATGAAGTTGGTGGTGGTGGAGAAGGTAAATTAGTTTCTCAGACAGTTTTATTAAGACTTGTTATGGAAGTAGAGCTGCAACAAATTGAGCCAAGGATTCAGCTTGTGTGTTTATTTTTCTACCATAATCAATAGTGTTTGGTCTGCTTAATGTTGTACACATTGTAAACTCTGAGTCTTCCTTTTGTAAGAGGAGTACCTTTTGAGAGCCATTTAATTTTAAAGGAAGTTATTTTTTTTTTCAAAATTCAATGTGATGTTGTGAAAATATACTTCTCATGGTTATATTATAGTGCTTCCACCTGACAGAATTCCTCCCCTGTGATAACTATAACCACATATAAGTTTGTTAACAGAATCCATGGGGAGTGTTACCAACCAACACTGAGCCATTCCAGACCTGTGCAGGCCCTCAGATCTGAGAGAGAAACAATAACTGAGGACAAATGAAAGGGATTCCGAACACCAGCCACTAAGCTAGAAACACATCAAACGTGTTTTTATTCAGATATTTTTGACTGACTTTGTTAACTAAATTCTATCTCATATTGGTGGATGAAGCGTATTTTAGAAATAAATTTTAGAAATAGTCCAGAGAAGATAGCAGAATAGATTATTCTAATTCTTTTTTTTTTTTTTTTTTTTTTTTTTGATGGAGTCTCACTCTGTCGCCCAGGCTGGAGTGCCATGGCGTGATCTCGGCTCGCTGCAACCTCTGCCTGCCTCCCGGGTTCAAGTGGTTCTCTTGTCTCAACCTCCCAAGCAGCTGGGATTACAGGTGCCTGCCACCACATCCAGCTAATTTTTGTAGTTTTAGTAGAGACAGGGTTTCACCTTGTTGGCCACACTGGTCTTGAACTCCTGACCTCGTTATCCGCCCACCTCAGCCTCCCAAAGTGCTGGGATTACAGGCATGAGTCACTGCGCCCAGCTGATTATTCTAACTCTTGGTCCAGTGTCTTGGGCAACTTCGTATTCCCTCCTAGACATCAGTCAGCGTCTGCTCCTCCCACTTCCCATTTCCTGCTCCTCCCAGCCTCACATAGATTCACATGTGCAGCATCTGCTCATGGCCTGGTGCCAATACTGTTTCACTAATATTGCGTAATTGGTGGACCTTTTTTTTTTAAATCTTTAAAGCATTACTTGACTTTTCTAACTTTCTAAGCTTTCTTGTTTCATTCCATGTTCTCTCAATATGCATAAACAATACACGGCAGTTAGAATAGAAGAAAGCTCATTTAGGTAATTTTTCTTTAGTTTTGATGAAATATAAAAATATTCCTGAGTCAGGCTGGGCATGTTGGCTCACACCTGTAACCCTAGCACTTTGGGAGGATGAGGCAGGTGGATCACCTGAGATCAGGAGTTCGAGACTAGCCTGGCCAACATGGCAAAACCCCATCTCTATAAAAAACATAAAAATTAGCCAGGCGTGTCCCAGTACTTGGGAGGCTGAGGCAGGAGAATCACTTGAACCCAGGAGGTGGAAGGTTGCAGTCAGCCGAGATCATGCCACTGAACTCCAGCCTGGGTGACAGAGCCAGACTCTATCTCAAAAAATACACATATATATGAGTCAGCCGTTCCCTCTTTATTTTATTTTTTTTCAGACAGTCTTGCTCTGTCACCCAGGCTGGAGTACAGTGCTGCAATCTCTGCTCACTACAACCTCCACCTCCCAGGTTCAAACAATTCTTGTGCCTCAGCCTCCTGAGTAGCTGGGACTACAGATGTGTACCACCACGCCTGGCTAATTTTTGTTTTTTTAAATAGAGATGGGGTTTTACCATGTTGGCCAGGCTGGTCTCAAACTCCTGTCCTCAAGCCATCTACTCACCTCGGACTTCCAAAGTGCTGGGATCACAGACGTGAGCCACTGCACCTGGCCTATTTTGTTGATTTGTTTTTTTAATTTCAATGTTTAAAATTTAGTTTCTGGTAAAAGATGATAACATTTGAGTTCTAATTTGCTGTCAACTCTGCCACCAAAAAAAAAGTAGTAGGAATGAAATTATTCTCAGCAAAATACTTTAATCTCTTAGAATTAAAAGCTTAAAAGTATTAAATGCATTTTAGGTCTTTATTAGTTCCCTGGAACTAAAATTGTATTTCAGCAAAAATAATGAATTAAAATTTTGCTCATTAATTACCAATATTTATTTCAGAACCATAATATGAAACCCACAGAAACAAAAACACACAAACAACCACGAAAAAAATTACTTGGTATCTCTTAGAGAAGAAAAATGTCTTCTTCGGGGCAAGAAGTGTGTTACTCTGTGTCACTTTCAGAAGGAGGTCACATGTTTTCTTATTGATTTTACTTCCTATTTGGTAGCAAAATAATGTGAGATGAGGCAGTGAACATTCCTGGCAACAAGCCCAGATGTGAAAAAATATGTGTCAGGACATTTTCTGAATTCCGTCTTTTTCCCAGAGATATCCTTGCAGATGAATGGTCTTTGCCCTACGTCAGGGACACAATCACATGGCTGTACTTTAGGAGGAAGTCTTCTGGCAGCCCATTACTTATAAACACAAGCCAGTTGGATTCCAGGCGTGCACTCGAAATTCCCTGGCAGTCCTATTGCATGGCTAGGTGGCTTCAGCCAGTGGGTTCCCAGGAATTTACTACCAAAGCATAAGCAGGCTACAAGTGGAGTCATGCTCCTGTTTGCCCTTGTTTTTACAAAGAGATAAGGAAAAGGGTCGCTGTCTTTCTGTGAAGGTGGGTGGAGTGGAGAAGAGATTTGGGAGAAGTACAGTGTCATTAAATTGACCTGAAATGCTTTTGAACATCTCTGTTCTTCAGGCAACATCAGGAACACTGAGAAGCTGAGCTATGACAAACAACACCAGTATGAGATCCTGGTGACCGCCTACGACTGTGGACAGAAGCCCGCTGCTCAGGACACCCTGGTGCAGGTTGATGTGAAGCCAGTTTGCAAGCCTGGCTGGCAAGGTGGGCCTGCTTTATCAGTCTTGTGTGAAGGCAGCATGGTCTGGTGTATAGAAAGTGGTGTACTTGTTCTCAAATCATCACAACACATAACTTTTTTAAGTACAGTCACTTTACTGTGAGAAATAAAGTAGCTTGCTTATTCTCACAACTCTTAGGTGATATATTATCCCCATTTTTCAGCTGAGAATGTCAGAGACATCTCCTATAACCTCATGCACCCTGTTTGTCCAGTGCTCCCTTTCTCAAATCTCATGACATCTTTGATCAATAGAAATTATCTCACAGCATGTAGGAGAAATTGCCAGCAAGCCTATTCACTTTACCCTAGGGTGCTGGTTCTACCTGATGCATTTCAAGTTTGGCATCACGGATCAACACCTAGGGAAAGTCATTGTGTTCTTTGTGCTCACACAGAGTGCACACAGGCAGAGGCGGGAGACCCAGAATCCAGCCTCTGGATTAGGGAGTGTATAAAATGTTGAGTCTGGGAATGAAGAAGCAATGACTTTTGATGGAGGTGGATTTTTGTGTCAGTTTAGCTCTTTTAAAATGCAAGGAAAACTAAATGCTTAGGTCGCCCTTAGATAATAGAGTTTATCACTGAACTGAGGGCAAGTAAGGAAGGTGAGGACAGCTGCATAGATGGACCTTACAGAGATTTAAGTGATTTGTGGAATAATAATAGCTTTAGTGGTGATGCTAATAGATCTGGTGACTGAGCTCGGATTCTAGAATTATCTCTGCACCATTATTTTGGTGGACTGATGACTCCCTGTCTCTACTTCATGTTTTGAAGATGCTGCAGGCTATTGCTTACTTATAACTCATAAAGTGCTTCATTTCTGGGTACTGCCTTTTTTTTGGTGTGTCTTTAAGCTTCTGCCTCCCTCTTATATTCTCATATTTTCTCTCTGTCTCTCTGCCTCTCTCTGCCTCTCTCTCTCTCTCTCTCTCTCTCTCTCTCTCTGTCTCTGTCTCTCTGCTATCTTTAATTCTTTAATTCCCTAGAAAGAGTTGATGTTAGTCACTCACATCCATGTAGGGAAGACTGATGCCTGACCACCCTATAAATCTCTGGTCAGTCTTTGAATGACTGCCTTTTATTCAGTTACTCATTCCTAATCCAATTCATCAGGGTCAGATTGGCAGGACATCATGGTACAAAGTAAGGACGCCTGTGTCTGAGAAGCTACCTGACATCATTCCCCTCAGAAGGCAGTTCTCAAAGCGCTCCTCCCTTGAACAACTTGATCTCCCTTAAACTTAAAACTGAAAAGATCGGAAGGGGTAATTTAACCCACCTCTGGAGAGAGCCAGAGTTGTTTGCCTTTGAACAAAGTAGAAAAGATGAAATGCTCAGTAGAGGAACCACAGGTAAGGCACATGAGAGATAAAGAACAAAGCAGAGTCATCTTTATGTCAGTCTGTTAGGATCAAGGAAGAGACATAGAAAGAAGGACAAGCCAGAGTGGGAAGCTTTGTTTTCCCAACCTTGGGGAGCCTGAGCTCTGATTGGGTATAATTCACTAGACCCAAGGACCCTGCAGACAGAATTCTGTCTTGTTCACCACTGAATTTCTCAAGCTTGGTGCAGTGTCTAGTGCCAGTGGTGGGTGCTCAAGAAAATAGTCATTGAATGAATGAATGGATGGACGAATGAAAGAAAAGATATCTGAGTTAAGAAGAACTCACCTTGTTTTGTTTTTAACTCATGGGAATTAGCTCCAGTGAAGGTGTGGCCTTTGAAGAGAAAACCTGGAAAAAATATATAAACTCTCTATGCATGAAATATGTTCACAATGAGAATTTAAGTGGGAAAAGCAAAACACACAGCTCTATCAGGAGAATAGTCCCAATGTTTCTTTGACTTTGACAAATGAGGCACCTACAGATTTGTGATTACATTTTTATTCCTATATTTAAATGTAATTTCCTAACAGAATTTGTACTTATTAAATGTATGCAAGGAAAAACCTTGTCACAGTGTTTAACTCTACATGTGAAGAATGTATTGAGCACCACCCTGTAGTGCACACTGCTGTTTGGAGTCCAGACAAACCTTGTTGGGCAAGGCTGGTGCCCATTTGCTGTTGTGTCTCCAGTGCCCAGCACAGAATCAGACATGATGCAGGCACTTAGCAAGTGTTTAACGATGGAGAAATGGTCAGAAAAACTTTGGTTAAAAAATGTACCTTTCTGTGGAATAAAGAAAGCAGGGAAGAGGCAATTCCCTGCATCCATTGATAGTGTTAGGCAAAATGATTTAAACACATGTAACATCAGAATCAGCTACTTCATGGTGGCTTCCCTGCCTTAGCTGTGTGGGCTATGATGAGGTTTCTCTTCAAATAACCTGATCAATACTTTATTCTTTAATTCATAGTACTCCCCACTCCTTTTCCTTTTTTCTTTTTTTTTTTTTCCTTTCTGCCTTTGCTACATGGCCAGACATGCCACAGTACCAGGCTTATCAGTACCAGCTCACATTCCTTTTCTTATTTGGAAAGAAGACTAGCTCTCTAGCTCACTGCAGGCACCCCTTCCCCTTTTCCCTTCTCTCCCTTATGTGCCCACCCTATCTAAAGAAAGTTCAAATGTTTACCCATCCAGAATTAGTTCAAATTGTGCGACCCGACCCCAGCCAATGGGTAGAGAGTACAGGGGCAGGACATACGTCAGAAATAAAGTCTTTCCTGCCCCTTTGTTCAGGTGTGGTCTCATGGTGACTGGCCAAGGAGAAGCAACCCTCTGCACAGAAGTAAAATTGCTTTGCTAAGGATCCTTTGTTTGACTGTTCAATTTCCTTAGGATTTTGAGCGTTATTCCCAACAGCTGTGGTGGCAGAAGCTGACAATGAATTCTTCATCCTTAATCTTCTCCCTCCAGCTTACCCCTTGCAATTCCTTCCTGCCTAAAGGGAAATGACTTAGAACAGGTACAAGAATTCAAACTGCCAAACTGTGTTTGGCATCCAGAGCCAGAATCTGGGATGTCCTCTCTCTCAGTCACTGCTCCAGTAGGCTTCCAGATCATAGGTAGGCCCTCTAGGCTCTCTGATATGTAGAGCAGGCCATAGGACCTTTCTACCATTCCTGTCCCAGCTCCCAGACCTAGAGAGGAACCTCCTCTCCTCCTCCCAGCCTATGAATTCACTTCCTTCCTCCACTTGGACAACCCTGAACTCTTCTTACTCGCTCATCTTGGGGCCTATTCTGCCTTATATCCAGGGCTGCAGCTTCTTAACTGGAAGTTCACCTTTCTCCAGGGAAGAACTGACCACAACTGGTCTGAGTTGCGTGTCTCTTGTCCTGCCCCTTCTCCCAGCTGTGCAGAGCAAACTGGAATGAACCGTGTTTTACTGGCTTGCTTGCTACTTGCAGATAGTGCAGACTGCCCCTTACTGTGAGTGGGCATCAGATGCCTTGGGGGAAAGGTTTGGCTTCTCATGGAGCCAGTATGGGGTGAATCCTGCACTTTGTAAATGGACCAGGAACACAGAGAGGGGAGGACATTCAGGGGAACAATGAACAATATGAGAGGAGCAGTTTGGCTTGCAGAGAAGGCTATGCCTGGAGAGATGTGGAAAGCAAGATTGGAGAAGCGCTTCTCAAACTCGAACATGCACTTGAGTCAGTGGGGGTATGGGGAGTCTTGGCAAAATGCAGATCCTGATTTAATAAGTCTGGGGTAGGTCTGGCTGCTTCTGTCAACTTCACTTTGACTAAGACTATGCAGAAAATAGTTACCAGACACCTGAGTATGTCTAATGCTTTTGTGTTGAAAAGACAGCAGCAGAAAGACAGCATCTAATCAGCATTAGATTAGCAGCAACTAATCTAATGCTGGCTAGATTCATTGCTCTCAGTTATTGGCATTGTGAGAGACACTGAAATTGAATGCATATTACATGGTGGAAAATATTTTTTTTGTAGTGAATTAGTTAACCCTTTAGTGAAGGCCTACCGTGTGCTAAAGGCTGGGAATATGGGTAGATCTACCAGGACTCTGAGTATAGAAGGAGATGATAGAAATGCTGAGGATAAAAGCTGCACTGGAGGGACTGTGGGAAGACAAAGGGGATACTTGACCTTGAACCAGGCAGGAGCCCCAGGGAGATGTTCCTGGAGCAAATCTAGAAAAATACTGGGCTTTAGCACAGAGAGCAGGGGATATTCCAGACTAGAAAACAGGTGTTAGGTGAGAGAGCACAATGTGGCTGGAGCAGGGGGAAGAAGACCAGACTGGCCAACTGAGGACCAGGTCATGGAGGGAGGGCCTCCTCCTGTATCATCCTGAGGACAGGGGAGCTGCAGAGGCTTTTCTGCCTCCATGTATCTTAGGGAAGAAGGACTCCTCGGCAAACCACGTAGATGGTGGCTGGAATGCAGAGACTCAGGGGAGGGAGGCCAACAGAAAAGAATGATTATTTCTCAGTGCACTTTCAAGTGGAGCACTCCCCCAAAAGTACTAAAAGTCATGTATTTATTGCAAACTCAAGTTACAGTGGGCATCAAGGTTAGATTTCAGGCAAATCTCATGAGATTCCATAGGCAAAGGGACAAAGGTGGCAGTTGGACGTGTCTGGGGCTGAAGAAGACCCTGCTACACCTTGTCAAGTGTATCTCCCAGTTCTCTCTGCAGCTGTCACCTGCCGCCACCCTCCTGAGGAGATAAACACCTAGGAGCCTAGGGGTCAGCTGGTCCCCTTGCCCCTTCCAAAAGTCAGATGGGTTATTAAATAAACTGAGGATCTGGCTTATATTTTACTATGTGAAAGGCATTGATTTCAAATCAGAGGGTGATAAGCCCAAGAAGGTGTCCAGATTTGCTTGGGAAAGTGGGCTCAGGGCACTGAGCAAACTGAGTAAAGAAGAATTCTTGCCCTCAGTTCTCTCTTTTACTGTCCTGCCAGGGTGTCTGAGGTTCCAACATTGCAGTGCCAACCTTTTATTTTAATAGATAATCCCCCCTGAAAATGAAAATACCTCCTGCAGGAGTCACATGTTAGGAGTCAGCAAAGTGTAGCCTACAGGACAAATCTGGTTGACTGTTTTTGTACAACTGTGAACTAAGTGATGGCTTTTACATTTTAAATCATTGAAAAAAAGAAAAATAATATTTCATAGCACATTAAAACTATGTGGAGTTTTATTCTTAGTGCATATAGATAAAGATTTATTGGAACACGACCACACTCATTAGTTCACATAGTGCCTATGGTTACCCTACAACAGGAGAGCCGAGTCGTTTCAATAGAGATTATGTGGCCCTCAAGGCCTAAATATTTACTATTTGGTTCTGAAAAGTTTTCTGACCCCTGCATGAAGCTCTTGTTGTCCATTGACGCCTTAGCAGGGAGTGGGTGATTAGATGCATAGCAAAGCCTTGAAAGAATGAGAATCAAATGGACATATTTAGACAGAGGCAAAGAACTGTAAAAGTCCAAAGCAAAGTTCACTGCACAAAGGGCAGGAACATCCTGTGAGATAAGCAATTCTAGCCCATTTAACAGATAAGGAAAACTTAGATTGACTGTCTTGCCCAAAATCTCACAGCAGTAAATGGTAAACATGGAATTCAAATTGATATCTGCCTATTCCAGAGGGCATCTTACTGTGTCAGAAGTAAGAAAGAGGATAGAAAAAGGGGGTTGAGAATTTCCAAAGGGGAATGTTACGAGCTTTGCAAAAGGGTATCTCAGAAAACAGTTTAGAAGAGAGGCACAGCCTATACGTCCTTAAGCAGTGTAGTTAACTTTTCAGTTACCTTAGCTGTAAGATGGTGATGAGACTTACCTGGAAAGGGTAGCTGGAGTTCAATGGGACAATGTCTACGTAGCACCTAAGAGGCACCACGACTCTCATTTCCTTGATTGAACCACGTCTAGGGAACCATTGCCTTGAAATTATAATTTGTTCAAAAATAAACCCAAGCTTGAAGACTGTCCGTCTTTCAGATACTATTTGCCGGAAACTAAAGTTACCTCTGATTAGCTCATGGCCCAGAGAAACACAAAGTGAGCCCGAGACATAGGTGTTAAGCTTCAAACCCAAAGATGCCGGGCCCAAGTGTGGCTCCTCACACCACGGCAGGAAGACTCTACCTTCTCCTTGAAGAGAATTCAGCATGAAAAATTACCCCTATACCCTTCCATTCAATAGGACAGCACTGACTTTTTGAGCTTCATATCAGAGGGCTCTGCTTCTTCCTCCACCCTCACAGTCTCCTTCCTATCCTTTTGAATCTCTACTATTTATCAATAACCTCTCTTCTCCCTGTCCCCATTTTTGACTTGCCTCTCCTTCTCCTTCATTTCTTCTACATTCTTCTGGTTCCTTCATCTCCTCTTCCCTTTTCTATGCATATGCCCTGAACCCCACACAGGGGTAGGTGATGGGGGAATGGGGTCAGGTCAAACCAGTGGAGATGGAGCTAGGTATGGAATGAGAAGGGCTGAACCCAACCCTTAGCTGGATCATAATCTAGCCACAGGCTTTGCTTAAGCTATTTCTCTGGCTGAGCTTTGGTTCCCTAACTGTAAATTAAAAATCATAATCCTTGGCCAAGCTATTTTGTAAGATTGTTAAGACCAAAAGAGATTGTAGCGTAGAAGTACTTCACAAAATTTAAATCCCTATGCAAATGAATGCTATGATTAAATTGGGAAAATAGACACCGTCATGCAAATGAACACACACAGATACACACGAGTACGCACATTTAAATCCATAGAATTGAGTAAGGCTGTGTGGCTTAAGCATCATGTTCTGGATTTTTGTACTTAAGATTGGGATCAAAGGGAGACAATGGGGTGGGGTAGAAAGTGTACAGTCCTGGGGGTCAGCCCAGGAACCCAGATTTCAGTCCCAGCTAGGCCCTAGCTCACTCTGCAACCTTGGAAAAGTCACTGCTGTTCAGCTTTGGCTTGCCTAAATGTAAGTGCCTTCTTGTGAGGACCAGATGAAAGGCTGCCAGCAGAGAGCCTTTCACAGAACCCCACACGGTGGGGCTCAGAGAACAGCAGTGCTTTTTAGTTCCCTTTATCTCAATTTTAAAAAAATCACAATGGAGTATTTTTTCCTCAAATAATTGGAAAAACCATTATTGAGGCCTGAATTCCACTGACTGCAGCAGTGTGACCCCAGGGCAGGTGCTCCGGGGGTTTACAGCTGCTAAGGGGATTGCTCAGATCTGCCTGGCAAACAGCTGAGCTCCTGGCAGAGGGCCTCGTGGGGGCACTTCTCCGTGAATAATGACCTGTTTTGACATCACTGACATAGCCGATCATTAAGGTGCAACAAATGGCTCTGTACAGGATGCTGATTTACCTACTCAATGGTATCTTAATGTGCTTAAAGAGCTGCCAGATAAAAGTGCCCATGCTCAAGTCTGCTTTGACCTGACTCTCCTGTGGATACGCCTGGAGGGTAATGAGCCTTAGAGGTTTTCAAGGCCCAATAATATCAGCCCTGAGGGGAAGAGGGCGTGGGCAGACTTCACTCATCCCAAAGAGTACTCAATAATGATAGTAATAATCATTACCACTGACTGAGCACTTACTATTTGCCAAGCCTTATCTAAGGGCATTCATTGCATGCATGTGGTCATTTATTCTTCACTGCTCCCTGAAAACTGTTATTTTCCCATTTTACAGATGAGAACACTGAGGTTAATACACTTGCCACACAGCTAGTAATATTGAGGCCAGCTCAATCTGTCTGCAGACATAGAGATCCTCCCCCAATTTCCTACAATGCATCTCAAAGAAAAGGAGAACACTGCCATCTTTTGAGACCGTTGAAGGAAAGCTATTTGGGGGAAAGTTCAGAAATTAGAACTCTTTCCCCATGTTGAAAAGAAAATATGTCATTGGATAGTAAGACAGCTTTGAGAGGGGACCATGGCTTGTGAATGGTGGAGGTGGGAGGGGTATCACTTTTGTCACCCAGGCCTACCACTGGGACCTGTCTTCATTCAGGATAACAAGATGGAACCACAGCTAGACTCAGGCCTCCTGACTCAGAGCCCCACATGCTACCTCATCTCCCCATGGACCTGGGTCTGCCCCTGAGCTGCACAGTCTGCCTACTCCCTCTTCCACTGACAGTTCTTTGAACTTTTGCAGTGGGCTAGAATGTCTCCCTGCAGGGAGTCAGCAGAGGATACAGCTTCAGAGTGCAGGCTTTGGAGCCAGAAAGACCCAGGTTCAAATCCAGTTCCATTTGACTCAAGGACATTGGATAAGTCAATTAACCTCTCAGAACCCTCAGATGTGGCGTCTGCAAAATGAGGTTAATAGCAGTACCTATTGCAGAGGATTGTCACAAGGCAGAACTGTGCCTGGCAGGTACGAATGCCTGAATTAATTCTAGCAATGAGGAAAGTGAAGGCAGGGGAGAGCAAGTAGAAGTGGCTAAAGTGCTTTTGGGAGTCTGGCCAGCCTCTCAGCATTATTTGCTGACTGTGTGACCTTAGGCAGGTCATTTGATATCTCAGCCTCAATTGCCTCCATGGTAAAATTAGCCTCCTGCTAATCCCTTCCTCAGATGGATGCTGTGCAGGTGGATAACATGTATAAGATGCCCAGCAAAGTGCCTGTTAAATGGTGGCTTCCTTTCTGCTCTCTGCACAACCCAGTGGAGGGCAGCCCCAGCCAGCCTGGTACCTATGCTGCCACCTGCACACAAGTCATACTTGGATTCTCATAATGTGTGTGACCACAGAAAGTGCCCCTCCTCTTCCTGCCACAGTTGTCCTCATCTCTAAAGTGGGCAGAACAGTGCCCCCTTCTCCTCACATCTACCTCCCAGAGATCCTGGTGGAGGGAGGAACTGGATGGAGAACCAGGAGCTGGCCGAGGTTGACCTCAGGAACTCTGGATTCACACTTTTAAGTGTGGTGTGACCCATGAGGTACCAACTCAGGGATTTGGAGCATTGACCCCAGCCTAACCATGCAGAGGGACAGTGTGGGCCTAGCCCAGCTGAGTTTCCACTCAACTCAGGAAACTTCCCCCAGGGCCTCCTCTGCACCCGGCCAGCCCCTGGGAACCATGAGCTGGAGCGGTGGTGAGGTGAGGGAAGGCAGGTGAGCAGTCCATTCCAATACAGGGCAGTCAGGGCACTGACAAGCAAAGCCCAGGGTCTGTGACAACAGAGGTGAGGTACAGTGGCCAGGCTTGAGAAAGCTTCCCCAAGAAGGTGGCACCTAGGCTGAGGTCTGAAAGATGAGTGCCATTAGTAAGGTGCCTAAGGGGCTGGGGAAGGGGCCAGTGATGGGAAGAAGCAGGGAACAGCATCTGCAGGAGAGCTTGCTGCTTAACTGCTGCACCTCCGGGCATTTCCATCCACTCTTCTATCAACATTGTGGCTATATGACTGACAGGAGACAGGCATTTGGGTTGCAGAGAGGGGTTTTGGAGAAGGGTAAGTGATGGAGTAGATGGACTAGTGTGTTTTGTTTTCCTGTTTGTTTCCTTTTCCTTTTTTTTATCTTGAATTTATTTTTGTATCTTAAAAAATTATTTAATTATTTTTAACACTTTTGTGGGTACATAGTAGGTGTATATATTTATGGGATTCATGAGATGTTTTGATACACGGATGCAAACTGAAATGAGCGTATCATGGAGAATGGAGTATCCATCCCCTCATGAGCATTTATCCTTTGAGTTTCAGTCAATCAAATTACATTCTTTAAGTTATTTTAAAATATACAGTTAAGTTATTGACTATAGTCACCTTCTCGTGCTGTCAGATAGTAGGTCTTACTCATTCTTTCCATTTTTTATATCCGTTAACCTTCCCCACCCTCCCCTACCAACCCCCTACCACCCTTCACAGCCTTTAGTAACCATCCTTCTACTCTCTGTATTTATGAGCTCAATTGATTTGATTTTTAGATCCCACAAATAAGTGAGAATATGCAATTTTTGTCTTTCTGTATTTGACTTATTTCACTTAACATAATGATCTCCAGTTCCATCCATGCTGTTGCAAATAACTGGATCTCATTCTCTTTTATAGCTGAATAGTACTCCATCATGTTATGTACCACATTTGCTGTATCCATTTATCTGTTAGTGGACACTTAGGTTACTTCCAAATCTTAGTTATTGTAGACAGTGCTGCAACAAACATAGGTGTGCAGATATCTTTTCAATACATTTGATTTCCTTTCTTTGGGGTATGTACCTAGCAATGGGATTGCTGGATTAAATGGTAGCTAATTTTTTAGTTTTTTTGAGGAATCTCAAAACCGTTCTCCATAGTAGTTGTATTCATTTACATTCCCACCAACAGTGTTCAAGGGTTCCGTTTTCTCCACATCCTCGCCAGCATTTATTATTGCCTGTCTTTTGACTATGGGCCATTTTAACTGGGGTGACATGATATCTCATTGCAGTTCTGAATTGCATTTCTCTGATGATCAGTGATGTTGAGCACCTTTTCATATGCCTGTTTGCCATTTGTAGGTCTTCTTTTAAGAAATGTCTATTCAAATATTTTGCCCATTCTTTGATCGAATTCCTAGAATTTTTTTCCTGTAGAGTTGTTTGAGCTCCTCACAGAATCTGGTCATTAATCCCATGTCAGAGGGGTAGTTCGCGTAGATCTTCTTCCATTCTGTGGGTTGTCTCTTCACTTTGTTGATTGTTTCCTTTGCTCTGCAGAAGCTTTTTTAACTTGATGTGATCCCATTTGTCCATGTTCACCTTGGTTGCCTGTGCTTGTAGGGTGTTGCTCAAGAAATCTTTGCACAGACTAATCAGTGTCCTAGAGATTTTCCCCAATGTTTTCTTTTAGCTGTTTTCATAGTTTGAGGTCTTATATTTAAGTCTTTAATTCATTTTGATTTGATTTTTGTGTGTGGTAAGAGATAGGGTCTAGTTTCATTCTTCTGCATATGGATATCCAGTTTTCCCAGCACCACTTAATGAAGAGACTGTCTTTTCTGCAGTGTATGTTTTGAAACACTTGTCAAAAATAAGATCACTGTGGATGTGTTACTGTTGGTTTTTATCAGAGATACGGTGAGGTTTCCAATGCAGACTGTGAAGTAAGTAGATCAAATTGTCTAGAGAGATTCTGTGAGGCAGTGGACATAATAACCAGAGTTCACCTGGCAAAGGCACAATGTAGGTCTCCTTGGGGAGGGCCCCTTCCCCACCTTCCATGGAGCCCAGCCAGTCTGGACCCCTGTGGCCTGGGTGTTCCCTGGGCAGGTGAAGAGGGCCAGTCCTGGCCACATGAGCAGCAGGCATGGACAGTGGGGCCCCGGTAGGAGTGGAAGCCCAGGGAGACCTGTGTGGAAATGTGAAGAACCTGTCTGGGGCCTCTGAAAACTAAGGCATTCAGAGGAGGACTCATTTCTGATGAGTTCTTGGTTGGTGAAGGTTGGTATTTAGAGTAAAATGTGACCTCACTTTCAGCCACAGTGTAAGACAAGTATTATTATTTGGTTACTCTCGTTTTAGTAACAAGGCTCTGCTGGTGGACAGTGCTTGAGAAAGCTGTGTTCCTTCTCTGCATTCCCCAGTGCCAGTGTCTGTCTCTGACCTGAGACTCTGCATCCCTGGTTGCAGCAGCCACCTCACACAGGCTGAACCAGGCAGGCAAGGAGCAGGGACCTTCTACCTGCTGGGAGGTTTGGTTAATGACAGTCTCACACATGCTGAATCTTCCACCCTTGGTGAGCTTCTAGGGAAATTCAGCCCTTTTCTCAGGCTCTAGATCCAGAAGAAAATATTATAATAACAGTATGTCATCCCTTGTCAAATTCCAAGGCTTTTGCTCCTCAGGCTCTCAGCCTCCTTGGGTTTCTAACAACCTCATCACCAAATGCCAACAAAGCGTTCCATGTCTAATGCATGGGTGGGGCTCACACACAGGAGCCCTTTGTGACAACAGAAAGAGGCTGGCTGACTGGCTGCCCAGGTGGGCACCCCTAGGCAAGGAAGAAGGATGTTTCTCAGGCAAGATTTATGAGCTCTGCATTCTGTTAAGAGAACCTGAGGTAGTAAGTGGCAATTGGGCTGCCATGATATTTTTAATGTAATTTTTTTAATTATAATTTTTTATCTTCATTTGAAAATAATTAAAAAAATAAACTCAATAAAAATTTCCTGTAGTTCAATTAATGCAGTATTGTCAATATTACATTGTTTTTTCCTTTCAATGCATAGTCATTTGAGCATTATGTTCTTTTTCCACTAAACCTTATGTCATATTTATTTCCCCACATCATAAAACCTCACTGACCCCCTCAGTGGCTGCATAACATCCCCTTCTATAGGTGTATCCAAATGTGCTTGACTGTGTCCTTGTAGTTAGATAGGGCCATGTGATTATCACATGTCAGCATGCTTCTGTTGTTCTTTTTAATGCAATGGCAATTAGTACAAAAGTCTTTGCATTTTGGTTACCTTTCTCTGGAGTCTATTTACTGGGCCAAAGTCTATGGTCATTTTGAAAACTGAGATACATTTTGCCAAGCATCTCGCTAACCATTCGTGACAGTATACTCTCCTAGCCCTGTCAGAGAGCCACCTCTCCCACCTTCACACGTGGGAAACTGGGGATCTCAGTGTATTCAACAGACTCTGGAGATTTAGACTGTATTTCCTGTAGAAGTGAGAATTTGATTTCAGCTTGAGACTCTTGTTCAGTGAAATGGAAAATCCTGCACTCTAGTACCACCTAGGAAAATGGTCCTTTCATTTAAAAAAAAAAAAAAAAAAAAAAAAAAAAAAGTTTTGAAGCTGTGTGCAATTGATAGCTTAAAAGAGATTTACATAACTAGAATATGAAAAGTACACATAAGCCATCTTTACAAAAAAATTGAAAATATGGGCATGAAAAGCTGTACCCTTCAATTGTGAATGTTTTTCAAAGCCATAAAAGTAAAGATTCTTCAAGAACCACTGCTCCATCTTTACACTAATAATACATTTGTCAAGAGATTTAAAAAATTGCCTGGCAGATGCTCATGTTTATTGTACATAAGAGAGAAGCATTTCTGTACATCCAAGAGAAGGTGCCCTGGTTGGCTGACTTCATCGATCTTGGAAGGATTGTCTTTCAGAAGGGCTGCTTTGAAGTGCCTGGTTTCTGTATTTTTCCAGCATTGGTTCTGCTGGATGTGTTTCTGTTTGGGAACTGAGAAGGATGTGAGCTGAGGGTCTTTAGGGTTGAAGGGACTGGGAGAAAGCTGCAGCTGAGCCTGGGGTGGGTCCAGGCTTCTGAACACCACATAGTTCACTTCAACTTTGGCTGCTGACCCACGGCCCGCCCCCCAGAGAGCCAGGGTAAAAGGAAAGGAGGGCTTGGCATAGGCTCTAAAGAGGTGGTGCCCAACACTAGCAAGATTGGAGACTTGGTGGGTAATGGAGGCTCTCCTGACGGCATGAGGGAACCAGACAGAATAGGGTGGTTTCCTCTCACAGCATGGGGAAGGCTGAAGGCTGCCAGGAATGGAATGTGATGTCTCAGAGGCCTGAGCCAGCCATCTCTCCAGTGCAGTCTGCTCAGCAAGCTGTCTTTACATGTTGCCCTTAACTAGTGGCACCAGTTCTCCTGGCTGGCAGGTGAGAGGCCAGGGAGGAGGGCCTGACATAAGCCTGGGCTTCAGTGAGGAGCTGCCTGCAGTTTCCCAGTTGCTACCAGAATAAGGCCCCAAAGTCTCTGCCAATGTGCGTGACTTTGAGGTCTGCCAGATAGATGAGAAGCTTTTCTTAGGTCAGAGTCAGTCATCACAGTGTTGATTTGGGGCCAAATTATATCCCCTCTGTCATCAGGAAACTGGAAAGAACTTCATGAGCAAGACAAAATTTGAGAACAGATTTCTAGTTCTTTCATTTGACATTTATTGAGAATGTCTAGGGGACTAAAAAGGTTAAAAATGTATGGAACAATTGAAGCCAGTTTTACGTGCAGTTTCAGCATTCACATTTGTCCACAGACATTTCAATTCAGGTGGGTGGGGGGTGTGCACACATACACAGCACACACGTGCACATGCAAACACACACGTGCATGCATGCGCACACACACACACATACAGCAGCCATGTCTCGAATCCTTTCCATTTTAATGCCTAGCAGCCTATCCTTTGGCAGCTGGTTGGGCTAAGCAGATGATTGATACGTAAGGTGTACCATCCTATGTGGGAACTGGAGTGTGCATGTCTATATGTCTGGGTGTATATCTGTGTGTATATGCGTCCTGATTTTCATACATCTGATTGCTCACTCATTTCATAGATATTTGTTGGGCACCTTTTATATGCCAGGCATTGAATAGTGATGTACAAGTCATGCTCCTGAGTGGGAACGGGACATAAAGGAATAAGTAAATTCTCAGGGAGAGGCTGGGGTAGAGATTGGGGAGACTCATCAAGGTGAGGCCAGTACCAATAAGGGCTCCTTTACAAAGTCACCTGTGAGGTGGGACCTGGATGAAAAGAAGGACCAGTCCTAGGAAGGGCAGGGACCGAGTACACAGGCAGAGGAACAGCGACAGTCACAGCCTCGAGGCTTCACTGAGGATATAGCACAGAGATATGGATCCTTGCCCCGCTTTCCTTTTGTAGTTAATTATCTCTTCTTAGTAGGAATTAAAAAGTAATAAAATACTCTTGTGAAAATAAAACATAGTAAATGGAAAAGGGTCAGGAATAAAGGAAAAGAGAGGATTCCTTATATTTGTAATTGAGTGCAGAGAATTCCTGTTTTGTTTCTTTTAAATGGTGCCTGTGTGTAAGCGTTTTAATTGGAGAAGAAAAGCCACATAATTTAATGCTCAAAAATGTGTGTACCTATTATGTGTCAGACACAGGGATAAGTGGTTTGCATTTATTGTCTCATAGAAACCCTATATACAACTCTACAATTGGTCACGATATCGTGAATGTTTGCATGAGTAAACATAGAGGGAAAATACGGCTTGCTCACAGTACACGATACCAAGTGGCAGAGCTGGAATTCACACCCAGGTCTGACTCCAAAGCCTTGATTCCTAGCAGTTATGCTCGGTGGACTCCTTTGGGGGCAATTAATTAATGTCCCCATTCGACAGAAGAGGAAAGTGAGGCTCAGAAATGTTAAAGAATATGCCCAAGGTTGCTCAGCTGGTAAGGCAGGACCAGCTGCATAATTTGTGGGTCCCAGTATAAAATGGAAACAAGGGGCCCTTTGTTTAAAAATTATTAAGAAAGTTAAGACAGCCACAGCAGAGCGTTCAGCCAAGATGGGGCCCTTCTGAGCATGAAACTGGTTGTACAGCCAGGGTTGAAGTTCTGGTCTCCCTGACTCCTCACCAGCCCCGCCTCCTTCCAGCTGAATTTCCAACCTGATAGTTGTAGACCCATAATAGCAATTGATGAAATGTAAAAAGAATATGAATTCCTAAAAGCAAGAAGCAAGACATTCTTTTCTGGTTTTGACTTAGAAGTTGTCCAGCCTGGCACAAGTGCTGGCTCTGCACCAACTGGCTGTGGGAACTTCAGAAAGTGACTCTCTCTCTCCCCAGTCCAGTTTCCTCTCCCATAAAGGGGGATAACATTCTCTCATGGAAGTTTCAGTACCTGCCCTAGGAGATCCAGGAATAGTCCTTTCCTTGTCTCTCCTGAGAGCAGGATTTGTGACAAGGAACCAAAATTTGGAAGCCTAATAAAATAGCCCATGTTTCTTAACCACTCATTGTATGTCAGGTACTCTGCTAAGCATTTCACATTTATCATCTTACTTAGTCATCTCAACATCCCCACGAGATGTAGTTGTGCTGTTTTCCCACTTTGCAGATGAGAAAATTGAGGCACGGAGAGGTTAAGTAATTTGTCCAAGGTGCAGCATCTGGTAAGCAGAGAAGACAGGGCCTGGAGCTAGACATCTGACCCCTCACTTTCAGTCTCTGCACTCTGTTGTCTAAGTGACACCTTGGCCCTACCCACTGTTGGGTCCTGAGGAACTCATCCCTAGAGGCCATGCAGAGACCGGAGAAGAGGCGAATCTCAGAAGTCAGCTTCTGTCACTCCTTTCCACAAAGGCCTTGAAGAGTCTGTTTCTGATGCTCTAAATAACCCACTCCCTGGCCCAGCATCCAAGGTCCTTGTCATCTGGCCCCAAAGTGCCTCACCCCACACCAGGGCCCCATGAAGCCCTCCTGAGCCTCACATATGTCTGCACCTTCTGAGGCATGGCAGCTGCTGGGTTGTACACTCAGAAATGGAAGTACTATTCACATCATTTCCATCTGAATGGCACCACTTGAACCTAGAGCTGTACAAACACAAGGCCCTGAAGAAGACACCCTGGAGTTCTCTTCTAGTTCGGCATTCCCCTCATTCTGCAATGCTGTATTAACTATGTCTGTTATTTTCTAGTATATATTCTGATGTTTTGACATCTGGGGGCCTTACTGACCCTGGAGGGACTGCTCCTCTTGGGATTGGCTGATTCTCAGAGATCCTAAACATCTCACCCTCTCACTTCTTATATGCACTCCAGCCAATCTGGAGCCCACACCCCCAAACATCCCTTTTTGGGGCTCTCACACTCTGGGACACCATTCACCTGCCCTAATCACCCCAGGGTCAGGTACCAGACAACTATGCCCAAGAACTAGCTGGAATTATTCAAACTAGCGAATATTAAAATGCTTGCCCTGCCTTACTTGTTTCTTCCCATGGAAGCCACAGTAAAGCCTTGTGCCCACAGTTTCTCACCCTCCTTCTGCCTCCTGGCTGACACTGGTTCTCCTCTGCCCCCTCCCCTGCCTGTGGTGTGGCATGCTCCCTGAATCTGAATCTGTCCAGTTGCAGGGTTAACACTCTTAAATTTTACTAAATAGAATTGAACTAAACTTCAGTGAATCGAAGTTAGTTCCCTCTGGTGTGGCCCTGTCAGTGGTGACACCTGCATGGATTGATCGAGGGGTGGCTATCAGGAGTATTCTGCTGTTCTGGAAATGAACACCAGGACTAGCCCAGCTGCTGAATGATGACTTTGAAGCAGTCTGGATACTTCACACCCACACTAAACATCCTATGTATGGCTCCTTACTGATCCTGCAATTAAATCCAAACCTCTTCCCCAGCATTCATCATCTGACCTTCATTTACCTATGCAGCCCATCTCTGCTTCCTGACCTGCCCCCAATTCAGATGCACTGGATGGTCAATGGAGATGACGGCACTCACTGCTGAGCAAAGGTACCCTCCTAGCTTCTTCCAGTAGGAGAGGAAGACCCTTGGTGCCCAAATCAAAGCCACCCATCCCTTAGAGAAAGTCCTAAAAGATGGCAGATAGTGAATGCTTGCAGATCTGGCTGCAATGTCAGCTGTCTGAACAGTTCCTGTTCTGGGGTACCCCATTCCCATCCCTCTCACTCCCCAGAATCCCAATATCCAGCCACTCACTTTGTGTGAACCCAGCAATTTCCTAGAAATCCTGATGCATCTCCAGCCATTGGAAGCTGAGACCAGGAAGAACCAGAGGCTCCTGTGCGTGCACATTGAAGGAAGGAAGCACGTCTTTGCCACACCTGCCTCTTTCCCTTTTATTCTTCTGCATCGTTTTTGACCACAGAATTGGGACAATGGACTGAATGTCTTAGATTACAAGAGCCCCAAAGCCTATGCTTTCCAGAAATCTCTTAGATTAGCTTTATTCCCTCTCTTGGCATCTAATATAAAACTTCCAAGTGGTTAATGTTCTCCTGATAAGAAAACATAAGATACTCAAATGTAGAGGTAGTTATAATAAAATCATCATCTTTCTAAATTCTTAATCCACAAAGAAGGGGTTTAAATCCCAATAGCTTTTTCAGGAATACTTACAGGGTAGTTTAGGCCCAATTATTAAAACAGTGGGCAGGCTGCTCCCTTTCTCTTCACTTAAGAAAAAAATTGAACCACAATTCATAAAGTAGTCTCTAGGCCCTTTATAAACTAAAAAGATTTTGTGTCCAAGCAGGACAGTTCAGAGAAGTTTGAGACACTCATGAACCAATGGGTGGGATATTTACATACCGAGCCTTCGTGGGAAGGTCTCTGTGTTAAGCCCTTAGCCTGGCATATCTCGTGCTACCATAAGCCCAGGAGGGGATATAATTTTCCCCAATCTGCAGATGAATCAGTGGAGGCTATAAGATGACGGCAGCTTTGTTAGATTCGCATGACTCACATTTGGCAGAGCTGAGATTCAAGCCTGGATTTCTGCAGTCTTCAGTGTCAAAGCAAACCTCCAGCCCATAAGCTGCCCTCAAGGTCAGACACTGATAAAACTGACAATACTTCTTGATCTTTTGCCAACATTGGGATTATCACTGTTTTGGTTTTAAATATCAGCATAAATTGAATGTCAAACATGAATCTGTAAAAAGTATAGTTGTCTCAGTTCTGGCAAATCCTCAGAATAATGGAGGAGCTTTTGTAAAAACAGCTGTGTGGCCTGTAATCCCAGTACTTTGGAAGGCCGATGTGAGTGGATCACCTAAGGTCAGGAGTTCGAGACCAGCCTAGCCAACATGGTGAAATCCCATCTCTCCTAAAAATACAAATATTGGCTGGGTGTGGTGGCAGGTGCCTGTAATCCCAGGTACTAGGGAGGCTGAGGCAGGAGAATTGCTTGAACCCAGGAGGCAGAGGTTGCAGTGGGCTGAGATAGCACCATTGCACTCCAGCCTGGGTGACAAGAGCAAAATTCCATCTCAAAAAAAAAAAAAAAAAAAAAAAAAAAAAAAAAAGAAAGCTATGTGGCCTTGGGTAAGTCACACCAATTCTTAGCCATGGTTTTATCATTTGTGCAATTAAGGTAGCACTCCCCCACTGGGTCCCTGAAAGGATTAAGTGAAAGGATAGATGTAAAAGTGCTTGACACCTTGTCGATGCTTAGTCATTGATTTCCTCTTATTTCTTGCAATAAGTGTTATTGAATAAACGATAATTTACCAATAATATATCTATTGGACGTAGTCCTTATGTTTGTTGCTGAAATGACTCTGCATGTAATCCCCCCAAAATCCGAGGTGGTAGATACAAACTTTATAGAAGATGAAACTGAGGCTTACAGAGCATAAGTGATTTGCCCAAAGTTACACAGTAAGTGGTAAGCGTGGGATTTAAACTCAGGTATGCGGAATTAAACATTCACGCTTTTAAGAACCATGCTATCCTACCCTCCAGGAGATAAGGAGGGATGGACACATCGAGTGGTAAAGGCTGAACTTGATGACTTGCCTTTTGCTCTCTTAACCCCACCCCAACTCCTTCTTGGAAAATGGAAGATGTTTGTATGAGCGTCTCACTCTCTCAAGGACACTGTGCTCAGAAAGCTTCATTGATTTCTTTTACTATATGGTTGCAATTTTGCCTGCTCCTCATAAACCCTCAAAAACAAGCCTCTTGAGGCCACCAAAGCAACTGGGAATTGTGATGTTCCTAAAACTCTTTTATACCTGATTTCTCCCTGGTGGCCAGAGAGGGCCCTGCCCTCCCAGCTAGTGGGTGAGCGAGAGGATGAAGACCCTAGAGGATTGTGCTTCCTGGCTTTTCCCTTCACGATTTACTTGCTTGTTTATTTGAACTCCTTTTCAAAAGATTTGAGGTGGAATTTCTCATCATAGATAACTACCAAAATATCTAGATGAGAAAGAGATGCCTGCAGCCTCTGCCGAATAAAGGAAATCAGTGAGTTGGGTGTCTTGGATTTCTCCAGAGAAGAGGCTTCCAGAGACCGTGACCAGAGGGGAGGTATTGTGAGAGGGCTCTCCTGAACTAGCAGAAACAGGAGAACCTCAAGACTGGTGCTGCAGGGTGCATACCAAGCTCCTGCTTCCAGCACAAAACTGCTTTCTCCATTTTCAATTTACAGAAAGGGAGTTTATGGGGGGTTTGGGAAGAGAGGAGAGAGAGATGGTTCTATATAGAGAAGGGATAGATGGTTCAGCAGGAGTGAAGATACAGGCAGGTGGGGTCAGTACCAGAGAAGCTGCAAACAAGCCATGGATTCTGTCTGCAGCTCAAGACGTACTACCAAGGCAGCAATCAAGGTTAGATGTCTGGGGCTGCCCAGATCCGCCCAGCAAATATTTCCTATCAAAAGATAGCCTGTAGGATTCTGTCACAGTTTCTACCACTAGTGAGCATCTACTCTGTGCCAGGCACTGACTAGCATGATGGGGCCTCAGAGGCACCATGAAGCTTGGAGTCTAATGCTACAGTCTAATGTTGAAAATACTGCAGAAGCATGGAGGAGAGAGGGCACCGACCTAGACTGGAGAAATCCCAGAAGGCCACATGGAGGAGGTGGCAAGAGAGATGGTGATAGAAAGGGAGCCTCAAGTAGAAGAAACAGCACATTCAAATACACAGTGGCACGAAACATTTTGTACCTAGGACACTACACAGTTGGCCATGTGTGTGGAGGGCTTCCTATAGCACTATGACTTTAGATCCACCAGACAAAAAGCCACCTTTTGCTCCAGTGGTTTGTCCTTAAGATTGCACTTGAGGCTTTTGGAGCATGGGCTACAGCAACTTCATGATCTCATCCTCTGGGAGGGGATGGGCTAATCCAGATACAGCTCCTAAAGACTATGAGGAAAATAACATAGAATTGGGGATGTTCTCCTTTACAATTAGTCACTCTCATCCAAACATCCTCTTATTGTAAGTACCCTAGGGATGAATCTCACAACCGTAATGTGCACTCTCTTCCTGTGAGACACTCTGAGAAAACCCCGTAAAGGGCAACTGGTGACCATGGGGGCTCAGAGCTAAAGTCAGATTGCAAAGGTACCTGCAATGTGTCAAAGTTGTGATGGATGGGGGCAGACTGTCTTCTTCCTTGCCAGGGAACAACATTGATCACTCTCTACTGCATGCAATGCACACATTTTCACACTCAGTCCCTACCTCAATACTGTAAGGTCAGTGCTATGGTTCCCATTTTCTTGATGAGATGCCTGAGGCTTGGAGACCTTCAGTAACCTGCTCAAGAACTTTCTGACCTTACAAAGACAAGCCAAGATTGTTGTTGCATCTGCTTCACACATGCTTCCCTGAGGCTTCCCCCAATGCATTTGTCCTTGATATTCAGGCCTCAGCTCAGAGGTTAACTCTCAAGCTAAAGGAGCCCCTCACTATCACTGGCTTTTCCTTTCATAGCACTTACTCCTCTCTGTTAGAGAAGCACAGGCTTATTCATCACCTGCCTCTCTCCCTAGGCTCCTGACTTGTTCACTGCTGTACCCTTTGTACTCCAAGCAGAGCCTGGCACATAGAAACAAACCCTGAATAAATGGTTGCTCAGTGAACAAAGCCATCTGGCTAGCCCCAAAGCCCAGCCTCTTCCAAGATACTGGTATCACATGGTGGTGCCAATGGCCCACTGGGAACTGAGGAGTCTTCTGGTAACCGCAGCCTGATACCGAGTCCCACAATGAAGGACTTTCTGAGTTTCTCATGGGTGAGGTCAGGCAACTTTATAGATTTTTATTTCTACTTCAGCAAAGGGATATCATCTAGCAATGTTGTATATGACAAACATTTGGGATTAGTAAACTAATAGCACCCATAGTTCACATTGCTTGACGACTCAGAATCACTCTTCTGCACATAAATCTGGCTGAGGATGGCTGCACAGCCATCTCAGATATGTGTCCTCACAGAGCATGGGATGCCCGCTGTGGCAGGCAAACACACGTCATCAGTCACTGGGAGCTTGCCTGGAGTCCGCTCTGACTTTCAGGTGCTGCTGTTATTGTATCAGTCAATTCCTCTGTACACTCACTTGTAGAGTTTGTATGTGTTGATTGCTCTGTTCTTGCATGGTGCCATTTTAATTGTGATTTTGTTCCTCTCTAATGCTTTATCATCTCCACATTATTGTTTCACTAAAAAGCAGTGACAAGACCATGAGACCTACTTCAGTGACTCACAGTTCTGAGTGTCTGAGAATCCTTTCACCCTACCTTGTGACCTCATGAGATGCCTGAACAACCATGCTTTCTTTTGCTTTATAACAAGACACATGCCTTCCTAAAAATTACCACGTGAGGCAAAGTTGAAAAATGGGGCCAGAGGCACAACACTCAAAAATATCATCAGTGGCACATGAAAAAAAGGAGAAAGAGAAAACATTAGCACAATATTACACAAATACTACAATAATTATGGCACCTTACCTTGAGGAGATCTGACGTTTGCCTGTGAAGTGAATGTAAGAAGGGTTGCCTCCCCCAGGTACTGAAATAATCTGTACCACAAGCTCCCGTGACACAAATTTACCTATATAACAAACCTGCACTTATACACCTAAACCTAAAATAAAAGTTAAAAAATACACCTTGAGATACTAAAGAAAAGGTTGGGGATGGTGGGGGTTGCCTCTGGTGTGTTGTTGTGAAGTCCTTGAAGGAGTGTCTGGGAAATGAATGAAAAGTTGTGACTGCAGCCATGGACAGGTGTGGCTCACAACACTGGTGAACTGAGTAGCTGGTATATGTTTGAGGGTGTGACTGTGTGTGTGTGTGTGTGTGTGTGCGCGCGCACTCATGTGAGCATGCGTGTGCCTGCACATGTTTTGTGTGTTCCTGCGTGGCTCAGTGCAGCTGGGTGCAGTTTTCTGCATTTGCCTAGTATTTCTCAGGGAGGAAACCTTGCATAAGCAAATGTAAAACTGCCACTATTCTCAGACTGTTCCCTAAAATCTAATATATGTGTTGGGGCAAATAATTCATTGGAACAAATTCACACTTCTAAAAGAAATGTTCCAGCAGAACTGACTGCACCTGATTCACTTTTCATCCTTTCCTTGTTTGTTTAGACTGGACCAAAAGGATTGAGTACCAGCCTGGCTCCGGGAGCATGGCCCTGTTCCCCAGCATCCACCTGGAGATGTGCGATGGAGCCGTGTCTTCCCTCCAGATCGTCGCAGAGCTGCAGACTAATTACATTGGGAAGGGTTGTGACCGGGAGACCTACTCTGAGAAATCCCTTCAGAAGTTATGTGGTAGGTTTTTCCCTTTGGGGATTTTTTAAATTAATTGCTTTTAAATGATGTATACCAAAAAAAGCATACCTTATTATCTTAGGGAAGAATCCGCCCTCCCTTCCTGCACCGATATGTGTAACTCCTGGATGGATTTTAAGTTTACTTATGGCAGACGGGTTGGAAGGCCCAGCTTTTGGCACTAGACTCCTGACTCAGACTCCGTTTATTAGTTATGTGACTTTGGGCAAGTGACATGGAAAGGCAAAGCCTTTGCTCTTCTTTGGTAAAACAGGGATTAAATGGCACAATACTTTCAAGAGTACCTAGGGCAGGGTCCAAAGAAACACGAGTTCCTTTCTGCCCCAATGGTTTAGAAGAAGCTACCAGACCAGACCCAGTACGAAGAGTTAGTAGTGTCAGTCAGCTGGAAAGAGATTGGTCTCCTCCCCAAAGCGCCAGCTATATAATTTGTGGGGCCCAATGCAAATGAAAATTTGGGGTCTTTTCAAAATTAACAAGAGTTTTAAAACAGAGAGAGCAAAGCATTAAACCAAGTATACACAACTAAGCATTGGACCCTATGTGACTATTCAGGTTGTTATTGACAAAGCTGGTCTTGCCAAAGATGGAGTCTTTCCCTACACAGTATCACAAAGCCAATACACAAAACCAAAAGTGAGTGTCAAGCAGTGTAGGCTTTATTCAATGGCCGTGGAATTGAGAACCAGGAGCATGGCTCACAATCAACTTCTCAACAAGTGAGGGTGAGAGGCTTAAGATACAGGATTTCTCTAATGAAGGAGTTGACATGAAAAGCAAAGGAAAGAATATTCATGTCTTTTCCAGAAATGGGTGGTGAACCTCCTGGAACCAGTAGTACTGCCTCCCTTTTAGTCCTTTTAAGGCTTCTTCCAGTCATTGTCGTGGCAATTGTCATTTGTCATGGTGCTGGAGGGAGTATCATTTAGCATGGAAATAAAATTATTATGAAGCCTGAGGTCTTTTTGAAGTCCTTTGGTCAACTATCTTGGTTCTATGTACCAGTCTCAGCTGGTCTGGTTGCAAAGGGAACTTTTTATCACAGGCATTCTGTGTGTTAAAGATAAGCAAAGTTAGGACAGGGTAGAAATTCAACTCTGTCATGTAGTCATTGCCCTGGGTAACCAGGTCACATGCCCGTGAAGCTGAGTCTGTCTGCCCACAGCAGTGAAGAGCTTGGGGTGAGGGTGAAGGTGGACAAAGGAAGATACTCACTTGTGAGGGACAGAGAGGGCTTGTTGTCATTTGGCTGTGAGATGGCACCCCAAGAAAGGAGGCAGGCTGGGAGTTAGGAAGCAAAACTGACGGAGGAGTGCTCTGAAAGGTGGATATGGAGGAAAGCCAGCTTCACTGGGCACCTGCTGTGCATGCCCTGCCAGCCTCTTCACATGCATTACTTTATTTAGTTCTCCTGTCTTCACCATGAGGAGGTCACCCATCCCATTTTAGAGATGAAAAATTTGAGGCCCAGAGAGTGAAAATGACCTGTCTCAGGTCACACAGATAGAAAGCAACAGAGCCAGGAATTGAAAGTAAGTCTGTCTGAATGATGGGTGTTTTCGCTCAGTATCCACTAAGGCTATCCATCCAGGCCTCTGGAGCTAGAATGTAAATCTCTCAAGTGAGTCTGTGGAATGAGAAAATGAGCATCTCATAAGGTGAGAAGCACCTCATGTGCTTTGTAACTCAGACTGTTGACGTGTTGATGGGCCTCCTTCGCTCCTACTCCTGCACATAGTTCATTTCTTCCTTGTTCTCTCCCAAAATACTCAGGAACTCACACTGGACTCTCTAGCCATGTTTGGGAGCTTAGGAAAGGGCTTACTCTTACACTGGGCTTGTATTTGGAGGTAACCGCGTCTCCTCCAAAAGAAAGGGAGGCTGCGAATGCACAGTCTAGCCTGCCTTCCCCCAAGGTGGGCCTCTCCACTACTATCTTTGGGGCAGTTTTTCTCCCTCAACTTTCACACACACACACACACACACACACACACACACACACGCACATATACACACACACACACACACAAGCACACACACCCCTTCACCCACACTGTTCTAACTCAAGGAACCAAGTAAAAATATTTAGAACTGAATGTGAAATAAACCCTGCTTGATATTGTCATGTTCCATTTTTCATGTCACCTGGCTGGCAGGGAAGGCCTATGGGACTGCAGACCTCCCCAGAATGATGCAGTAGATCGGAAAAATCACTACAACTTCAATATTCCATACAGCTCTTGCAAAAATGGTTGTAAGGCAGAAAACGGCCTCCAGTCCTCTCCTCCATTCTGTGGCAGAGAAGCCATCTAAGATGACATCTTAGTTTGAAGGAATACCCCATTTTGCTCCCCATGCACCTGAATTAGAAGTCAACTCAACCCCAGGCCACTGTGGGTTAGCATCATTTCCTAAACTCCTCCAGGTTAGAAGAGATGATGGGATCAGCTTGTTAAAGATCAGATGAGCCCAAGGGCACACACTTGTGATTTGATTTTGAATGTTGCTGGGGAGAGATGGGGAGATAGGGAGTGTGATAAGGATTTCCTGAAGGAACAAGTTTTCGAACAAAATTGCATCTCATATGTTAACACAGTTCATTCTATCTGTGCTGCCAACATCGCCTGGCAGGACAGGTTAATTCATCCAGCAAGGCAGTTTCCCCTAAGATGCGGCCTTATTTGGTGCTGGGAGCTGCCCTTTGAAGGACAGAAGTCTGTGCTTCTCTCCATAGCACTGCCCCCCACACCTATGAGAATCCTATCCCAATAACCCTGCTGAGCAGGCTCAGTCCTGCCTCTACATTAGAAGCCTGGCTTTTGAACTGCACTGGAGGAGAGCTCAGATAAAAAGGGTGAAAGCAAATGAGTGAGGCCCAGATACAAATCCTATCCTGGGGTCAGCTTCCATGTAGGGACTCATGTTCTCTCCACCCGTAAGGGAAATGTAGCTGGATCACTTCTACAATGGAAGCTGGGTTATAATGCCTGACTCCTGTAGGGTACTTTTGGTTCCAGAGACAAGTTTCTGTGTGTCTTCAGTGGATGGTAGACGAGCTTCTTGCTGGGATTCCCAACTGGGGAGCTGCCATGACCATTTAAGCCTCAGTATTCATGCATTTTTCATCCTACAAATCTTTATTGACTTTGGATGGAAACAGGGAGACCAATTAGGGTATTGGAGCCATGGTCTAAGCAAGAGATAATGAGTTCTGAACCAGGGGAGTGGCAGGAAGGAGGAATTTAAGACAGACTTTGGAGACAAAATCAGCAAGATTCAATGACTGATTAGTTGTCAGGAGTAAGAGAGGAGTCTAAAAAGGTTCTTGTGTGAGTGTCTGACTGAATGAGGGTGCTGCCAACCAGAGCTAGGTATCCAGGATAAAGGGCAGATCTAAGGGACAACGGCAGCAGTTGCCAGTGGTATACCCAGGTGTGGGCACCACATTCTAGCCTGATTCTCGACCCTCCCAAAGATCAGCCTCCACCTGCTGATCCATTACTGCAGCACATTTTGCCCTGATGTTCTGCCTCTGCTTGGTCAGGGCACCTGTTTGGTCCCTCTGCCTGGTTCCTTCTCATCCATAAGCCTTCACTCACATTCTCCTCCCACTAGGATGGTCTCTCTCCCCTTCACCTCTCCAAACCCTTCCCTCTAGTCAGCATTCGCCTGCCCTCTATGCACACCAGAAGTCAGTCTATGGAGCTACCTTGGTAGTTTGAGTTCTGGAGTCTCCTCTGTGAAGCTGTAGTCATGCAGTAACCTAGCCATGGATATCTCCTCAGAGGGTCATCATGGAACTCTGGACATTGCCCACCTGCTTCCTCCTCCTGCAATGTAGGCCCCATCAGGAGCAGTGAGGGAATCTGGTTTAAGTGGGAGTTGGACTTAAGCTGGTGTCAAGCCTGCTGTCAGGAGGTACCTGAGTAGATGCAGAAGCACTTGAAATGCCTCTTTGGGCCTAGGGAAGCATTGGATGTCAGGCATATTGCTTCATGGATTTATGCATGGAAACACTGCCATTCTGCTTTGGACAAAAAAAATGGAGGTCCCCTGAACCTCTGTGTCCCCTTTAGCTTGTGGGGTCAGATGTAACTCAAGTGGCCCCCACCTTCCTTTGCTCTACCTGAAGCCAGGCTTCTTAGAGAAATGGGGCCAACTGCTTATCACTTCCTCTGAATTCATAGATCCCCATGAAGGACCCTGCCATCTAGGCACCAGACTTTCCAGAGGTGCCTGTCACGGAATTATCTTGAGTATGAGATGACAGAGAAGCCCTCAGTGAGACCTCTTGGCCAAATTAAATTTGACATTAACAACAGCCCGAGAAAAGGTCCACTTTGATGGCCCTACATCACTACATATTACAGAAACTAGAAAAATAGTCAGTGGTGCATATGCTCTTGGTGGCACTGAGGCCAGGAACCTTGGTGGTTCCTCACAGGGACCACAGGACTTCTGGCTGCTGGCCAGTACCTCCTGTACATGATGTCTGGGTCAGCTGTGTTTTGTGGAGTGAAGAACGCTGAGGGCAGGTCCTGTTGAACAAAAGACCATAGAGTGAGAGTGTGCTGCAAAAATCACGTGGTTTATGTGTCAGAGCAGTGCACATGACCAGACCCTAAGTTGTTCTCAGGATTTATATACTTGTGAGCCCAGGAGACTTTTGTAGAGGGCTCGTTCATTCATTCATTCCTGCACAAATTTATTAATTCAACAAATATCTGTTGAGTATTCAGATGCTGTGCCAACTCTTAAAATAACGTAGAGATTAAAAGACCATGTAGTTCTAATGTTGTATTTCACAGTAGAGCAACTATTGTTAATAATACTGTATTGTATATTTCAAAATAGCTAGAAGAAAGGAGTTTGAATATTCTCACCCCCAAAGAAGTAATAAATATTTGAGTGGTAGATTTGCTAATTATCCTGAATTGATTATTACCCAAGGTATACATGCATCTAAATATTGCATTGTACCCCATAAATATGTACAATTGTTATGTGTCTATTTAAATGTTTTTAACATATAAAAACAATTCAGCCTTCTGGAGAAGACAGACATGTTAAGAAAATTACAATGCAATTTTTTAGTAGCTATAAAAGTCCATAGTTTTCTAGTGCACCTTGCAGCTCAGCAGAACTTGTTCTCACTAATAACCACCATCAGAGGTTTTCATACCCTCATAATAGCCCAACTACAGGAAGCCATGATGGATTTCTCTATGACACTGCTAAAGAGCTGGAGCTTCCCAGCATGACAATGTCAGTCTCCTAGTCATAGCCAGTGCCTCCATTCTCGGAGAGGTGAAGTGGGCCTTTTGCTTTAAGCAAAATAGGTGAACACCTGTCGGAAGTCTGATTAGATCCCCACTCATACAACAGCGAAGGGCTGCACGCACTGACTCATGGATGCTGACAATGAGCAGTGGGCTTCTTTCTTATGCTTATTTCTTGGAGGTCATTTAAGCAACTACAATACAACATGGCCCAATATGTTGGGGAGGAGGATTTTGCCTGCAGTGACAAACACATACCAAGCTGGAAAGCAACCAGCTATCCATGGCTCTCACTCAGGATCCTGGCCAACCACCTAGATGAAGCAAAACCTAGTTTGCTTCACCTAGCAATCCAAGTTTCTGATTCCAGGGCCTTGGAGGAACTCCTCTTTTCTAGGATTCTAGAAGCGAAATGATAGTGTCATTGTGGGATCAATAGCATGTGAACTCCTGAAAGGACATCAGAAGTCCTCCGTGCCTATGCTTAAGGTATACAGATAGAGAAATGGGAATTTTAACTGCCAATGTCAATCACTGATGTGGATTATCAGTCAGGGTAAGACAGGTTAACAACTGACTGCCAACTTTCACTGTGTTAAAATAACAAAGGTTTATTTAACATTTTTACCATGTGTCCTTCGATTGGCTGTGGCTCTGCACCATGTTAGGTCCCCACCAGGATCCATCCAGGAAAATGGAACAGCTTTGATCTAAAACATTGTTGATTTCCTGGTAGATGGAAAAGATGCATGGTGAACCACAGACGGGCTCTTAAGGCTTCTGCTCTGATATGACACATGTCACATGCACACGTATGTCATTCATCGGAGCAAGTCTCATGGCCAAGCTGATATCAGTGGGTCAGAGATTTGTGTTGTGAATAGAATACATTCTACCACCACAAAGTCCCGGCAGTCGATACAGCACTTATCAAGAGGGCCTCCCTCACTTCCTGTGAGATTCTGCATCACTGAACTTCTCCACCCACTGAGCTTCTTCCTTCAGAAAATAAAAGACTTTCATTGCATCCCTCAAGGTGGAACTACTTCTGTTGGGTTCATGGCTGCATTCTCATGGCAGTGCCTGGCATAACTTAGACATTACATAAACATCTATTGGCATAATATGGAGTTGATATTGCCAATTGTGAGAATATCTTACAGAGTAAGACCTGTGTCCTTGATTATACTGGATCTTCTCCCTACTTATCCCTGCCCTTTCTCATGCCTAGGGGTGGATCCTGAGGAGGCACAACTGGTGGCCCCATGTCAGTCACTCTTGCCACAGGCTCCTTGAAATGCTAAGGACCCTCTGGCCTCACCAAGGCCATCCAGAGAAAAATGCAAATTCATCAGTTAAGAAGTTCAGACAGTGACTGCCATCCCTAGGCCCCATTTGGGCTTTTGTACCACAGTATGCCCTGAAATCTGCCTCATTCGTTGTGTCTATTTTCTATTTTCTGGCTCTGAGTGGCTTCCCCATCCTGCTAGGGCCCAGGGACGTCAAATTGGACCTCATCCCTGGTTTCAATCCCCAGTACTCAAGCTGCAGCTGCTGTATACAAGACCAGTGTGAATCCTCAGCAGCCAGGACCTTCGCAGAGGATTCCAAAGGAGCATCTTAAATACACCCTGATGTGTAGACAGCGCTGCATCATCACTACAAGTGATGCATTCTGTTTACCCACTGCCTTTCCAAGGGATCCCTGGGGAGAAGAGAGACAGAAAAACCGTGGAGAAAGTAAATCTTCTCTGTTTGTTTAAGTGTACCAAAAAATGAAATACAATCTGTTAAGCTTGTGGAAGTCTGCACCATCTGGTTAAATGCAGCTTGATGGTTTCTGGCAGGCAACATCTGCGGGTTAAGGAAAGTGGCCTGCCGCTCCCACTCAGTGGGGAAGACAAAAAGCCCCACATTATGGCTTTGTCAGGGCATATGTCCTCAATGTGCCCCTCTATCAGAGCAGTGGCCTGTGTAGGGAGGTGGAGTCCCGTGTGACTAGGCTGTGCTTGGCAGGTCATATGATTGGCCCCCTAAACACTACTGTGTGGTAGAAAGAACACTAACTGGGTGTCTGAGAGCTGGGCCTGCTTCTAGCTAGCTGTAACTGTGATTTTGGTCCAGTCGTTTCCCCTCTCTGGGCCTCAGTTTCTATGGTTGCAAAACGAGTAGAAGGTTACAAGATCTCCCTCCAGGTCCACTGAGGAGGTGTAATGGGGAGCGTGGGCTTTGGAGCTGGGAAGTCCTAGTGATGGGTTCACTTGCTAGCTGGTTGCCATCCTGGGCTCGGTCTGCCTAGGGCTCTTTATCTGTAACCTGGAATCTTAACAATATTCACTGCACAGAAGAGTATCTAAAAAAACACATGTAAGGCTCTTAATTCAGGCCTGCTACCCATTCTGTGCCTCGTAAGACTTCACAGGAAAACAATAAAGTACTGTAACTATAAAAAATAAGGTTATGTAGGCTGGGTGCAGTGGCTCACGCCTGTAATCCCAGCATTTTGGGAGGCCGAGGAGGGCAGATCACCTGAGGTCAGGAGTTCGAGACCAACCTGGCCAACATGGTGAAACCCCATCTCTTCTTAAAATACAAAAATTAGTCAGACATAGTGGTGCATGCCTGTAATCCCAGCTATTCAGGAGGCTGAGTCAGGAGAGTCACTTGAACCCGGGAGACAGAGGTTGCAGTGAGCCAAGATCGCGCCACTGCACTCCAGCCTGGGTGAGAGAGTGAGACTCTGTCTCAAAAATAAAATAAATAAAATAAAATGAAATAAAATAAAATAGTTATGTAAATATTGGATATATCTGTAGAATAACCCTGGCCAGCACTAGGTTATTTTATAACCAATTATGTCTCCCAACCTTCCCTTGATGTCATCCCCCATCACCCCATGCATGGTCCTCTCTGCTGTGTACATCTCTATATATCCAAACCTGTTTGGAAGGAAATTCACCATCGATTTCTTCACTAGTCTGAGGTATTAATTGAAGTGTGAATTCTATAGGAACAGCAATGTCCTTAGCCAAAAAAAGGACCCTCTGGTGGTGGAGTTTCAAGCCCTGCTAGACCCCACCCTGCTTCCCCTGTGTGGAGGCCCAGCTGCTCCACATGGTGGCAAAGCTGGCCTCTGCAGCCACCACACACACATCTCTGCACCGGGCCCTGCTAGATCACGTTGGTCCCATTGGCTTGAGCTAGAAGTCAGAAGCCCTGAGTGCTCAGCCTGCATCTCTCTGGCCACCCCAGGTTTCAGGAACCAACACACTCTGTGTGTACCCCTGTCACCAGCTGTCTTCACACTGGACAAGTTTTGGTATCAGACTCAACTTAATAGGTCAAAGAAGCTATTGCCATGTTGTGTTATTCCAGGGGTACTAGGAAAATGCACTTTCCCCAAAAAACCGTGTATCTCCTACTTCCAAACCACTCACAAATCTCTCTCTGCTACTACCTTGATAGATGTCTTTCTTAGAAATATCTGTGGAGGGTGGTATTAAAGGACAGCAAAATTTTATTGGCCATTACAATATTTGTATCAATTAGTTTATCACATAAGTAACATGGATATCAATTAAGGAGTTAGCAACAGGGGATGAGAACAGGTTAAGTGTGGTGAGAGGCGAGGGGCATGGACAAGGGGCTGGATGGGCCCACCTCAGCATTGGGTGAATTTCCAGAAGCATCTCATGAGAGCACTGAGTGGGAGAAAAGGTAATTATAAATATTAACTGAGGGCCTACTATGTGTCAGGTGCAGTAACAGGCAAAATATCTAGGAAATACTCATGTAAATAATGCTGTCAACTCTGCCCACACTTCCCTTTGATAATACAAGCTACAGCATGAGCATGAATTGGGAGATTTTAATCTCCACCTTCACAGACACCACAGTTCCAGAAGCCTCTCCCAGAGTGAACCTGTCATGGTGATAAGCAGAGCATCTGGGCTCTAAGGATACATGCTCTTCACATAGCATAACCTTCTGTTGCTAGCCAACAGATATAGACCTGATGATCTCCTCCACAGACTGAGGGAAAACTGGCTGAGTTGAACATTTTCAAACGAGTAGACTGATTTCCAACATGGCACCTTCCTTGAGGAATCTTCAAAGGGTCATTTCAATGGTAGGAGATTTTTTTTTTTTTTTTTTTTTTTTTT
>NW_016815776.1:538266-576896 GCF_001698545.2 Rhinopithecus bieti | reverse complement strand
TTTTTTTTTTTTTTTTTTTTTTTTTTTTTTTTGTAATGGCTGTCTTTGGAACCTATACTCTAGGTAAGAGGAGGCTCTGATATACAAAAGTCAAAAATCCAAAGCCTGGGCAATTGGCAGGTAATACACACAACCACTGTCCATTAAACCCGTCAGAGTTTATGACTGACTGGTCAGTGCCATACCAGGAAAGAGCCCCCATGCCCCTACCCATCCAACACAGGTCACACTTTAGACTCCCTGACTCTTATTATTTGAAAATGACTGCAAGTTCCTGGCCCTCCTTCCCCTAGCACCTGAGCCCTGTTTGTGTATGGAACAGAAGGATAGAAAGAATTCTGTATTTGAGCCCCTGTGGAGAGTCAGCAGAAGCCCCAGACCCACCCAGCAGGACAATCCAGTCTTCTCTGGCAGGCCAGTTGTCGCCTCTCACCTCAGACCCGCCCTCCACAAAGTTGGTGATTCTTCTAAAATAAACCTGCCCCCACTCCTGCTGCCTCAGACGAAGTCTTCGTGTCTTAACCTGAGTACTATTGTAGTAGCAGCAGAAATAATAATGACAATGATAACGTGATAGCTAACACTGAGTGAACCTTCGCCATGCAGTGAGCATGCTACTGCCTAATGCATTATCTCAGTCAACCCTCACAACTCACTGGGAAGAGGAAACAGAGTCACAAAGGTCAATTGATTTGTTCATAGTCACGAAGCTAGCAAATTTTGCTGCCAGGTGTCAAATTCAAGTTCTGCTGACTTCAAAACTTGTGTTCTCAACCACTGCATCATTTGGCCTCAATAAATATTTGTAAAAAAGTGTAATGAGTGACTCATACTCCTTCTCTTGGGATCAGGATATGGAATTTTTCCCAGTCACAGCCCTGATCACATTTTGTCAACTTGCTGGCTCTGAGCTCCTCTATGTCAGGGACTGTGTCTGACTGACCTTCACAGAGCCAGCACCTAGCAGGGGTCTTGGCACATGGTTAGTGCTCAGTAGATGACTGGCAGGTTAACAGATGGATAGGTGTGTGAGCGAATCCATCCACCCAAATCAAATCCTGGCTTTCTCCAGGAACCCTCCCTGCTAGTAAGAGTCCCCAGGGTTTTTCCAGCTTTCTAAATTCCTCCAACACTTTTTTCTTGCATCCTATCTTGCCACGTGCAGCACTTTGTCTGTAAGTTACTGATGCCTCCCCAAGAAAATCATAAGTAACTCAGGGGCTGGAATAGCATTTGGCACTTCTTTTCCTAAGTCACAGAGCTCAGGGTTAGGCACAGACATCTCTGAGTAAGTTCACTGAGTGGTTCCTCTTGACCCAGGAGAGAAAACAGATGAGGACCCTGCCCCATTAGGAATGACCCGTTGTCTTTTCTTTCCGGACCCTCTGCAGGAGCCTCCTCTGGCATCATTGACCTCTTGCCATCCCCTAGTGCTGCCACCAACTGGACTGCAGGACTGCTGGTGGACAGCAGTGAGATGATCTTCAAGTTCGATGGCAGGCAGGGCGCCAAAATCCCTGATGGGATTGTGCCCAAGAACCTGACCGACCAGTTCACCATCACCATGTGGATGAAACACGGCCCCAGCCCTGGTGTGAGAGCCGAGAAGGAAACCATCCTCTGCAACTCAGACAAAACCGGTGAGTCTCTAGCCCAGCCCTTCCACCCCTACCCCAGCGGCTGCCCATTTTGTCCCAGATGGTTGGACATGGACACAGCCAAGGAGGATGTGGAAGAAAAGCAGGAGCCTGGGAAGAACCCTGCCAATATATATTCTGGTCTCTGGTTTTCTGGCTGCTGATTTTCCAGGCTTGACTTGAGGTAGAGCAGGAGCAGAAAAGTGGGGAAAGTAGGGGTACAGACACAAAGAATGTAAAAGCTGGAATCAGTGGTTTTCAAACTGGATTCCTCAGAACCCCAGCATTCCCAGAAGTGCTTTAGGTCTGCTATAAGTGAGATGCGGGTGAGAGAGGCATCTTTATTCCTAATTCAAACAAAGAAGCTCCACCTTGACTGTATTATATACAGTAAGATTTCCAAAAGCTATCTTTTGAATAAAGTACTGCTAATTTAGAATAGCAGTTTGAAAACCTCTGCCATATATAGTAATGATAGCTACCATTCATTAGGCTTTTCAGCATGCTGGGCCTGTGCAAGAAGTTCACGGCTTGGTAGTTAAAGTCCCCTAACACTTACTAGCTAGGTAACCTTGGCAAGTTGTTTAGCCTTTCCATGTCTCACTTTACCTGTCTGTAAAAGGGGTGTTTTAGTAGTATCTACCTCATAGGGTTCTCATGAGGATTAAATGACTTCATGAAGTGTTCAGAACAGTGCCTGGCACAAAGGAAGTGTGATAATCTGTGTTAGCTATTACTATTCTAAACACAGGTCTCTATTAGTTATTTTATAAAAGCCTTATTGTTTTTGCAATTTTAAGGATAAAATATTCCTTAGAGATTAAATAACTTGTCCCAAGTAGTTATACAGTCAGTATCAGAACTAGAATGTCAGCTTAGAGCCAACTAAATCCAAATCTGTGCTCTTGTCACTACACCCACCCATCCCCATACACATACACAAACATCCCGAGATCTTATGCAAATTGTACAACTCTGCATTTAGTTATAATTCTACAATTTCCCATTTCAAATACAACTTTTGCTAAAACACCCAAAATAAATAACAGCCACAGCAGATGTAACAGTAAAAATACAATATAGAAGAAGAGCTGAAGCTCGCCCTCTGCTGTTGGACAGCCAAAGTTTCCATCTCAGCTTGACCACTTCTTCAGGTGTGACCTTTGAGGAGCTGCTAATCTCTCTGAGCCTCAGTTTCCCCATAGGTAAAATAGGGGAAATACACTTGAAATAAAGTATGAAATTAGTAGCATCACATGCATAAATCAGCGTTCCATTAATTTACTTGATGTTGTTACTATAATTATCATTATTATTTCCAGTTTTATTCCTCATTACACTGCTACAAGAACACCATGTTCTCTGTTTCAATTGATCTTTATAATAAATGTTAATATAGTTTTTGGATACAGAAACTGAGAGGTGCCTGGCTTTCCCTATTGATATGGCAAGTCTATGTAGGAGTCAGTGCCAAGGACAGGTTTTTCTTTGGAACCTTCATGCAGGAAGGTGGAGGTTTGGGACGCAGTTCAGTAGCCTGTGCAGTGCCCTGTGAGGTGCTCCCATCATAATCCAGGAGCCAGCATCCCAATGAGACAACAGCTTAAGAATATGCAGACAAATACAAAGCAGTGTGAGCTGGGGTCAGTGGCCATGCACATATAGTCCTTTCTGAGCTATATCGAGTCCCTGGGGAGACAAGTCAGCCAGATATAAATGTTCCTGTTTACAAAGGAGGAAACTGGAATATGGAAAGTTGAGTGATTGGCCCAGGATAACACAGATGATTACCAAGAAAGACAGGATTGGACCTAGATCCTCTGACCCTGAGTCCCAGGCCCATGCTATTGCACCAGTGGTCCTCATTCAAATAAAGTAGTGCACTTGTAAAAACATGTAGATGCTAGAGCCCCACCCAGCTCAATAAGAATCTTGGAGGCGCCTAATGGGCAGCCATGGCTGAACTCTGCCTCAACCAGCATCACAGCAGTCCCCTGAGAAGGCATTCAGCACCCCCAAATTAGCAGCACCTGGTGTTCAGCTTGGGCCCTTGTGTGAAACAACACTCAAGATTGGCACAGAGAAAGTGCGAAGATTTTTCTCTAACTTTTCTGACAGCAAGAAAAAAAATCTATAAATACCCCATCCTAAATTTTTTTAAAAATCTGGAATAAATAAAAGCTTGTTTATGGCTTTTTTACATCTACATTTTTTTCAAGTTATAAAGTAATGTATGTCTATAGTGGAAGCATGAAAAACACAGAGAAGCGTAAAAGAGAACACACAAATTACCTAAAATTCTAACCATTGGGGAGATATTTTCTGATAACATTTAGTACATTTCATTACAATGTTATTTTTTGCTTCTGTGTATACGTAGAATGTCCTTACATTCTTATAATATCTGATATTATTGTGTCATCAGTTACCTTTATATAACATTGTCTCTACATCATTTCTCCATGTGATAAAATATGTTTTAAAATATGGATTATTTGGGAGTTTAAAACTCTGCCATGTAGATTTATCATACTTCATGTCACTGGCCCCCTTTCATTAGATATTTACATTGTCTTCTTTTAAATGCAAGCACAGCAATGTTGTAAAGAGTATTCTGGTATATACCTTTTGGACATTTCTTATTATTTCAACCAGAAGTTGAATTACTGATTCAAATAATAGAAATATTAGGAAAGGAAGCTTTTGCTGTAAATTGTCAAATTGCTCTTCCTGAAGATTGCACTAAGTTCTGTCTGGTGTACTAAGTAAAACTTACTAATGCTGTTCCATTATAAATTATTTTCTAAATAGCTGGATAACAGAATTGACAAGTCAGCAAAGGCTAACTGCAAAAAAGAGAGAGGACCACTAACAACACTACCACCACCAAGACAAACATCTCAGTAGCTAGCATTCTTTCCCCACGGTTTCACCTCCTGTCATTGTCTAGTAGCTTCAGGTGGGTCTGGTGGGTAGTGGAGCTCTGCTTTGCCCGGAACACTCAGAAGCCAACGATTCTTGCATCATCTGCTGCTGCCATTTTCAACCGTAGAACAGAAAGTAAGGCTAGAGCTGAACACAGAAGGATTTTATTGACCAGAACAGAAAGTATCATGTTTGACTTCTAATACACATTCCATTTGCCAGAACTTAGTCACATTGCCCCACCTACCCATGGGGGAGGCTGTGAAATGAGTTTAGATGTGAACCTAGGAGCAAAGAAAATAGGTTAGGTGAACACATAGCCGTGTGTCTACCTTGAGGTCACTGTGTGGGGCCCTGTGCCCCTCTAAGCCCACCTCTGTTGGGGTTTACCTCTCCATTCCTCCCGTGAACAGTGCACTTTCCAGTCACTTTCCATGATTCCTCCTCAGCCCCTGCCTTGTCACAGTAATCAGTCCCCTCCTACACACATATTTGCTCCTCTTGCTGGAATCTTCTTCCCCTGGCATGCAGCCCTTTTCTGTCTCTGAGTTGGAACTGAGAACAATGAATGATCAGTGGCTATGTACAGTGCTAGCCACTTCCCTACAGGGTTTTCTAAGAGAGAGGGGCCAACCTTGTTCAGTAATCACCAGGTGAGAGAGATGGAGGTGTCAGCCTGGTAGAGAGTGCTAGGATGGTCCCCCTGCCTGCTAGGAAAGGGATGGGGGTATTTTCACACTTACAGAGGTGCCCAGAAAACCACTCAGAAGGATTGAGGTTGTCATCTGTAGAAAGGAAGTGAGAACCTTACTTTTGCTGCCAGTTGGCTGAGCTGCAAACACTCTTAAGTCTGCTCCAGGCTGGTGTCAGAGCAGAGCCCAGGAGAGTCCTGGAAAAGCCTGACTTATGTCGAGTTTAGGGTACATGAAGGCTTGGCCCTGATTCTTACCCAGGGTGTCTGAAGGCAAGCAAATGATGGGGCTGCCACAATTATAGGGTAGGGAGAGAGGGTCCAGAGGGAGAGAGGTTTCCCTGGTACAATTTGGCAGAACACAGGTGTTTTTGCTCTTGTGGGCCAAATGGACATCCAGAAATGTGCCAGGCTAGCAACCAGAGGGCTGCATGCCAGGAAGAGGGGTCCCAGCAGCAGGAGCTGATGTGTGTGCTGGAGGGGATTCCTGTGAGAAGGGAGAAGCTGAGGAGGAATTATGGAAGATCAACTGGAAAGAAAATCTTTCACATGAGGAATGGAGAGATGAGGGCTAATAAAGTGGAATTGCAGCAAGCACAAATGTCCCAGCAACCCAGAAAAGGAGTGTGTCACTTACCATATCAATTCCTATGTAAAGATTTATAGCAGGGCCATCCTTACAGAGGGTGGGGAGGTGAAGATGGCAATGTGGAAACCTCTGCAGAGCCTTTGGAAAATGAAAAACTTGACTGGCTTTTTAAAGAAACTTTATACTTCTTTTCCTCTCATCCATATTCCCCTACCTCTGACCATGGTTAGAGCTAGGAGGAGGTTGGGGGATGAGGATGTGGAACAAGAAGAATGAAAGATCTTACCCCATCCTTTCCCTATTGTGGGCTGCCAAGCCATGGGTAAAGACTGAGTGGAGAAGAGGAACATCTGTTTTAACTGGATGAGAGACTGATGTTTGATTTGGATTAAACCCTTCAAGACTATTCTAATTCATGAAAGTGAGCAGAAGGCTTTAGGATCTACCTGAGACGTGGACAGAGAGAAGGGAAGAAAGATTCAACAAAGAATTCCTAAGGACAGGAAAAGGAATAAAATGGATTCCTGAGCAAATCACATCACCAACACAGTGAATGAACGAGGTACCCTGGCATATGAGTTGACTCTACGAATTCAGAGAAAGGGAGTAGAAGGAGGAAGAACCCTCCCAGGCTAGAAGCTGCTGTAGTAGAGTGAGGTTTGCCTATCCATTCTTCTTGTTCCACCTCCTTAGCTCCAGCTTCTCCTAACTCCGAATAAAACTAAAGGCAAAAATTCTTCCTTTCTCTGTTTCCTAAGAGTTATCAACAGAAACCACAGAAAAGTCAGTTATACAGTGATGAGGGGGACCAGAAATCTTTAGTAAAATCCCCATAAGCAGTCCAGGGTGTTTTGCCCATCCAAAGGCTAAAAATGGTCCCCCAGATAACGGCCGAGGCCAGCCCTGCCACAGTCAGACCCTGACCATTCTCCTTCCTGTCATCCTCTGGTTGTGTTCTCAAGAATGGTGATGCTTTCCTGGGAGCACTACTTTGTTATGTTGCCCTGGTCATGAGGCAGATGATAGTTCTTCTGATAAGTAACACTTACGGAGTATTTGTTCTGGGCAGATGCATTCCACACATTTCCTCATTGTATCAATTGAGAGGCTTTCAGCTATAAGGGATGGAAAGTCTAGACCAAACTGATATCAGATAGCCAAAAAATCAAACTAATACAGAGACTGTGGGTATCTTGTAACTGAAAACATCCAGAGCTATGAAGGTTCATGAAGTCATCATCAAGGTAAAGTACATCTAAGGCCGGGCTCCTTTTCTCTGCAATTTCTCAGATCTGTGCCTGTAAGTATATCCATTTTACATGAGCAAATATGGCTGCACAGCTCCAAGCCTCCTGGTGGTATAATACAACTTCCAGTGGGAAGGAAAGTATCTCTTCTGTTTGCTTTCTGCTAAAAGAGCAGTTCTCTCCCAGAACTGCTGAGAAAAGTGCTCGTATCACTGGCTTGAACTGAGCCACCTGCCAACTCCTAACAGAAGCTTTGAAGCCAGGAGAATGGCCTGTGCTAGGAACATGGTCATGGATCCTGAAGCAGTCATGTGCTGGGGGATTCCCATGAACCTGTTTGGTCAAGAGCAATCAGGGCCCATCCTAGAAATGTAATTGGTGTTGATTCCTCCCACCCAAACTTTATAAGCAAGGTTTATACAGGATGTACAGGAATTGATTGCAATATTCCATTCTTGGGATACATTATGATAATCTAGCATCAATGTCATGATATAGTTAAGGAAACTGAAGCTCTGAGAGGTGAGATGATTCTCTCAGCATCACCCAAGATACAACTCCACCCAAAGTCTACCGAATCGAGGGCCCAGGCTCTTTCCACTACACATGGGCACCTGCCCACCCAACCAATATTATGGAGCACGCTCCTCCTGGTAGATTTCTGGTGTGTTCGATAATGTAGTAAGGTTTAAGTCCTCTAAGAATTGGTCAAAGAACGTTTCCTCTTCTGCCAGGATCCATGAGACGAGATTTTCTAAGCGTGAAAGGAAGTTTCTACATTAGGAGAGGAAAACTTCCCGTTAATTGCCTGCATATGGGAAGGGGGTGTTGGAGTCACAAAACTATCTCTAATGCTGGAAAATCAACCTATCCCCTCCTCCCAGCAGCTAAAAGTGAGGCAGCTCTACTTCACATAGATTAGGTAGAGAGAGAAAATGTACTCTGTAGTCACTGCTGTCACTGCTATCTGATGAAATAAAATAAAAACTCAGAACTCTAGAAGAAACCAGTATGTTAAAGGAGCACAGAGTGACTGATGTGATTGGCACATAGCTCCCTAAACCCTCCAGAAGCATCTGTAACCAACAAACAAGAAGTTTGTCAACCTAAGTAATTTGTACCCTGGGTCTGATGCAGTATCTGAGTACAAGTTAGGTGGGTATTTAAAGTCCAGATGGCTTCTCAGCAAGAGGTTGGCTGTGGGTTTTCCTGAGTCTTCCTCTTCCACTTTGGAAGAGCTCTATCATGTGCATTATAACTATCATCAGAGCCAGTTGTAAATGAGAAGACTGAGAAGACTGGAGTGCCCATGCCTTTGTCCTCTGTGCTGTGCTAAGTGAGTGAGCAGGAAGACTCCTCTGGTGGAGGCTGACATAGGGGTTCTCTCACTCCTCAAACCTTCTTTCTGCTTTTCAGAAATGAACCGGCATCACTATGCCCTGTATGTGCACAACTGCCGCCTCGTCTTTCTCTTGCGGAAGGACTTCGACCAGGCTGACACCTTTCGCCCCGCGGAGTTCCACTGGAAGCTGGATCAGGTATGGTGCTCACCTCACACCTGCTGCTACTCATGCCTCTGCAGGGGTGGCCAGTCCAATCCAATGGTGATGGCAGTGGGGAGGCACTGCAAGGTCCTGACTACTTGCTGAATTTTGGAAAAATCAGCTTAGGGAGACACACAGCATCTTAAAGTCAGGAAGGAAACTGCCTCCTTACAGCCAGGTGAAGGTTGGGAGGGACAGGCTTCCCAGCCGGGATGCTGCGGGTCACTGGGCCTGTCATGTGCAGTTTGTCCATTTGCTCCACATCGAGCTTGTGGAAGCCAGTTCTCCTGATCCCCAGGCCCAGTTATGATCTCTGTTAGCACATCTTTAAATCACAAATGCTCCATGTCTTCCCTTGGTGCTGTACTACCTCCTTTGGGTGACACAGGTTGAGGACAGGGATTTGAGGACTTTGAAGTAAGCAGTGACACAGAGCACCTTGGGCAGTGCATGCTCTTTTCTGAAGTGGAAAAATTTGTGACTCACTCCAGGGCCTCATGACTTTTGATCACAAGAGCCACTGCATCATACTTTCAATGACAAAGCAAGTGTCTGGTGTGACTCCAAAGCTTTGAAGTATATTTCTGAGGACTGACTGTGAAGCATTAACGGTGGAAGTAGTACTCACTTTTCTGGTTGGCTGTGCCATCAGGAAGCATCTATGTAGCAAGATTAGAGTTGGCCTTTGCTTAAATTTGAAAGTGACCCGGGGCTAATTTTTAAAAAGGGTTTTAAATTATCAAGAGAAAGAATGCCAGCAGTCAGAAAATAGGATTAAGGAATAGATGCTGCTTAATGAGGCAGAAGAAATGATGCCCTTTCTCTGATCCTTCCTTCCTGGGGCCCCAGGACCTCATTTTGTTTTATTCTGCCCCTTCCATATGCTGGGCTAAGCACTTCTGGGACCCCCAGTCTTCTTTACTTCATCCAAAGCCCACTGTGTGTACTACACTACCTGCCTCACCTTGCTGAGGGCTGACTGATTCATAATCCTTTCCCTTCTCCCTCCTTGTTACTATGTCTCCACCCCCACCCTCTCTCTGTTCCATCCAAGTCTCCAGTCCTCCAGTGAGCTGATCTTAGAGTGTTACTGGGAAGTATTCCAGGAGGAACTCATTCACACTGAGATGGAAATGATTGCTGCCACCTTTCATCCTCGTAGAAGTACACATGTATGTTCTCTAAAACAAAGATTCGTTAACTCCGAGGAATCTCTCAATGGTGGAACTCCAGGCAATGTGACAAGATTAAGGATGCCAAGCTGACAGGAAAGTTGCTAGGGGAGCCCAGTGGCAACTGCCTAATCCACTCCCAGTAAATCCCATCCTGCTGTATGCTAATTCTAAAAATATGGCATCTTGATTAGTATATGTTCCTCTGAATTAGGAATTCTGAATCTGGCAGGAATTGTGAAATCTTGACATTGTTTATTTTATTTCTCAGCAACCTCTCAGCTATGTCCTAAAGTGCCATATGGCTTTTATGGGATGTTTTAAAATATATAATACAAATTGACGTGAATTAAAATAAATTCCATATTGTGAGGGTTTTTAAAATAGGAACATTGCTATACTGGTTGAGATAATTATAGATATCCTGAGGCATTTTCTAAGATGGGATTGAGAAGCACTGATGCAGGCAAATGAAGTCATAGGCTTGAAAATTAAAAATAGGTGAGGAAGGAATTCTGGTTCTAAAGATAAAGGTATAGTGAATCTAGCAGTTCTAACATCTGTTCCCAAAGTGGTAAATTTAAGGAGGAGCTGAGATTCACCAAACACCTTCCAAACTACCCTGATCTCATTGACTACCATTTGTCAATGCCTGCTCTGTGCAAGGCAGGCTGCATGTGGGAAATTATTCTCATCTCTGCTACAGCCCTTCCTGGTGGCTAATGTGTGGCTATAGACTGAGGTCCAGTAGCTTGCACAAGGTCACACAGCAAACCATGGGTAGGACCTGCCCTTTCCATTATGCCCAGCTCCTGCTTTGGTGTGCCACCTAATTTGAAGTTTTAAAAATTTGCATTTCTAAATTTACAAAAATTTTAGATATCAGAATTATCACTGAAATACAAAAGGTTCATAGTCTTGATGAAATCCTCTAAAATGGTCACATCTTCATTTTGCTCAAGCTGTCCTATTCTTTGTCTACTCAGGCTACCATAACAAAATACCACAGGCTGAGTGGCTTAAACAACAGGAAGTTATTTTCTCACAGTTAAAGATGTTAGGAAGTACAAGATCAAGGAGCCAGTTTGGTTCCTGTTAAGAGATCTCTTCCTGGCTTGCAGAGGGCCTCCTCCTCACCATGGCCTCACATGGCAGAGAGGGAGCACTCTGGTGCATTGTCTTCTTATGAGGAACCAGCCCTATTGAAATAGTGCTCCACCCTTTGACCTCACTTAACCTTAATTACCTCCTAAAGGTCCTAGCTCCAAATATATTGGGGGTTAGGGTTTCAAAATATGAATTTGGGAGAGACACAATTCAGTCCATAGCATTCCTCTACTAAAGAAATTAACATTTAAAAAGTTTAAAGACTGCCTGTTGATGATCAGGGCCCCAGCTCACCTGCACAGCTACCCTCGCTCTGAAGGGAACCACAGTGAGTAGGGTGCAGGGAACCTCAACAGTTCCCATGCTAGCAATCCAGTGGTATATATTGACCAACCCAGAGACCCCTCTTTCTCTTTACTCAGCTTCCTGTGTAGACAGAACCTTGCCAGAAGTTTCTTGGGTGTAAATCACTTGATGCCCAGAATGTGCATACCTAGTAAGGTCACCTCCCCCAGGAAGCCATCCTGGGTCCCCCCCATGGGTGGTTTGCCTCTCTTCTCTGCTCTCCAGTCTCCAGGCAGAACTCCATCCCCATTCCTACTGTTCTATAGTTATGTGTTTATCCTGCTTGTCTGCTCACTTTGCACTGAGCTCCTGGAGGGCAGAGTAGTGTCTTACTCATCTCCAGCTCTTGTGTGCATATTATAGGCATGAGCACATGGTTGGTGCCTAATAAATGTTTGCATAACAGTGAATGGATGTCAAGATTAAAAGAAGGGAGAGATGAGGTGAGGCAGCGGAAGAGGGAGGGAGAGAGGAAGGAAGAAAAATCCAGATATCTTTGAAAACCTCCCAGTGATTAATTGATCTTTTGACTCATTTTATTGAGTATTTTAAAATTCTTAAATGTTGCCATTTTTTAATTCCCTGGATTTCAAACATTGTTCATCTTTGATCTTGATATCTTATTTCAAGATCTTACTAGATTTACCACCAGTGGATTTGTAACTGTTACAGAACTTTCTGGCCTTGGCCAGAAAGGACTCCAGCCAGTCTAATGTATTGTCTATATTTTAACTCCTGGCCAACCTTGGAAATTTCAGCAGCATTTTATCTGTTCTAGTGCCTGATGGGGACTCGTTTATTTCTTTATTTAGCAGTTTATTCTGAGCACAAACTGTGCTCTAGGCTCTGTGTGGGGTACCTGGGATTAGTAGCTAAAATAAGAGTCTCTGTTCTCTAGATGTTTCCACGATAATGGGTCAAACAAATACATCAACAAACAGTTTACAATCTCATGTGGTAGGCACTGTGGGCTGGGGCCAGATGAGGGGAGTCTGTGGGAGCCCCTGCAGGGCACTTGGGGCTGAGATACTGGGTAGTCCTCTGTGGGAGGGAACATCTGAAAGGAATGTGGAGTTCTCCGTGGTGCAGGGCAGGGCAGCCTAATGGCAGAGCAGTGAGCAGGAGGGCTGGGGTCAGGGCGTGTGAGCTCTCAGTGTGGCAGGGCATAGGCACAGGCATGGGGCAGAAGGAGAAAGCTTTGACAGGTATTGGGACCCCTTGTGGAGGAGCAGGTGGATATTAAATCCCAAGTGGCTTTTTATGTCATATTATTGAGTTGACGCTTTATCCCCAAAGGAATAGGCCATAACTGAAACATCTACTATTCAAGAGAAGACTGAGAATTTTAGAGATGGGCAAATATAAGGAATTACAGTATGACATTCATCAGATTTATCAAGTTTAAGCAAATGTAACTCACACTAGGCCATTGAATGGAGCCAGTGGCAGGGGCTATGTTGGAGGCCCCCAACAACCCCAGCCCTGAACAGACATGTTTGAACAGCGGCTCTTCATGGCACTGAAACCAGGCATGGAGAATGGTTTTCACATAGCCCTTCAGGAGTGCTGCTGAGAGAGGCAGTTCCACAGAGGCACTGTGTGCTTTAGTCAGCCCAGCCCCTCTGCCCCACACCTCAGCAGGCTCTGGCCAAGGTGGATGGACAGCCAAGTAAATCTATTACCGGGTGGCTGCAGGAGATGCCTGTGACAATCCAGGGCATCTCACTAAAGCCATCATAATGATGAGGAGAATGTCATTTTAATGGGATTTTTACTTATGATCCACTAATTCAAATCCCTCGAGCCTGCAGTGAGTCACATGCAAACCCAGACAAAAGCAGAGGAAAGCGCCCAGCTGCCAGCACAGACAGGAAAGGTTAACTAATTTGCAGCCCCTCCTGGCTTTTATATCATTTGGATATGGTTGACTCAGTGTCACAATCTAACAATCTTCCCTTTGGACCTGGTGTGGTGATTGGAGGGAAATCTGCTGATGTTTTACAGTCTGTTCCACTTATGGGAAGACACAGCTTGACTGACAGCCTCAGTTGACCAGCAAGAGCACAGGTACCCCCAGCTCACATAAGGAAAAAAGTGCATCTCTGAAAAATTGCAATAAGCACAAGATGCAAACATCAGATTCATTCAGTTGGCCATTGCCCTCTCTGTGCCAGAAATTGTAATAGGCATCAGGGATCGAGAGAAGAACAACACAACTCCACCCTGGGGAAACTCAGTCCTGCTCAGTTTATACCCAGTTTACATATCCTTGGGAGCATCTTTTGCAAGAATCCCAAACTCTAATGATCGTGAGTGGGAAGAAGCATCAAGATGAGTGACAATACCTGGCTGGGTGAATGCAAGATTCAGTGGAAAGTAAAATAAAGTAATAAAGGTTTAGCCACCACACAGTTATAAACTATGCAAGAATCTAGGCCTCGTGCTGCACTTCCAGTTGCTCAGAAGTTAGAAATCAGATTTCTGTGTAAAATCTCTCAACTTTAATATGTTCTTATTTACAAAAACAGATCATCTGGCCAAAAAAATATTCTGCAGTCCACCTTTACTCTCTGGTCTCCGGTTTGAGATGACTGATTTAAAAACTACTGTTTTGATACAAGAAAGCCACACAATAATACATCTGAGAAGTCTGGATCCTCTTAAGAAGATGACCTTTGTGAATGCTTCCAATTCTCCCTGCCCCTGCCCTACCTCCCACAGAGAATGCTAAACTCCCTATATGCGGGGAGCTTCTCAGGTCCCCAGCAGCCCCTCACCATACCCAGAGGGTCCCTTCAACCCAGACCCATGGTTTGGTGGTGGTATTCCTCCTTCTCATATCAATGAGCATAAGTCACAGCTCGAGTTCCCCAGAGCCAGGATTTGAGCACATTTGTCTTGGGCCAGAGCCTTGGCTTATCAAGTCCATTCTACTTGCATAGAATTCTAAGGCTCCTGGAAAGATCTAAAAGTGAATACATCCTTTTTTCTTGGTGAGGAAAGTGTGTTAGAATGATGCAGAGTCAGTTTACTTGCATCTGCTCATTCAGCTTCATGGGAAGTCAAATAGGTTAGTTCAATCATTATTATAGCCAAGTGCCAAGGAGTTAATTGGAGAATGGTCAGTGCAGTTCAGACCGGTCATCTGAATGAGCAAAATAATTGGGCATTGTCAGCACTCTAATTCTGCTGTTAAAGATTAGCTCTTGGCTTTATTGGGCGTGTTTCTTGCAATGCAGCAGCCACTCTGTTCGGCATCCCTGCCTGTGCCCTGCCCTCATTAAGACCAGGTGTCCTTTAGGAACCAATGTCCTAAACAGAGGGAGAAGGATGTCCAGAACCTCTTTTCTTCTCTCTCTTTCAGGCAGAATTCTGAATGACTTTTTCTATGACATCAACTTGCAGGGTTTTTCTGAGTGAATAATATATGTGTGTGTGTTTTGGGGGTAGGGGGACAGCCACAAATAGTGACTCACTTTGGATGTGTCAAGTGGACCTGGTCTCTTTGTTTCCCTATGACATATATGGCTTCCTGACAAGCCCCAGTCATATTCTAGTCCCTCTCCCTGACTGTTTCCATTTCAAAGACAGCCTCAAGACATTTGGAAAGACGTAGCTTCTGTGGCTTCATGGTGTTGGCAGAGAAGGGTCCTCAGACCCACATGGGACATCCTGGGCTTCTCAGGTCAGAGTTGTGCAGTGGTTGGATTGTCCACTCTCTGGAAAGGTAGTTGCTGGCATGCGTATCCCATTTGTTCTGCTTTCTTTTTGAGAGAGTGCCAGTGTGCTGGCACCCAGCACTGCACCCACTGCCTGAGCCATGCTTGTTCCATCTTAAAGCCCCTTTCCTGCAGCTTTTCATCATGCCCCAGATTCCTGCTTCATGGCTTCTCCTCATTACTCTCATGCCATGTCACCTTACCTGGCACCTCTGGGCTCTGTTAGGTACCTGTGGCAGACCGAATAATGGTCCCCAAAGATGTTTACCTCTGAATCCCAGAAAGCTGTGAATATGTGGCATTACATGGCAAAATGGTGTTTGCATATGTGACTAAGTTAAGGGTCTTGAGATGGAGAGATGATTTTGGATTATTCTTATGGGCCCAATATAATAGTAAGGGTTCTTATATGAGGGGAGGCAAGAGGGTGAGAATCAGAAACAGAGACACGAAGGTGGAAGCAGAGGTCAGAATGATGTGAGGCCATGAGCCAAGGAATGCAGCAGCCTCTAGAAACTGGATAGGGAAGGAAATAGATTCTCCAGCACAGCCTTCAGAAGGGATGTGGCCCTGCTGACTCCTCCATTTTAGTCCAGTGAAATTCATTTCAGACTTCTGACCTCCAAAACTATAAGATAATAAATCTGTGTTGTTTTAAGCCACAAAGTTTGTAGTAATTTGTTACAGCAGCAATAGGAAACTGATACCTCACTTGTGAGCCTTTGAGAACCCTGGAGCTGCCTCATGCTCATAAATAAAGCCATGCCGTCTCCCCACACCTTGCTGAGGTGACCCTGGGTCATTATTTCTGAAGAGGTGTGTAGGCTCTTCTGTTCACCAGTGTATGATGTCTCTACCACAGGTTTCCACAGCCCTCCCCCTTCCAGCTTGAGTACTAGGGAGGAAGGAGGAAGAGGCACTTCTTTGTAAAACCGCCATTCACTGCTTGCTTCTGGCTTTTCACCAGGCCTGCTTCCTTATAAGCCTCCGGACTAGGATCCCCATGGAGCAGATTTGGGGCTTTTCTTTTTCTCTAAGTCATATTTTTCTAATAGATGAAGGTGCCAAATCGCCTTACCTGCTATGAGAAGTGGAAAAGAAACCTTTTGTCTGAGTCCTCTGTGCTTGGTTCTGTAAGTAGTAAAGCAAATTCATGAAATCCTCTTTCTCTTGATAGAGCTTCACCTGGAAGTTGATATGAGAATTAGGTTCTGTAGACAATGCTTGCCGTTCCCCTAAAGCAGCACAGAAATCCACTTTACCTAACCAATCCGCTCTGCAGTGCACACCCTGTACCACTGGACCTTTCTGTTTTTCTCCTCAGAGAAAGTCAGCAGGAGTCTGCTGGGCTCCAGTGAGCACAGTTCTGAACCACGGCAGTGTTATCACCCCTAGGAGCACCTGTCACCCAAAGGGGTGCAGAAGCAGTCAGTCCTGGAAGTTTGCAGCAATTCTGGGCAGCACCCTGCACTTTCTCAGGGGCCTCAGTGGAAAGAAGCCCCCACTACATGCAATGACAACCTTAACAACACGCTCTTGGATTGACTTTTCCTCCTTTCTTAACTCATTCTCCTCACTTAATATGTCCTCCTAACTTAGAATCACTTTCTAAATAAGCTCTGCTGTAGCTCACCCGCATAGTGCAGGTAGCTTCAGATCTGTAGTGGGTAGTAACAAGTAGTGACTGCTATGATTATTAGCAAGAGAGAGACTTCTGCTATGTTGCAGAGGCTGTACCATGACTAAAAGGAGGGAGTCACCAAGAGACCACAGTGAAGTGAATAAAGGGAAGGAAGGGAAGTTTAACAAAGTGCAGATCAGTGTTGCCGAATGTTGATGGAGCACATTGCATACCTAACTAATAGTAACATCTGATAAGCAGATAATTCCATATGTGCCATATTGTAGACATAGTCTCCACAAACCCACTGATGGTTTCCATAGCTTATTTAACATTATATCCTGAGCTATTTCCTTGAAGAGCTGATTTCTCAAAGTTTTCTTGGGTTTTCGTTATTACTTGGATTTTCTTTATTTTTCTTCTGAAGAACCTATTCTAAAGGAGAATCCACGCTCTCAGTGAAGAGAGCTACAGGGATGCTGTTCTTTTCCCTGCTGCCATCTCACCCACTTCCCCTGCTTTCTCATCCTGACTTGGAGTCTAAGGTTTTATCACTGTTAAATCTCAACAAATCAAAGATGCTAATGATTCTACATTTTTCCCCTTTTGCTGGCAAGCCTGGCTCCTTTCTGGTCTCTTTTCCCTTGACGAGCACCTGCTCAGCAATTCCGTTTGCTCCTGCAAAATCATTATTTGTGTTCTAGCCTGTACATCTGCCCAGAGGCAATGAATGCATGTTTTCAGTAGATATCCCCTAATACATATTTAAAATCAGTGTTAAAAAGAAGGGAATAATAGAAACATTAAAAAGAATATTGTTTTACAGTTAAAAAGAATGAAGTAATGTCAACACAATTATAAATGCTTAGTAAATCAAATAATCTATTCAATAATAAATGAAGTTACTCAAACCATGGAGGGGTCCCGATGGAAGCATCAGGAGCTCAGTCACTGCACTGGCTGTGTCATGCTTCTACCTTTCTCGTTTCCTTTGGGAATTGGTGGTAGTGGGAGGAAAGGAGGCTTCTCCTTGGCTTGGAACCCAAATGTTTGCTTTTATAATATGAATGATATTTTCTCTGTCACTTCCACGATATGAAAAGGCAAAAAATTGGTAAAATTGAATCCTAATATGTAATGGCCAATTCAACGCTAATCCCGCTTACTTGGGAGACATGATGCAAAGGCACTGGCCACTGTGAAGTCTGTGTGCAGTGAGAAGGGAACTTGAACCAGCATATTTTCAGTTCTTGTTTTATATCAAGCACTTTCTTTTAGTTCTAACAAAAATCATGCCATTTAGGCAAAATGCCCAGATTATGGATGAAGAGTGGAAGACATAGCAAGGTGCTTTCCACATCTCTCATCTGAGAAGTGGAAAAACTTTGTATATGACTTCAAAACATACATACTCCCAGAGGGTAAAAGGCACCAGTCTTAACTTGGGTGAATGTACAATCTTAGTGAATATGCCTGAGGACAAGAATATACTCATATCCCTAAATGTTTAGAACCAGGCATGGAAGTCCATCCAGAAACAGATTTCAAGTTCAGCTCATCAGGAATCATGTTTTAGCATCTGTTTTTTGTTTGTTTGTTTGTTTGTTTGTTTTTTCTTTCTTTCTTTCTTTTTCTTGAGACAGAGTCTTGCTCTGTCGCCCAGGCTGGAGTGCAGTGGTGCGATCTTGGCTCACTGCAAGCTCCATCTCCTGGGTTCACACCATTCTCCTGCCTCAGCCTCCCGAGTAGCTGGGACTACAGGCTCCTACCACCATGCCCGTGTAATTTTTTTGTATTTTTAGTAGAGATGGGGTTTCACCATGTTAGCCAGGATGGTCTTGATCTCCTGACCTCATGATCCACCCGCCTCGGCCTCCCAAAGTGCTGGGATTACAGGCGTGAGCCCCTGTGCCCAGCCTGTTTTAGCATCTTTTGAAGCAAAGATCACCTCGCTCCTGAGGCAAGGTAATGAGAAGGCTGTTCATCCCATAAGACAAAAGAAGGCTGGAGCCGACTTCCCAGGGAAGACTACCCCTTTGAGGAAGTCTTAAAAGGCAATAACCCTGGAGGTCCAGCAGTGAGATTAATTTGCTCTACCATCCCTCTTACTCCCAATCTCCAATGAGTCATTTGTTTCCATCCTTAATGTCTAAACATGCAACTATTGCTGCACTTACTACTCATTAGTTTAGCTAAAGGAAGTGCCCTTTAATTATACCTCTAAATAATGAACCTCCTTCATCACCTTGACAATCAGTGCACACTTAGAAGGAAGCAAGGTCTCATTATGAAGCAGCTACTGCATCCCTTGGTTACTTAGAAGATAGTAGCTTTGAGGCAATAGAAATGGGAGTCGAAAGACAAACAAGCCTTGTAATTTCACTAACTCCTTGTGGTTTTAGGTGCAAGAATAGTAAACGTTAGCCAGAAACATATTACATGTGAGAGAAAAAAGGGAAACCAGCATTTCTGAGAGACCATTGTGTTCTAATCCCTAAACTCTTGATTTACATACATTAGGTCTAAACTACACAGTTACTTTTGAGGTTAAAACTTAACTCCATGTTCTAAACACTGAAATTGAGGCTCTGAAAAATTAAGTCATTTGGCAAAGGTGTTGGACCAAGCACCATGCTCCAAAGCTCCATGTTGTTTTCCATTAGGTTCTTGTCTTGTTGAGAAGATTTACATAGCTTGGCAGAACTGGGTATCCACCAAGTCTTCACTATATTTCATTTGTCGATCTCAGCAGAAACTCACAGAAATAGTTTGCTACAGTGCAATCCCCAATGGCACTGGCAGACTGGAAAATACTATCTGTGAACATGTCTGCATGGTTCAGAAGAATAAAACACACTGTGTTCTAGGCAGGGAAGTCATTCCCACTATCTGACTAGCCAATTACCTATTCATCTTTCAAGACCATACTCAGGGGTCACATCCTTTATGAATACTTTCCTGTAACTTCCTCCCCAATAGAAAGTTGACCTTACCTTCATGGTGAGAAGGTAAGAAAAGACTGTTACCACAGCATTTTTATACCTTATGATACTTATTTGTTCACTGGTTTATTTCTTCCACTGCATTGGACTATCACGTCTTGTTCACCTTTTTAATTTTTAGGAGTTTCTAACACAAACGTGTTTAATGAATGCTTCTTAATTTAAAAAAACATTATCTAAATGGCATATTCTGATGTTCTATGCTGTGGTTTCCAAACACTGGTCCCTACATCTACAAGCACTATTTCAGCTATACAAGTACCATCTGAGGATGAAAGCATCCAGAAAAAAAAAAAAGCTGTCCTTTAACAGGTAGTCTCTGTGTGTCCATATATGGAATGCTATTCAGCAATAAGAAGAAATGAACTATTGACTCATACAACATGAATGAATCTCGAAAACATTATGCTAAGTGAGAGAACCTAGAAAACAAAGACTACATATTATATGACTTAATTTACATTAAATTTCCATAAAAGGTGATTTGTAGAGACAGAAAGCAGATTAGTGGTGCCTAGGGCATGGGGTTGAAGTGGAAATCAACTGCAAATGAGCACAGACTTTTTTTGGATAATGGAAATGTTCTAAAACTGGATTGCAGTGATGGTTGCACAACTATATAAATTTACTTAACACCACTGAATTATACACTTACAATGAGTGAATCTTATGATGCATAAATCATACCTCAATAAAGATTTTAAAAACAAGAACTGAAAAGGAGGGAGGGAGGGAGGAAGGAAGGAAGGAAGGAAGGAAGGAAGGAAGGAAGGAAGGAAGGCAGGCAGGCAGGCAGAGAGGCAGGCAGGCAGGCATATTCTTTGAGCGTAAGGTGTTAGAGGATGAAATTCATCAATGCCAGAGTTGCCAGAAATTGAGTTAATACCTATAAGAATGGAGATGCAAGAAAGGAGGTCAAAATCTGGTCATAAACTCCCCTCAAATCCCTCAAATCCCTGAGTGTTCCCAGAACTGTGTATATACAGAAGAGACTTCAGGAACCCAGGGAAAGCAATGTCAGGAAAAGAAAATGAAAAGATCTGAGCAGGTATTTTAGCTACTGTTCACTGCAAAGGAGACAAATTTTGGAATTCCTCCAAGAAGGGCTAGGTAAACATCTAGAGTTTTCCAATGAAATGCAAAAGAGATACACCTTAAGAGCAAAGACTATGTGCCAGGATTTAAGGACTGACCTGGGACTAAGGGTAACTCTAAACAGACACACCTCTGTAAAGGATCAAACCAAACTTTCTACAAGTGCAAGGTGATTGTCCAGTAATTTAACACAAATCAACAATAACAGAATCCAGAGTTTCTACTCTGTATTATCCATAATATCCAGTGTGCAATAAAAATTACTGGACATATGAGGAAACAGGAAAATGTGACCTAAGGTCCAGAGTAAAATCATTCAAGAGAAACAGACCCTGATAAAACACAAATGTTGGAATTAGAAGAAAATAACTTTAAAACAATATTTTAAATGTTTACAAACTTAAGAGTAAGGATTATCATAATGAATGAACTGATAGGGAATCTCAGCAGAGAAATGAAACTATATGGAAATGTAAAACGTAGAGTGGAAAAATACAGTATCTAAAATGAAAATATGGATTTAGCACATAAGAAAATAGAAAATGAGAGAAAGATAGTCTCAAAAGTACCAAAGGACAGGAGAAAGTGAACAAAGCATTAAATAATTAATTGAAGAAGTGGTGGAAAATTTATTAAGTTTGATTCAAAACACCATCTTAAAGATTGAATAAGATCAGCAAGCTCCGAGCCAGATAAATACAAAGAAAACAGCACCTAATCATACTATCCTCAACCTGTTGATGACCGAAAATAAAGATAAACTCTTAAGAGCACCCAGAGAAAAGGACACATTATGTATGGGAACATACCAATGTGTATGACAACCAACATTTTACCAAAAACTTTGGAAACCAAAAGACAATGGAATGACAAAAGAAGTCCTTCAAGTGGAAAGGAAAGGATGTCAGAATGAAAAACAGATTCATAGGAAAGAAAGAAGAGCATTGGAAATGGTAATTATGTAAATAAATATAAAAGACTGCCCTTCCTTCCTTCATTTCTTTAAATGACCATGACTATTAAATCCAATGATTATAACTGTGTATTGTGGGGAGTATAATGTATTTGAGGGCAAAGGAACAATAGAACAACAGCGAAAAAAGGATGGAGGTGTTAAATGAGTTCTACTGATGCAGAGTTCTTAAACTTTATGTGAAGTGTTACGATGTTAACTCCAAGAATACTGTGATAAGACAAAGATGCATATTAAGGAAGGCCTGCTTGAGGTCAGAGTCTTTGAGTACTCAGGCAAAGGGAGGAGTACTCCCATGCAAAAACTTCGAGCTCCATATGTCGTAGGTTTCTTCAAATAAACAAAAGGGTAAATGTAGTATCATTGGCAAGAACTGTTCATTACGTATGGGCCAAGGGTAGGAAAGGAGAAATTGGACCTGGAATGTCTAGAGAATGCTGAAGGAAAATGCTGTAGAGGTGGCATGAATAATGAAGGAGGGCCCAATCTCACCTTCAAACCCTGAACTGGAAGTTGGGCATACGTCCAGAGTTGCTTATTTGGTGTGAAACAGGATTCTAGAAAGCCTAGAGAGAAAATTCTGAGGTTTGGACCTGGGAAAGTAAAAGAGCACCAACAGATGTAAGTTTCAGGTATTTGGAGAATGTCTTAGGATTGTGGGATTTGCTGCTTCCAGGATGCACACAATAGTGTCAGCCTTGCCTCAGTATGGACCTGTGCTAAGGCTCCAAGAAGTCAAGAGGAATACCTGAAAGAGCAGGTGCCTTCTTTCCCTTTATAAACAGAAAGATCATTCTCTATTCAAATTGTTGATGATAGTCATGGAAGTGATTAGGGTGAAGGAGTCTGAAAAAGTGATGGTTTTAGCCATAAATTAGATGTTTGAAGGGGAAAAGTTATAGGTAATATTCATGAGTTGGGTGGGGGTATCCACAAAGATCTCAGAAATTATTGCTCATATGCACCAAGAGTCTCTCATATTTATCTGGAAAATACTTTGAATCCTCATTGCTTATCTCCAGGTCTCTTGGCCATTTTCCATCAAGAGCTAAACTGGCTTCTGAGAACAGCCCAATCGAGGCTTTCCAGCCAGTTTCCTTATAATCGTCTAAGCCAATTAAAGGTACAACCATAGTTTGACCTTCCCTTCTTTGTATCAGTGAGAATGATTGGCATTTGTTTCAACACTGTTCTGACTCCAGTGTCCAAAGTAGAAAACAGAACAGTGCTAGAACTATTCCTATGCTAGACCCCATGGTTCCACATGCCTGTCTTCTCTTCAGCAAGCAGTAACTTCTTATGTGTTCATGGGAAAGACAGAACTCTCCCTCTTCCAACCGGAAAGCCTAAGGCTTGCCTCCTTGGCATCACATGAAGTGTGAGATATTGAGGACCCCTTGTCCCTCTGTTCAGGCTGCCCTGGAAATGGAGAGCTTAGTAATAGCCCTCTCACATGGTCTGCTTCTGTTTCCATCAAACACAACTATGTCAAAAGGTTTCATTAGTCACAAATACAGGGAAAAATAAGGCTATAGCTATTTGGACACAAAGCAAAGACAGAGTCTTATATCTATTATCTAGACTCAAATAAAAAGTGAGCCCACAATTGGGTTATAAATATGAATTGGAACTTGAAGAATTATCTGATATCAGCCACTTATTTTTCTGCCTGTAAACATAGACATAAAATGAGTCTTATAAGCCAAGAGCAAAGATACACCTTCCGGTTTATTTCAAAACATTAAAAATATCCCTCTGCCACGTCTAGCAACAATATGTCACATTAGGAACCCAGAGAAGAAGAAACAAAGCATTCCTTAGGGAGACTGAGTATAGAACAAGGCTGTGTCTCCACTGTGCCCCATGAAGTACATATTCATTCACTTATCCATTCATCAAGAAGTTTTGGTCAAGATCAAATTTAAAAATGAACAAACATATTTCAGGGACAAATGTTCATTATGGAGCAGTCAAAGGAATGCAGGCTTTGGAGTTTCTCAGATCTGTTTGCCACTCAGCTCTGTCTCTTATTATCTGTGTGACCTCAGGTGAGTCACTTCACTTCTCTGAGCCTTAGTGTCCTCATTTGTAAAATGAGGATAAATATGAACACCTCAGGAATGGTGATGAGGATTTAATGATATAATGAATGTAAAGCAAGATTAATATAGTGACAGCAGAACACTTGACCCATGGAAGTGTTTTGTTGGCCACCACGGTCTCACACTCACATGCAGAGATAGACAAGGACTGATTGAGATTTAGAAACTGTAGATGAAATAAGCACAGTCCTACAGCAGAATGCACTTAATACATGCTTTTTTTTTCTTTTTTTTTTGTTTGCAACTACTTCATACCAGTCACTGGAGCCGGGAATACACTGGCAAACTGGCAAACAGAAGTATGGCAAACAGAACTGGCAAACAGAAAATCACATTTGCACTAAAAGATTCCAGGGTTTCTTAAAGAAACAGCTGATTCTGAGTTGGGGCACAAATGAACAAGATAAACCTAGATCTGATTGCCTACATGCAGGAAATACTGGGACAGAGGAACACATGAGTGTGCAAATAACAAAATCTAGACTGGGAAAATCTATTATCCTGTGTTCTTCAACAGATAAATTGCAAGGAAAAGAAAATAATGAATGTGTAAGCTGTAGATTTAAAAGATTTGAAAACATAAATTAGTTTTTTTCATGGGCAAAACTAAACTACAGTGTCTAGGGATACAGATTTAAGTGATAAAACTGGAGAGAGGTGAAAACTGTAAACGTCAGGACAGTGGATACTTTTGGGAGGAAAGTAGTGGTTGACATTGGGATGGGGTTCAGGGAAGGGGCTTCTGCACAGCTGGTAAGGTTTCAATTCTTGGCCTGGGTATGGCTATAAGAATGCTCACTCCATAATAGTTCATGAAGTTCTGCACTTGTTTTGTATAGCTTTATGCATCTTGCTTTAGGATAAAAAGTAACTTAAGTAGAAGAAGCAGTATGTGTTGAGGGCTGCTATGTGCTAGAGACTTTTCTGGGCCCTATGGCAATGGTGAGGCTCAATCCTGGCCCTGAAGCTTAGAGTTTAGTGGGAGAGAAAGGTAATTATAGTACCATGATCAGGGCTAGACGGGAGGTATACACAGAAGACCGTCTGGGAGGGATCACCTGACCGAGCCTGGAGGTGGTGGAAGGCTTGCACGGAGCAGCAGGGAGACGACCTAACTATGTTTAAAAATCCACCACACTCCGGCCCATTCTAAAGATACTGGAATGAAATCAATGCCGTGTTCGTTCTAGAAGACAACCAAAATGGGCTTTTGGGAGGGATGTAGGCAGATAAATTGTTCACAGGCCCTTGCTATGCAATTTACACATCTTCACCTCAGTGTCTCATTACCCCATTACTCAGATGTGAGGTAAATGTGGCTTGGAAAGATTACAAAACAACTGGCCCTATGTCTATTTCCTGGCCAGGAAATAGAAAGTTTTAAATCAAGCGTGCATTCTTTTGCCAGAGAAATAGTGGGTCTAGGGTCCCTGACAGGTACAGGTCGTTAGTCTATAGGAGTGAGTAGCCCAGGTCACGAGATGAGGATGGCAACAGACAAGCACAGATCATAATATATTTAAGTATTGTTTTTATCCAGTAAAACGGCAAAGTGGATTTTTATTTTGTTTTAATGAGAATACCACGTATCGGTAAGGGTGCATTAAAAATTTACTGCTAGGGGCAAGTGTAAGTTGGCACAGGCTTGCCAGGGGAAACCCTGGGGCCTGCAGTCCCTTTCCCATGTGACAGATGAGGTTTCACATTCAAATGCCCCTGGAAAAGGAAGGACAGCTGTACATGTGATGTACCAGGAAAAAATACAAAGCCTCATAAAGACAGAAGAAAGCATGTCAAACCAAGAGCATGAGTTTTGAACAGAAAGCCTTCAGTTCACATCTCATCATGGCTACCTTCTAGCAACAGGTACTACTGAGGACTATTACATAAACCCTCTGCCTCCATGTCCTCATCTATAAAATTGGTTATACAGGCACTAGATAGATGCATAAAGCAGCTGATTCATGCCAGGTGATCACTGAATTGCATTGTTTTATGCATCAGTTTATGATTGCCATCATTTTTTACCCTGTTTTGCCCCCACATTGGAGTTCAGAGATTTCTTTAACCAGTTGCAATCTGTCCTGGAAAATTCTAGAATTCATGGAAATAAGAGGCATGCCCTCTGATGTACTTGGTTGTGAATGGTAGGCTGTCTTAGAGGCTACACGCATAGAGTCTGGAACCTAATTTAATGGGTTTGAAGCCCAGCTCTGTCACTACTAACTGCGTGGCCTTGGGAAAGTTAGCTAAGTTCATTGTACTTCTGTTTTCCCATCTGTAAAATGGCACTTATCCCATAGGATCTGGAGGATTAAATGTGTTAATATAGTACGTTGTACCTAGCACAGCTTTCTGACTCCAGGTTTTCTATATTAAGGAGCTGTTAGGGAGCCTCCTCCCAAGCATCCAGCAGAGTGGGGCCTGCCAGTCTGCTGGAGCCTTCTCTGGACATCACCAGCTGCTCTCAACTCATAGTGACTACACAGGGGCATCTCAGTTCCTGCTCTGAGATACTCATTACCATTGCATGGGTTCTGACCTTTGCTTAAGCATTGACTCAGTGAAGTCTAAACATTGTAAAGGGTTTAATCTTTCTTCTAATACTTTGTTCCTTCTACTGCTCAGCTTAGCACACCGGGGGCATGGCAGCCTCTGCCTCTAACCAGATCTTCTGGGTCTCGGCTCTGTGGGCCATATAGAATCCACACCAGTCATTTCTCTGTATATTCTGTCACCTCCAAGGATATGGGAGGGGGGCTTTAAATCTCCTTATGAAGGAAGGATCCTTTCCTACTGGAGTCAGGGCTGTACATGAAGGCCCCCAGTTCCTCCATGCTAGATGCATCCCCAGAAGCAGCACCTCATGGGCAACACTGTGGAGTCATTTGACCCCCAGACCAGGGGCATCCCATGGACACTTATTCCAGAAAACTGAAGCTGGGCCACAAAGAAGGCCCTCATCCTTACTGCCATTTGCCCTGGACCACTTCAAAATGTGGCACATCGGGCTACAGTGAGCTGAGATTGTGTCACTGTACTCCACCCTGGGTGACAGAGTGAGACCTTGTCTCAGAAAAAAATAGTGTCCACTGGGACACTATGTTCTGGGCAGGCCCTTGGCTTCAATAGTGATATTCTGTGACTTCTCACTTAACAGTTATGGGAAGTCTTTCACCAAGCAGTGTCGTAGGCTGAACATTGACTGTACGATCTGCTCAGTAATGAGGAGCAGATCCCACACCTCACAAAGGTCTCGCAGCCTAGCCTGCCCAGCTGTGATGTCTAGTACCCGCTCACGTGTAGCCAGGAAGCATTCGTGTGAATGGCTGATAAGAGAGGCCAACCCAGTGAGACATTCTCACTGCGCTTGATCCCAAAGGGCTGTTCTATTTCTGCATTTCTTCTAATAGCAGTTTACCCAGAGAGAGAGAGAGAGAGGCGGAACATGGGAAACCTGTTCATTAGGAAGATTTTAGCACAGTGTCAACCCCCTGTAAGTCATATGTCCCTAATAAACTTAAAGTTTTTTATCTGTGGAGTAAAGCACAAATGGTCGCTTAAAATCTTGAAAAACATACTTTATATCACAACTAAATCAAGTGTTAATTTGTCTTTCTCTGTCTCCTGGCCAGTCTGGCGCCCCTCCAGTCTTCTTTTTACTCCCTTCTGCTTTGCCTTCATGGTCTTTCTAAAAACCACCACTGCCTTACTAAGACATATTTCCCAAATCCTCATTTCGTTCTTGCCCTGGATTTGCTGGTGGTAAGGAAATCTAATCTAGCTAACATGTAATGAGCACTTAAGTGTTTCAGTGGTATCAATTCATTTAATTTGAGGGATATTGATATACCAGCAATGACATTAGAGAGAGAGATTAGAAATACTTGAACAGACTTTTAAAAATTTTAATAGTTACCTGTGTATTTTAGTGCATAGGAGAAAAGGTGTAACTTACACATTAAAACATGACTTCACAGTTATAAAATTAAATAAAATTATTTTAGGCTGGGTGGGTAGCTCACGCCTGTAATCCCAACACTTTGGGAGGCCAAGGCGGGCAGATTGTTTGAGTCCAGAAGTTCGAGATCAGCCTGGGCAACGTGGTGAAACCCCTCTCTAATAAGAATACAAAAAATCAGCCGATCATGGTGCTGCACATCTACAGTCCCAGCTACTCGGGAGGCTGAGGTGGGAGAATCACCTGAGCCCAGGAGGTCGAGGATGCAGTGAGCTGAGATCGCACCACTGCACTCAGCCTGGGCAACTGGAGTGAGATTCTATCTCAAAAAATAATAATAATAAATAAATAAATATATTTACATATACATATATACATGCACAGTTTACTTAAGTAAAAATGAGCTAGTTTAAATAAAAATATTAAGAAAGTGATAGAAGAGGTATGTGAATTTGTCCATTTATTTAACAAATACTTCCTTTGAGAGCCTCCTACCTGGCAGGCATTTCTGTGGAGCCTGCAAATGCAGCAGTGAACAAAGACGACGAAGACTCTGGACCTTCAAAAGACCCAAAAAAGCCCTTTAAGAAACAAGTTATCCGAATGGCCAGTAAACACATGAAAAGGTGCTCAACTTCATTATACGTTGGGGAAATGCAAAATTTAAATCCACAGTGAGCTATACCAAGCACCCACCAGAATGGCTTAAAAAAATACATTTTAAAAGAGATGATATCAGGATTTGGCAAGAATGCAGAGCAATTGGGAGTACTGTATATTGCTTGTGGTAGTATAAATTGGTACAGCCTCTTGAGAAAACTATTTGGCAATATCTGCTAAAGTAGACCCAGTAGTTCCATTCCTAGTCATCTACCCAGCCGAAAAATACATGTGTTTACTAAAAGACATGTATAATCTTTGAGGAATAAACAGGTCTCAGGAAATGCTAATTGAAAGAACTAAAACCTATTCTGGAGCAAGGAAGTGGCAACAGCAATAAGACATTATCCATGTCCATGAGGATAGCAGATTACTGTCACTGAACACACTTTTCCTGAGCGTGTACTGCGTTCTGGATTTTATGCTGGACACTTGAAATACAGGACTAAATCCAAGGTGTCCCTCACCCTCTCAGGAATACACAGTCACTCACCTCAGCAACCAGGAAAGATAAGCCTTTTGAACTTTGCTCAAGGAAATTTGGATGAATGAACATCAATATGGGTAACCTTGGTTTACATTCTATATAAATATGTTTACCTAAATATATAGTATCTCTTCATAAGAGTAGGAACTTTGCATTATTTCCTGCTATATCCCCCAGAAATAGAGCTGTGTCTGGCTCAGAGTAGGGGCTCTGTAAGTATATGCTGGCTGCCTGGATGGATGGATGGAAAGGAACAGGGATGAGAATAGATCCAGAATCTGTGGACAAACTGCCCCTGCAGGAGACAGGGGACTCCCACCATAGAAGGAATATTCCACAGAAGAGTCTGACAAACCCTGCTTATCAGGGTTGTCTGCCAAGGACACCAGCAGTTGGAATTGTTACAATCAACCATGGAGGTTTTTATTTTTTTCACTTCAGACATAGATTAATATTTCAGGAAAACAAGGTTCTAATTTACAACCAAGACCTTTGGTTTAATCAGCAAAGGAAGAAAAGTCTGGGAACATTATTGCCTCGCTTGTGTTTTCCCATTGCATTCCTGGCTGGGTTTACCTTTCTGGCCTTCAGTTATTCCATTCTCTCACATGGCTTTATCTCAGACACTTTGGGATGAAAATGTGATTTGCCATTTAGAGGTTTCAGCAAAAATCACATTCAAGTCAGCAAATTGAGAGCCTGATAAAGCAACAGAGAGTTGGGGCAAGGCTTTGAAGGGATGTCTTTAAAGTGTTTTTAATTAAATCTGTGTTATGATTTAGGATAGTCAAGAATCATTTACATGCAATATAGGGTCGGTTTGGAATCTCAGTCGTGCTGTTCTTATAACTGTAGCATTAGTCATGCAACCTAAGGGCAATGTCACAAGTTTGCTTCTTCAGTCACATATCTGTGAGTAGCACCTACTGTGTATACCTACCCTATACTAGGCACAAAGCTAGGTTCTGTGGGGAGTCACCAAGAAATACTTGGCAAAGCTCCTGTCCTATGATGTCAGGGGCTGGACAACATAACCAGGTCATAAAATAACAGAAGGGGGAAGGAGAGGGTCAAAGGCACAAACAACATTAAGCCTCTGTATGCCAGGATCTGCTCTATGAGCTTTGCCTACATTTACTCTTTTATTTGTCATAGCAGTTTGTGAAGAGGAGTAATTATCCCATGTCATAGATGGGAGACCTGAGGCTCTGAGAATTGAAATGACTTATCTTAGCCATATGTCTCCCTAACTGGTCTCTCTAAAAGCCTGCTCTTACTAGGGCATATCTTGATGTCAACCTTTTAGACCACGTTGAAGGGTGTTATAAGAACCAATTCCCCAAACTCATTATTAGATTAATAAAGGGTGATGTTGAGGACACAGCTGTCCACATCACAGAATGTCTTCTTTTGAAAACCCACAGAAGGATTTCTATCTGGACTCTATACAAGAAAAAAATCTGTGTTTCTTTAACAACAGATGTCTTTTAATTTTATGGACATAATAAGACAATATTACATCAAGTTTCCTTTTGCATTGGCTGCTACAAAGCTTAGAACCAATTGTGTGACCTCTTGCTAAAGAATATAAACTCTGTCATCATACATTCAGGGCACGAAGCATATATACCTCCTCCAAGGGTTCATATTAATATTCCCTCTCAGTCTGTGTTCTCAAAAAGCAAAGCCCAGTGCAAAAGTTTATGACTTTCTTCACAAGAGTACAAGCCCAGGGAGAGGAATGTGAGAGGTAAGAGAGTGAGACAGAGAATGAGGGAGGTAAACAAAAGGGTAGTTTATCAAGCTGGATACCTCTTCTGATCAAGTTCAGCTGATTGCTCTTCCAAAGCAATTATTTTTTGTTTGTTTGTTTTTGTTTTTGAACTTCAACTTTTTAACTTCTGGGGTACATGTGCAGGATATGCAGGTTTGTTATATAGGTAAACGTGTGCCCTGGTGCTTTGCTGCACCTATCAACCCATTACCTAGGTATTAAGCCCAGCATCCACTGGCTATTCTTCCTGATGCTCTCCCTTCCCCCACCTTACCCCCAACAGGCCCCAGTGTGTGTTATGCCCCCTAATGTGTTGATGTGTTCTCGTCATTCAGCTCTGACTTATAAGGGAGAACACACGTGTTTTGTTTCCAGTTCCTATGTTAGTTGCTAAGGATAATGGCTTTTAGCTGCATTCGTATCCCTGCAAAGGATATGCTCTCGTTCCTTTTTGTGGCTACATAGTATTCCATGGTGTATATGTAACACATTTTCTTTATCCAGTCTATCATTGATGGACATTTGGATTGATTCCATGTCTTTGCTATTGTGAATAGTGCTGCAATGAACATACGTGTGCATATATCTTTATAACAGAATGATTTCTATTCCTTTGGGTATATACCCAGTAATGAGATTGCTGGGTCAAATTTTATTTCTGTCTCTAGATTTTTGCAGAATCGCCACACTGTCTTCCACAATGGTTGAACTAATTTACACTCCCACCAACAGTATAAAAGCACTCCTTTTTTTCTGTAAACTCACCAGCATCTGGTGTTTCTGGACTTTTTAATATTAGCCATTCTGACTGGCATGAGATGGTATCTCATTGTGGCTTTGACTTGCATATCTCTAATGATCAATCAGTGATGTTGAGCTTTTTGTAAATATGTTTGTTGGCTGCAAGAATGTTTTCTTTTGAGAAGTGTCTCTTGATGTCCTTTGCCCACTTTTTAATGATTTTTTTTCTTGTACATTTGTTTAAATTTCTTGTAGGCTCTGGGTATTAGATCCTTGTCAGATGCATAGATTATAAAAATGTTTTCCCATTCTATAGGTTGTCTGTTCACTCTGATAGTTTCTTTTGCTGTGCAGAAGATCTTTATTTTAATTAGATCTCATTTGTCAATTTTTGCTTTTGTTGCGATTGTTTTTGGTGTTTTCATCATGAAATCTTTGCCCATGACTATGTCCTGAATGGTACTGCCTAGGTTTTCTTCTAGAGTTTTCATAGTTTTGGGTTTTACATTTGAGTATTTAATCTGTCTTAATTTTTGTATAAAGGTGTAAGGAAGGGGTCCAGTTTCAATTTTTGGCATATGGCTAGCCAGTTCTTCCAGCACCATTTATTAAATAGGGAATCCTTTCCCCATTGCTTATTTTTGCAAGGTTTGTCAAAGATCAGATGGTTGTAGGTGTGTGGTCTTATTTCTGAGTTATTTATTCTGTTCCATTGGTCTATGTGTCTGTTTTTGTACCAGTACCATGCTGTTTTGGTTACTGTCCCCTTGTAGTATAGTTTGAAGTCAGGTAGCATTATGCCTCCAGCTTTATTCTTTTTGCTTAGGATTGTCTTGGCTACTCAGGCTCTCTTTTGGTTCCATATAAACTTTAAAATACTTTCTTCAAATTCTGTGAAGAATGTCAATGGTAGTTTAATGGGACTAGCATTGAATCTATAAATTACTTTGGGCAGTATGACCATTTTCACAACATTGATTCTTCCTATCCATGATCATGGATTGTTTCTCCATTTGCTTGTGTCCTCTCTGACTTTCTTGAGCAGTGGTTTGTAGTTCTCCTTGAAGAGGTCTTTTATTTTCCTTGTTAGCTGTATTCTAGGTATTGTATTCCCTTCGTAGCAATTGTGAATGGGAGTTCCTTAATGATTTGGCTCTCTGCTTGTCTGTTGTTGGTGTATAGGAATGCTAGTGATTTTTGCACATTGATTTTGTATCCTGAGACTTTGCCGAAGTTGTTTATCAGCTTAAGAAGCTTTTGGGCTAAGATGATGGGATTTTCTAGATATAGGATCATGTCATCTGCAAGCAAAGATAACTTGACTTCTTCTCTTTCTATTTGAATACCTTTTATTTATTTCTCTTGCCTGATTTCCTGGGCCAAACTTCCAATACTATGTTGAATAGAAGTAATGAGAGAGGACATCCTTGTCTTGTCCCAGTTTTCAAGGGGAATGTGTCCAGCTTTTACCCATTCAGTATGATACTGGCTGTGTGTTTGTCATAGATGGCTCTTAGTATTTTTAGGTATGTTCCTTCACTATCTAGTTTATTGAGAGTTTTTAACATGAAGGGATGTTGAATTTTATCAAAGGCCCAGGGTGGGTATTGACCTGTTGTTGGCCTGGATGCTCCTGTAGGGGGTGTCTGGAGACCCCTGTTGGGAGGTCTCACCAACTCAAGAAGGACAGGATCATGGACCTACTTAAAGAAGCAGTCTAGCCAGGTGCGGTGGCTCATACCTGTAATCCCAGCACTTTGGGAGGCCGAGGCAGGTGGATCACCAGGTCAGGAGTTCGAGACCAGTCTGGCAAACATAGTGAAATCCTGTCTCTACTAAAAATACAAAAATTAGCCGGGCATGGTGGCATGCACCTGTAATCCCAGCTACTCGGGAGGCTGAGGCAGGAGAATCACGTGAACCTGGGAGGCGGAGATTGCAGTAAGCCGAGATCATGCTATTGCACTCTAGCTTGGGCGACAGAGCAAGACTCCATCTCAAAAAAAAAAAAAAAAAGGCAACAGTCTGGGTGCTTTTTGGTAGAACAGGTGTGCAGTGTTGAAGGTAAGCGTTCCTCGTCCAGATTGCTTGGACTCTTCAGAGCCAGCAGGCTGGAAAAGCTGGATTGACTGAACTGCAGAGATGTTGACCACTCCTCCCACCAGGGACTCCATCTCAGGGAGGGATTAGAGTTCCATCCATATAACCGTGGCTGGAGTTGCTGATATTCCTGCAGGGAGGCCCTGCCCAGTCAGGAGGGATGGATTGGGGTCCCACTTGAAAAAGATATCTGGCCACGATCTGGCTTGGCACAGCCTCTGTGCTGTGCTGGGGGGGATTCCTGCTTGACCGAACCACCTGGACTCCCCGGAGCCAGCAGGCTAGAATGGCAGAGTCAACTTCACCACAGAAATGGCGGCCACCCTCACCTCAGGAACTCATTCGTCTCAGGCAGTCTCCAGCCTGTTGCCCGTGCTGGCTGGAATTCCAAGCCAGTGGGTCCTAACTTGTGAGGTGGCATGGAAGTGGGGTCCACAGAACGACACTTCTTAGCTCCCTGGATTCAGCCTTCTTCCTAGGGGAGAGTACGGATGGATCTCCCACCTCGCAGGATTCCTGGGGCCAGAGTCTATAAAACTCCTGGGTCTCCGAGTGAGCCTGAGTGACTGCTCTGCCGAGACTCCACGCAGCGCTGTGTATCAGACCCAAGACCCTGATGACACGGACTCATGAGGGAATCTCCTGATCCGCAGGTTCCAATTATCTATGGAAGAAGCCTGTTTTTCCGGGAGGGGTCATACAATCACTCACAGCTTCCCTTGGCTGGCGTTGGGGGTTCCTTTGGCTCTGCACCACTCCTGGATGGGCAGTCGCCCTGCCTTGCTTTTCTTCCTTCTCTGTTGGTCCAGTCTTCCGCCTATTCAGTCCCAATGCCAGAACCTGGATATTTCAGTTGAAGGTGCTGAATTCACTTGATGTTTTCATTATCTATGCAACATAGGCTGCAGCTGTTTCTAATTGGCCATCTTGGACTCTCCCCCAAGATATTTTCTAATAATCCAAAGCAATTACTAACTAAAAATAATTATTGTGTCTTGTGTGAGAAGAGAAAGAGAGAAGAGTTTATCCCCTGGCGCCTGTCTCCAATCAGCCCAAGACTTGTTCCTGGAGTGTTCATTCCCCTGCATACCTGAGTGGCAGGGGCATGCATTCGGCCACTCTTCAGGGACAATTAGGGAGCCCCCCTAATGGAGTGAGGTGCTGTTGGGTTGCACCTTTGGGAAGGCCATCCCTGGGCAGCAGCTGGGTGAACCACACAGAGTATTTGCCATGAAGGCAGCCAGTGCCAAGTGTCCATGCCCTCACCTGTCCTGGCCCAGATGGTGCCCAGCTCAGAGGGAGCCCAGAGACATGTATGACACCTCTATCCAGTTTCCCTTCCAGGACTACTATTTCCTTTTAAAAGAAGTCTTGTATTGATTTTATTCTCACAGCCACATTCAGTTTTTGATGGGTCAAGGTACAAATAAAATTAAGCAATTATTTATTTTGTGCTAATTCACTTTCTTTAATGAAAGTTGTATTCTCAAGGCACCCCTTCTCTTTTATCCCCTGGAGTGACCCACAGTAGCTAAAGTGGATTCCTGAGGATGTCTTGTTACAACCACTAGCTGTTGTCACCATCTCTTTACCATAAAAAGGTACCCTTGAATGGGATGTCTCAGGCCAAGTATAAAGATTTTGTTTCCTGAAGGATTTCCTCTCAGCCTTGGTTACTATTGTCATTGGAAATCCAAGATTGTACAAAGACGGCGTGCCTTTGGAATCCTCAACACTGAGCGCTCTGTCTGGCATTGTGAGCACTTGAATGTTTTTTTTTTTTCACTAAACCAAATAATTAACAATCATTATATCAAAATTATAACCATTTATTGAGCATTTACTATATGCCCAACAGTGCACTGGCTGGTTTGCCTTGTTTAATCTTCACACAACTCAACTATTACCAGCTGTGGCTCAGTTATATAATCTGATGAGAAAACCTACTTTCTGTGGTTATAAATTTTGCTAGAAATAATTCATACACCTGACTCTGAAAAGCAGGGAGCTTCCACTGACCCACTACGGAGCCCTTACAGAGTTCGTCATCTGAAGATGCTTCTCTTTCTCTTGACTCCCTTGGTCTCAAGGTTTGCCTTTACAACTGCATGAGTCATAGCCCCATCTACTGACTATAACAGAAATAATCTACCTTTCTGGAATTCAGCAGCAAGGCAGACTTTAATAACCTTCTGTCTTCAAGGACCCCAATGTGTAATTACTTTGATTGGACCTTATAATTAAATGGTCAGCCAAGGACATGGGAGGATGCCTTTGGCTTGGGCATTGTTTTCTTTTTCTGGGCTGAGAACTGTAACCTAAGAAACGAAAGGCCACCTGGGTGCTGAGCTGCCCAATGGCCTGGGATGCGGAGGGAGCATTCGGAGATAGTGAGGCTGCTCTTTATGCAGAACAGCTCTGCTCACTGACAGAATTGCCTGTGGTGTAGGCAGGGGGTGGTAAAAATCACCCAATCCTCAAATACTTCTCACTGAGTGTCTCTGATTGCCCTGCCCTGGTATCTGAAGTTCTGACTCTTGTTATGCATGGGGTACAGGTACCTAATAACCCTATAAAAAGGCAAAGGTTCTGGTGGGGTGTGGTGGCTCACGCCTGTACTCCCAGCACTTTGGGAGGCTGAGGTGGGCGGATCACGAGGTCAGGAGATCAAGATCATCCTGGCTAACACGGTGAAACCCCGTCTCTACTGAAAAATACAAAAAAAAATTAGCCGGGTGTGGTGGTGGGCAACCGTAGTCCCAGCTACTCAGGAGGCTGAGGCAGGAGAATGGCGTGAACCCAGGAGGTGGAGGTTGCAGTGAGCCGAGGTCGTGCCACTGTGCTCCAGCCTGGGTGATAGAGTGAGACTCTGTCTTTAAAAAAAAAAAAAAAAAAAAAAAAAAGGTTCTCATTAAGAAGTAGGAAAGGTTGGAAATTAGAGAACTTCATGGGGAGCTCAGGGCTCCCAAGTAGGGGTTCAGAAATTCAGAGTTGGCTTGTAAGCCTTGAGGCCTCTGGAAACAAGTATCTTTTATTTTGTCCACTCAGTGTAACACTCAGGCATTTCCTCTACTTGACAGTCAGAGGCTGATCCAAAAAACAGCCTTATTGTTACCCAGAAAATTTCTGGGTAACACATAGGACCCAGAAAGAAAGAAAGACTTCAGAATTAGGAATGCATTCAGAATATCTGCGAGGGAAAGACAAACTTTGTGATATGAGCAATCCCATCATGGAACCAAAACAAACCATTCAAGCAGGATTCTACGGTCATGAATGTAAAACAAGGAGTATACTAAAGGACAAGAAACTGGGATGTTTCTGAATCAGAGTGTTGGACCTGTCTATTCTTTGCCTGTGTTTGATTAGTGTTGTGTTTTTATTGTTGGTTTGGTTTTCATGTTTGCTCCGTTGGCCGGAAAAGCCAGCCAAGGAAGAAATACCTTCTAGAGTTCAGGAAAGCTGGGCTCTGGCCCCAGTCCCCCAACCTCATAAGCTGCCTCTGATGAAATCATTGTACTTCCTCTGGCCTTACTTTTTTCATTTGCAGAATGCATATTATACCCACTCGTCCTCCCAGGGAGACTGAGGAGAAAATGGAATATTGTGGGAGTACTTTGAAAATAATAAAGTATTATTGTATTAATGGAAAATGATTAGTACTGTTGCCATCAACCATGGCTATTAAGAATCTATTAATACAAATTAACCCTAAATCTGAGAAATGAAGTGAGTATAAATAAATAAATAATACCTCAATTAATAGGCATAAAGAATTTAAATTATGATTGAGTACCAGTCTTGTTCCTCTCACTTCTAGTTGAGTATTCAGGTGAAGGGAAGGAACCCCTGACACTGTTTAATGGTATGAATATTGCTGCTGAGAGAGCCAGCCTTTTACTTAACACACATGGTGCCCAAGGTGCCTCATTCCCAAATCAATCACTCTCTCCCTCCACCCAGCTTGCTCTTGTTCTGCTTCCCTCTCTCTCCTGCATACTTTCTAGCTTGCCAATAATTAAGTTCCTGAAATTCCATTGCTTCCTCATTAGGCTAAGGGATAAAAAAAATTCAGTTCAGATGTTTGCAAAAGCAGCCCTGGTCACTCTAATTCTCTTTGGAAGCTGTTGGCTTCAATGGCCATCACACAAGGATAACCTCCTCATACAGTCCTCCTGCAAACTAGCTTTCTCCTCATACAGTCCTCCTGCAAACCAGCTTTCTCCTCCTCATACAGTCCTCCTGCAAACCAGCTTTCTCCTCCTCATACAGTCCTCCTGCAAACCAGCTTTCTCCTCCTCATACAGTCCTCCTGCAAACCAGCTTTCTCCTCCTCATACAGTCCTCCTGCAAACCAGCTTTCTCCTCCTCATACAGTCCTCCTGCAAACCAGCTTTCTCCTCCTCATACAGTCCTCCTGCAAACCAGCTTTCTCCTCCTCATACAGTCCTCCTGCAAACCAGCTTTCTCCTCCTCATACAGTCCTCCTGCAAACCAGCTTTCTCCTCCTCATACAGTCCTCCTGCAAACCAGCTTTCTCCTCCTCATACAGTCCTCCTGCAAACCAGCTTTCTCCTCCTCATACAGTCCTCCTGCAAACCAGCTTTCTCCTCCTCATACAGTCCTCCTGCAAACCAGCTTTCTCCTCCTCATACAGTCCTCCTGCAAACCAGCTTTCTCCTCCTCATACAGTCCTCCTGCAAACCAGCTTTCTCCTCCTCATACAGTCCTCCTGCAAACCAGCTTTCTCCTCCTCATACAGTCCTCCTGCAAACCAGCTTTCTCCTCCTCATACAGTCCTCCTGCAAACCAGCTTTCTCCTCCTCATACAGTCCTCCTGCAAACCAGCTTTCTCCTCCTCATACAGTCCTCCTGCAAACCAGCTTTCTCCTCCTCATACAGTCCTCCTGCAAACCAGCTTTCTCCTCCTCATACAGTCCTCCTGCAAACCAGCTTTCTCCTCCTCATACAGTCCTCCTGCAAACCAGCTTTCTCCTCCTCATACAGTCCTCCTGCAAACCAGCTTTCTCCTCCTCATACAGTCCTCCTGCAAACCAGCTTTCTCCTCCTCATACAGTCCTCCTGCAAACCAGCTTTCTCCTCCTCATACAGTCCTCCTGCAAACCAGCTTTCTCCTC
>NW_016815776.1:518696-537308 GCF_001698545.2 Rhinopithecus bieti | reverse complement strand
TTATACTTTAAGTTCTAGGGTACATGTGCATAACGTGCAGGTTTGTTACATATGTATACTTATGCCATGTTGGTGTGCTGCACCCATCAACTCGTCAGCACCCATCAATTCATCATTTATATCAGGTATAATTCCCAATGAGATCCCTCCCCCCTCCCCCTTCCCCATGATAGGCCCCGGTGTGTGATGTTCCCCTTCCCGAGTCCAAGTGATCTCATTGTTCAGTTCCCACCTATGAGTGAGAACATGCGGTATTTGGTTTTCTGTTCTTGTGATAGTTTGCTAAGAATGATGGTTTCCAGCTGCATCCATGTAACACCTTTTGGAAGATGAGCTTTTTGTTTGTCTAAAGTATTCGTGAATTACATATATCGATCAACACTCTTCAAAATACCTTGAGAATCAAAAGTCAGAGCACAGTGTGCCTGGCATCTGTGAAGAATTTCAGGGCAGGGGATGGGGCGCAGTGGAGTGGCGTGTGGAACTGGCCTTGGAAAGCTGACTGCTAGGGAGAAGTGGAAGGAGATGAGACAGCAGAGCAGAAGTGGCATATACAAGGTCTAGCATAAAAGGGGAACATTGAGGAAATCAGTTTGCATATAGAAGCAAGGATTGTGTGTTGAGCAAGATTAGTGTGTGGTTTCCTATTGCAACCGTACAAGGCACCACATGTGTAGTGACTTCAACGCAAGTTTATTATCTTACAATTTTGGAAGTCAGGTGTCTGAAATGGGTCTCTGGGGCTAAAATCAAGGTATTGGGAAGGCTGTGCTCCTTCTGGAGGCTCTAGAGGAGTTTCTGTTTCCTTGTACTTTCTAGTTTACAGAGGCTACCCACATGCCTTGGCTCATAGCCCCTTTCATCTTTAAGGTCAGCCACTGCGTTATTCAACCTCTGCTTCCATCATCACATCATATCTGACTCTCCTGCCTCCCTCTTTAATTGTGAGGACCTTTGTGTGGCACTGGACCCACCTAGATGGTCCAGGATACTCTCCCCATTTCAAGATTCTTAATTTAATCACTTCTGAAAAGTCCCTTTTGCTGCTTAAATACAGTCATGTGCCACATAACTACGTTTCATTCAATGTACACTGCATATACAATGTACACTGCATATTCTCAATCCCATGAGATTATAATACTGTAGCACCATTTTACATTTTTTATATTTACTTTTGTCTAAATAAACATACTTATCATGTTACAACTGCCTACAGTATTTGATACAGTAACATCCTGTATAGGTCCATAGCCTGGGAGCAATAGGCTGTATCCTAGAGCCTAGGTGTGTAGTGGGCTATGCCATCTGGGTTTGTGTGAGTGCACTCTATGATGGTCCACAATCATGACATAACTGAAGGACACATTTCTTAGAATGTGTCCTTGTTGCTAAGCGATGCATGACTGTAACATCTTCACAGGTTTCAGAGATTAGGACATGAACCTATATGGGAGCCATTATCCTGACAACACAATAGGAATGGCCTTCATGTGCCAGCTCTCCAGGATGTTGTTGGAAATTCAACTTTTTAAGAACATTTCTTAAAAGGAACAAAATTATTATCCAAGAGTTGAAGATAGAAGAAAAAAGAATTTTTCATGATTCAGCTATAGCCCCTAGTTTATAAGTAGAAGTTTACCCTCTCACGAGGACCTAGGACCCACAGTATGTGGCATAGTGGTGGGGTCTGCTTCCAAGGGGACCCCTCAGGAAGAGCTGCAGGAAAGACATTTACAGGTGATGAGGACCTTTGAGAGCCTGCCATCTTCAGCCTCCCCTTTCTCTTCTCAAAACTGCCTGCAGATAAATCCACAAAATCCCTTAGAACCTCAGACATAAGAATCAAATGCCCTCTGAAATAGTCTTCAGTCTGAGCATCTCATCCACTTCTGCCAGATCACTACAGAGGGAGCCTACAAGGCTTTGCAGGCAGTTCTGAGGTTCCAGCTCTTCTTAGGTTTCTCTGTGTGGAGCAGGGCGCCTGATACATGGCAGACTCCATGCATATTTAGTTAACAGATGAATGAATGAATGAGGTTTATGGACTCTTTCATGAGAGCCTTTATTGTCATTATTTAACAAGGGGTCCTCCTTGCAAAAATAGCACTTTCTGAACACATACAACATCTTACAAATTACTAATATTATATAGGATTCAAGGAATATTTTTCTCATGCCAAATAAAAGGTGGTGCTCCACTATTCTGACCACTGCTTTTTCTGTCATAGCGAGTAATGGCATCAAATGCAGTGAACACTCTGAGCATTTTTATGCCCCTAGCCCTGTATTTGAGAGCCATAGGGTGGAACAAGAGAAGACCGAAACAGAGTCCTGGACTCTGAGGCCTTCCCAGTCTTGTTCTAAGACTGTATAATCTGGTTCCTGAACAGTGCAGGTTGGATGGAAGTCATGAGGAAGAATGAGCCACACTGATCTCAGTAAACATGGAAGGTCATTTATATTCACATTTTCTTACATCCACAATCACACCAAAGCTTGGAACCAGCACATGCTTTGCCTGTTATTGGCACTCACAAAGTCTATCCTGAGTGACTCATCAGAACCTAGCATGAAAGTATGAGGACTATTCCACCTTCTGTCCAGAGCCAGAGAAAGGTGGCAGGAGGGATGCTTTTGTGTTTGTGGCATTTGTTTCGATTTTGTTTGGGAGGGGAAAGAGTATTACTGGATTTTAATCAATTAGTTTCCAGAGCTTTATATGAGACCAAAACTCAAGTGAAAATTCCGCTTGGCAAATATCCATAACAACCTGTGCTTAAAAGATCTTAGATATCCTAATGGATTTAAAACTGCAACTGTTCTTCAAGTATTTCTACAAATTCCCCCAAACTTAACAGACTAACCTGTAGTTCAAAGAAAGCATCCTTTTTTTTTTTGGCTGTGGAATTCCAAGCCTGTTGACAAGGCTTCTCTTGAGGCCCCTGTGAAATGCAAATTGGCCTTTCTGCAGAAATCATTCTGCAAGGGGAGCAGGTGATCCAGATGTGGCTGGAATGGGTTTGTCTTTTCTAGAGCAATGATGTGATGTTCACAGCATGACCCCACTGATGGCCTTTAATTTCATTCAGTGGCTCTGAATTCCACCAGAACAAGATTGGTTTGGGAAAGCCCCTGTGGTGAAAGTTCATCCATTATGAATGCACACTGTTCTTCTCTGCCACTCCCCCACAGAGCAATCAGATACACACACAGGCAGTCATGTGGTTGAAGGAGAGTCCCGTTACCATAGAGCTGCTGGTTTACACAGCCAGTAGCTGAGGCAGTCCCCTGTGAGCTCTGAGATGTGGGACATGCTTTCTCGCCAGCACGTGCTGTTTATCTGTAGGTGGAAACACCCAATTCCATTCAAGATCAGTTCACTTCTCCAAAGGAGCAGCATTTATTATTTGAATTATTTAGGGAAAGCTTATTTACCATCACTGAGATATAAGATATGTCAACTAAATTATAATTATGTTTCTCTTAAGATATCCACTGAGATTACTATTTTATTTTATTTTATTTATTTATTTATTTGAGACGGAGTGTCGCTTTGTTGCCTGGGCTGGAGTGCAGTGGCCGGATCTCAGCTCACTGCAAGCTCTGCCTCCCGGGTTTACGCCATTCTCCTGCCTCAGCCTCCCGTGTAGCTGGGACTACAGGCACCTGCCACCTCACCCGACTAGTTTTTTGTATTTTTTAGTAGAGACGGGGGTTTCACCATGTTAGCCAGGATGGTCTTGATCTCCTGACCTCGTGATCCACCCATCTTGGCCTCCCAAAGTGCTGGGATTACAGGCTTGAGCCACCACGCCCAGCCACTATTTTATTTTTTTAAACTTGCAAGGAGGATTCCACCTCTGTTCGCCTAGAGACAGGCTGTATTTATGGATGGCCAGCCTCAATATTCTGAGGCAGAATGAAAAATTAATTTTCTTCAAATACATTACTGAGTAGTTAACTGCATCTCAGCAACCTATTTGTTTAATACACTGGAGTCCTCTTCAAAGAGCCTACGATTTATTCTCACCTTCGCCAAGAACTTCTTTTGAACACACATTCCTGAGGACAGCAAAACAGGATTTCTGGGCTCCATCCCTGCCACTAACAAGCTGTTTTATCTTGAGCAAGTCACTGGCACTCTCTGAGCCACAGAAAAACTGGCCTAATAATCTGGGAGATCCTCCCACCTACTCTTCTGCAGCTGCCCACAAATACCGGCATCCATGGTAGGAAGAGAGTTATGTGTAATCAGTCTCTGCTATTTATCTGCCTAGGAAAGAATGAAAGGAGAAATTAAGCATGGAAAGAAACATTTTGCATGAAAGTATTCTCTCTCTCATTCCTCCCATTAATCTTTGCTTCCCCTGGCAAGTCCCTAAGAAGCGGGTAAAGCCATGTCAGGAGATGCCTCCCTCCTTCTGCTCTTTCTTCTCTTTGCCTGAGTGCTCTAGGACCATTTCTTTTTCTCCTTTACACAGCATGAATCTTCCCCTGCCTCTCTTTCTTCACACTCCCCTCCTTATGATGCTGCCCTGGACCCCCAGAGTCCTTCAAGCCCTCCCCTCACCTTCTCTTTGGGATGGTAATTTAGCACCGGGTACCCAGGATTTGATCCCCTTGTGGCTAAAAGGCTCTGTGCCCAGTAACAGAGTAAGAGCCTAGGAGGACGGGTGAGGCTCTGCAGAACATGACCACCATTCATCCATCCACTCCCCCTCCACGTTCTTATTTGTGACCGACATTTCTTGTGCACCTACCTCCTACCTGGAGGTGTGGAAGTGGATGTGGTTCTTATCCTTGTGGATCAAGGAGTCCAGAGCTGGGCTAACCAATGGAAGAGCCATTAGTCACGTGTGACTGTCAAGCACTTGAAATGTGGTAGTCCAAACTGAGGTGTGCTGCTAGGGTAAAATCCATGATGGAGTGCAAAGAATCCAAAGCAATGTAAAATATAATAATTTTTAATATTAATTACATGTTGAAGTGATAAATGGCTATATTGGACTAAAGTATTAAATTCACCTGTTTATTTTTTCTTTTCTAATATGGCTACTGGAAAATGTAAAATGACATGTGTGTCTTGAGTATGTGAGGGACCAGGATGGACAGGGAATGGTACAGGCTGGTGCAATCACACTAGTCCAGATGGGGTAATGAGGAACATTGGGGGTTGAGCCTTTTCCTGGACTGGGCAGAGGGAGGGAAGAGGGCTCATGCCAGGAACCATGTAAGTATTATAACTTAGGGCCGTGAGTTAAAGAAGGAATGCCAGGAGTAACACCTACTCCTTTTAGCACTTACAAGGTAAGCCAGTGTTCTAAGTGTTTTACATGTATTAACTCAATCATCACAACCCCTCAAGGTAGTTACTATTGTTATCATTTCTGTTTTTGAAAGAACTGAGGCACAGGCAGGAAATGTAACTCTCCTGAGATCACGCAGTCAGGACATGATCAAATCAGAATTTGAATCTGAGGGATTGGGCTCCACAGGCTCAGCATGGAACTGTGCTATGTATAGCCTCCCTCCAAGGTTGGAATGGGCATCCCCACAGTTTGGGCTGAGGTAGACTCACTAGTGTGCTAATAGGAGCAGGGGTAGGAGAAGGCACCTGCCCTCTACCCCTGTAGCACAAACCCGCCCTTTGCTTCTGTGCCACAGGGCGCTGCCTCTGCTTGTTCTGTCTGCCTTGAATGCTCTGACATTTGTCCTCATACTTTCCTTCACCATCACTTTCTGATCTCCAAAACTAGGTAAAATCTCTCTATTATGGACTCGTACGACACCTTGTACCTCTACTTATAGGATGTCTTATAGACATAAAGTTACATTTATTTACGTGAGTGTTTTTCTGTCACCTAAGGGAAAAAGCTATGTCTATTTTTGCTCACTTTCTATATTCAGCACCTAACATAATGTGTGACCTGGTACCAATAAATACCTATTGAATAAATAATCAATTCTTCCTGCAAGATAGGTTTTCTACCTATTTTATGAAGAAACTGCACTCAACAAGTTTAAGAAACTTGCCCCAAGTTCCAATCCCAAGTAAGTGGATAGAGCTGAAATTTCCCCTGAGCCAACTCACTTCAAAGCCACTACCTTTCAGTGGAAATCCAAAGAGGTGCTGCTATCCCCAGAATGTGCATGGAAGCAGAGACTAGTGAGGAGACCTGTGCAACATGCATTGGCCCCTCCCTAGCTAGAGTCTTATATCACTCATATCTGATGACTTGTACCCTCCTTCCTTCTCCCCATGGGGCCCTCATCTTCTGTCCAAAACCCTCTGTGTCTGCCAGGGACTTCTCAACTCTTTTTCTTGGACAGATGGCACTGCTGAGTTTGCTCGAATTCTAAGGATTTGGCACAGACATGGCCTTATCCCCAGAAACACACTCCTGGTTTCCAAGCTGGACCCTCGTGTTTTCCTTTTCTACAAGAATCATTTCCAGAGTTGCTAGCTCTTAATGCAATCATTTGTTCATTCATGCAGTCAGTCAGTTGATCTGCCAATACTAATTGTTGAATGGCTATCATATCCCTTATCCTTACCTTGAGAAGCTCAGAGGCTTTTGCAGGAGGGGTTAGAACCCATAGGATGAGACCTCAACCACCTCAACCCCATCCTAAAATGACTCGCTTTGAAGACAATTCCTATTTGGAGGCAACCGATCTGGTTAGTCTTTGTGCAGTTTATTGTGTTCAGAGAGGGAACACATGAGGAGAAATATTCCCTTTCCTAATTGCCAAATTTAAGATGTGCTTTCTGGCCTGCTCAAATATTAAACTCACTCTGTACATGGGCACTTACAACCCACAACAGACAGGCTGTGGCTGGGCCTCTGCAGCTCTGAATCTGTGCCCAGGGCCCTGACACATGTCAGCTGGTTCAGGAAATTCATGAGGAAAATATCCTCAGATGAATTCTGTGACATGTCCTGCAAGCAAAAACCTGGGAGGAGGAAGAAAGCTTGGCGGGCTTAAGAGAGGGTTTTGCTTTTTTGCCTTTTTTTTTTTTTTTTTTTTTTTTTTGATGGGGGGGCTCACAGGTAAGAGGAGTCTTCGTGCTCAAAATGAGAAGCAGGAACAAATATGTCAGCAGAGGGAGGGAAGCTTTGAAATGGGGGTAGGAAGAATGGTGAGAGAGACTGGCATTTGCTAGAAAGTGGGAAGGGGCTGGCTAGAGTCTGTTTTGTTCACTGTCACATCCCCAATGCCTGGGAAGTACCTGGAACATAGTGGGTACTCAATAAATATGTGTGAATGAATTGAGTGAATTTCACAGCATGTGTCATCTAGGATTTTTTGTTCCCTGAGATAGTCATAGGTACCTAGCCGGAGGACAAATATGGTCCAAAAATTTGATAAACAGTCTAGTCTGTTCTCCACCTTAGCATATTATAGTCTCTGAGAGGTTCTCAAAGTTAACCACACCAAAACTACCTGGAGGGCTTATTGAAATACAAATGGCCAAGCCCTACTCCTGGAGTTTCTGATTCCATTGGTCTCAGATGAGGCTGGAGAGTTTGAATTTATAGCTAGTTCCCAGGTGATACTGATGCCCTGGTTCAGAGACCACATTTTGAGAACCACTGTTTTGAGGAATCCCGCTGAAAGAAGCCTGATGGACTGTTAAATGAAGCTTTTCCAAAGCATTTTTTACTCTGGACCCCTTTGTTCATGGTTTATCTTGCAGGACAATCAGCATCTCAGTCGGGAAGGGAAGCCTGAAAGGGTCTGAGGTGAACATTTCCCCAAGTAATAGTGAATGGGGGGCCTCATCTCCTCCTGGCATGTCCCATTCCTCCAGGCTCCTGCAGGAGCCAGCACAGGAAATGCACAACCCCCACTCGTTGAGAGTGGATTTTCTGCCCTAACCTCTGGCTCTCACATCAACACTGCCCTACCTCTGTGGGGGTTTGTGGAATTTGCAAATCAGCCCCAGGCTGGGTAAGGGGAGAAGCTTTGAATTAGATAAGAGACTAATTGAAGTAGACTTTTTAATATAGATCCTCCTCAACTTATAATGGAGTTGTTTTCCAATAAACCCATCATAAGTTGAAAATATCATAAATTGATAATGTATTTAATACACTTAAGCTACTGAACATCAAAGCTTAGCCTAGTCTACCTTACACGTGCTCAGAACACTTACGTTAGCCTCCAATTGGGCAAACCATCTAACACAAAGCTTCCGTTTTATAATAAAGTGTTAAGTATCTCATGTAATTTATTGAATACTATATTGAAAGTCAAAAACAGAATGGTTATGTTAGTACTGAAAGTACAGTTTCTACTGAATATGTATTGTTTTTGCTCCATTGTAAAGTTGAACAATTATAAGTCAGGGATCATCCATACATGAAAACAGTGACTTGAGACACTAACAGATCTGCCAAGGTGTCATCTAGGAGTGGAAAGGGAGATCTGATTGACACTGCTTAAGGGCAGTGGTGAGAAAAAAAGAGAAAAAAAACCCCTGCTGATTATGTACGCAAAACTCACAGCATGGTGCTAGAATGCTAGGTACATCATCAGCGCATAGTAAAGGTGTGCCTACTTTCCCCGGAGATGAGGTTAAATCCTGGTGCAAAACACCGGGGCCTATCATGGGGAGGGGGGAGGGGGGAGGGATTGCATTGGGAGTTATACCTGATATAAATGATGAATTGATGGGTGCTGACGAGTTGATGGGTGCAGCACACCAACATGGCACAAGTATACATATGTAACAAACCTGCACGTTATGCACATGTACCCTAGAACTTAAAGTATAATAATAAAAAAAAAAGCAAGTCTTGATTTACATGATCTAAACACAAATTACAACGATGGTCTTTCAGGATTGTTTTGGGGATTTGCCCAAATGTTGCTCAACCAAATTTCAAATGAGGGTGGTCTCTTTGACACAGGCTAACTTTCACGTTTCCTGCTCCCTAGCACTCCAGCACCCTGAGTCAGCTGTCACTTTTTGACAGGAGGCCTAGCAGGTGCTTTCTGAGCTGTCATGATTACCTTCCTGTGAAAACACACTGCACTTCTTGCTGCCAGTTTGGAAGTGCAGGCAACCTCCTGGGAAGATCTTGAATAGATTTGCAAATGAGAGTAACATCTTTGCCCTGGCATAAAGTTGATCTGGGTGCTAACCAAAATCTTTTTTTTTTTCTTCAACTTAAAATAAAAGTTCAGGGGTACATGTGCGTGATGTGCACGTTTGTTACCTATGTAAAAATGTGCCATGGTGGTTTGCTGCACAGATCATCCCATCACCTAGATATTAAGCTCAGTGTCTGTTAGCTATTCTTTCTGATGCTCTCCCTCCCCTGATCCCACCCCCTTCAACAGGCCCCAGTGTGTGCTGTTCCCCCCACCATGTGTGTCTATGTGTTCTCATCATTCAGCTCCCACTTGCAAGTGAGAAGATATGGTGTTTCATTTTTTGTTCCTGTGTTAGTTTCCTAAGGATAATGGCTTCCAACTTCATCCATGTCACTGCAAAGGACATGATCTCATTCCTTTTGTGGCTACATAGCATTCCATGGTATATATGTACATTTTCTTTATCCAGTCTATCATTGATGGAAATTTAGATTGATTCCATGTCTTTGCTATTGTGAATAGTGCTGCAGTGAACATACATGTGTATGTATCTTTATAATAAAATGATTCATATTCATTTGGGTATATATGCAGTAATGAAATTGCTGGGTCAAATGGTATTTCTGCCTCTAGATCTTTGAAGGAATCACCACGCTGTCTTCCACAATGGTTGAACTGATTTACACTTCCACCAATAGTGTAAAAGCATTCTTTTACTCTGCAACTGTGCCAGTATCTGTCATTTCTGGAGTTTTTTTTTTGTTTTTTTTTTTTTTTTTTTGAGACGGAGTCTCACTCTGTCGCCCAGCATGGAGTGCGGTGGTACGATCTGGGCTCACTGCAAGCTCTGCCTCCTGGGTTCATGCCATTCTCCTGCCTCAGCCTCCCAAGTAGCTGGGACTACAGGTGCCTGCCACCACGCCTGGCTCTTTTTTTTTTTTTTTTTTTTTTTTTTTTTTTTTTTTTTTTTTTTTTGTATTTTTAGTAGAGACAGGGCTTCACCATGTTAGCCAGGATGGTCTCTAGCTCCTGACCTTGTGACCCGCCCACCTCTGGACTTTTTAATATTAGCCATTCTGACTGGTGTGAGATGGTATCTCTTTGTGGTTTTGATTTGCATTTCTCTAATGATCAGTGATGCTGAGGTTTTTTTTCATGTTTCTTGGCCACAAGTATGCCTTCTTTTGAGAAGTGCCTGTTTATGTCCTTTGCCCACTTTTTAATGTGATTTTTTTTTCTTGTACGTTTGCTTAAGTTCCTTGTAGGCTCTGGATATTACACCTTTGTCAGATGGTTAGATTACAAAAATATTCTCCCATTCTGTAGGTTTTCTGTTTACTATGATGATAGTTTCTTTTGCTCTGCAACTCTTTAATTAGATCTCATTTGCCAATTTTTGCTTTCATTGCAATTGCTTTTGGTGTTTTTGTCATGAAGTCTTTGCTCATGCCTATGTCCTGAATGGTATTGCCTGGGTTTTCCTCCAGGGTTTTTATAGTTTTGAGTTTTATATTTAAGTCTTGAATTCATATTGAGTTATTTTTGCATATGGTATAAGGAAGGAGTCCAGTTTCAGTTTTCTGCATATGGCTAGCCAGTTCTCCCAGCATGATTTATTAAATAGGGAATGCTTTCCCCATTGCTTGTTTTTGTCAGGTTTGTCAAAGATCAGATGGTTGTAGGTGTGTGGTCTTATTTCTGAGTTTTCTATTCTGTTCCATTGGTCTATGTGTGTTTTGGTTACCAGCACCATTCTGTTTTGATTACTATAGTCTTGTAGTGTAGTTTGAAGTCAGATAGTGTGATGCCTCCAGCTTTATTCTTTTTCTTAGGATTCCCTTGGCTATTTGGGCTCTTTTTGCTTCCATATAAATTTTAAAATCGTTTTTCTAATTCCGTGAAGAATGTCAATGGTAGTTTCATGGGAATATCATTGAATCTACAAATTACTTTCAGCAGTATGCCCATTTGTAAGATATTGATTCTTCCTATTCATGATCATGGAATGTCTTTCCATTTGTTTGTGTCATCTCTAAATTCCTTGAGTAGTGGTTTGTAATTCTCTTTGAAGAGGTCCCTCACTTCCCTTGTTAGCTGTATTCCCAGGCATTTTATTATTTTTTGTGGCAGTTGTAAATGGGAATTCATTCAAGATTTGGTTCTCTGTTTGCCTGTTGTTAGTATATAGGAATGCTTGTGATTTTTGCACATTGATTTTGTATCCCGAGACTTTGCTGAAGTTGCTTATCAGCTTAAGATGCATTTGAGCTAAGATGGTGGGATTTTCTCGATATAGGATCATGTCATCTGCAAGCAAAGATAACTTGACTTCCTCTCTTTCTATCTAAATACCTTTCTTTCTTTCTCTTGCTTGATTTCCTGGGCCAAACTTCCAATACGATGTTGAATAGGAGTGGTGAGAGAGGGCATCCTTATCTTGTGCCAGTTTTCAAGGTGAATGTGTCCAGCTTTTACCCATTCAGTATGATATTGGCTGTGTGTTTGTCATAGATGGCTCTTATTATTTTTAGGTATGTTCCTTCAATATCTAGTTTATTGAGAGATTTTTTTGTTTTGTTTTGTTTTTTTGAGATGGAGTCTCACTTTGTCGCCCAGGCTGGAGTGCAGTGGCGCGATCTCAGCTCACTGCAAGCTCCGCCTCCCAGGTTCACACCATTCTCCTGCCTCAGCCTCCCGAGTAGCTGGGACTATAGGTGCCCACACCACGCCTGGCTAATTTTTTGTATTTTTTAGTAGAGACAGGGTTTCACCGTGTTAACCAGGATGATCTCGATCTCTATTGAGAGTTTTTAACATGAAGTGATGTTAAATTTTATCAAAGGCCTTTTCTGCCTCTATTGAGATAATCGTGTAGTTTTTGTCTTTGGTTCTGTTTATGTGATGAATCATATTTTTAAATTTGCATATGTTGAACCAAACTTGCATCCAGGAGATGAAGCCAAGTTTATCATGGTGGATAAGCTTTTAGATGTGCTGTTGTATTCAGTCTGCCACTATTTTGTTGAGAATTTTTGCATCAACGTTCATCAAGGATATTGACCTGAAGCTTTTTTGTTGTTGTTGTTATCTCTGCCAGATTTTGGTATCAGGATGATGCCAGCCTCATAAAATGAGTTAGGTAGGAATCCCTTTCAATTGTTTGGAATATTTTCAGTAGGAATGGTACCAGCTCTTCTTTGTACCTCTGGTAGAATTCAAATGTAAATCTGTCTGGGCCTGGGCTTTTTTTGGTTGGTAGGCTATTTATTACCGCCTCAATTTCAGAACTTGTTATTGGTCTATTTAGGGATCAATTTCTTCCTGGTTCAGTGTTGGGATCTAGTTTATGTGCATGCTGGAATTTATAGTATTCTCTGATGGTTGTTTGCATTTCTGTGGGGTCAGTGATGACATTCCACTTATCATTTCTGATTGTGTCTATTTGATTCTTCTCTTTTTCCTTATTAGTCAAGCTAGCAGTCTATTTTATTAATTTTTTCAAAAGGCACTTGCTGGATTCATTTATTTTTTTGAAGGGTGTTTCATGTCACTATCTCCTTCAGTTTCACTCTGATCTTGGTTCGTTCTTTCTTTGAATTTTTTGTATTTTTGTATATTTTTTTCATTAGGATTTTGGAGAACAGGTGGTGGTTACATGAGTAAGTTCTTTAGTGGTGATTTTTGTTATTTTGCTGCACACATCATCCAAGCAGTATACATTGTACCCAATATGTACTCTATTCCTCACACCCCTCCCACTCCAAAGTCCATTGTGTCATTCTTAAGCCTGTGCATCCTCATAGCTTAGCTCCCACTCATGAGTGAGAACATATGATGTTTGATTTTCCATTCCTGGGTTACTTCACTTAGAATAATGGTCTCCAATTCCATCCAGGTTGCTGTGAATGCCATTATTTTGTTCCTTTTAATGGCTGAGGAGTATTCATACATATACTACATATACATATACATATACATATGCATATACATATACTATTTCTTTATCCATTCATTGATTGATGGGCATTTGGGCTGGTTCCATATTTTTGCCACTGCAAATTGTGCTGCCATAAACATGTGTGTCAAGTATCTTTTTCATATAATGACTTCTTTTCCTCTGGGTAGATTCCCAGTAGTGGGATTGCTAGAACAAATGGTAGTTCTACTTTTAGTTCTTTGAGGGATCTCTACACTGTTTTCCATAGTGGTTGTACTAGTTTATATTCCCACCAGCAGTATAAAAGTGTTCTCTTTTCACCACATCCATGCCACCATGCCAACATCTAATTTTTAAAATATTTTTATTATGGTCATTCTTGCAGGAGTAAGGTGGAATTGTATGGTGGTTTAGATATTAGGGTGATACTAGCTTCATAGAATGATTTAGGGAGGACTCCCTCTTTCTCTNTTTTTGTATTTTTAGTAGAGACAGGGCTTCACCATGTTAGCCAGGATGGTCTCTAGCTCCTGACCTTGTGACCCGCCCACCTCTGGACTTTTAATATTAGCCATTCTGACTGGTGTGAGATGGTATCTCTTTGTGGTTTTGATTTGCATTTCTCTAATGATCAGTGATGCTGAGGTTTTTTTTCATGTTTCTTGGCCACAAGTATGCCTTCTTTTGAGAAGTGCCTGTTTATGTCCTTTGCCCACTTTTAATGTGATTTTTTTTTCTTGTACGTTTGCTTAAGTTCCTTGTAGGCTCTGGATATTACACCTTTGTCAGATGGTTAGATTACAAAATATTCTCCCATTCTGTAGGTTTTCTGTTTACTATGATGATAGTTTCTTTTGCTCTGCAACTCTTTAATTAGATCTCATTTGCCAATTTTGCTTTCATTGCAATTGCTTTTGGTGTTTTGTCATGAAGTCTTTGCTCATGCCTATGTCCTGAATGGTATTGCCTGGGTTTTCCTCCAGGGTTTTATAGTTTTGAGTTTTATATTTAAGTCTTGAATTCATATTGAGTTATTTTGCATATGGTATAAGGAAGGAGTCCAGTTTCAGTTTTCTGCATATGGCTAGCCAGTTCTCCCAGCATGATTTATTAAATAGGGAATGCTTTCCCCATTGCTTGTTTTGTCAGGTTTGTCAAAGATCAGATGGTTGTAGGTGTGTGGTCTTATTTCTGAGTTTTCTATTCTGTTCCATTGGTCTATGTGTGTTTTGGTTACCAGCACCATTCTGTTTTGATTACTATAGTCTTGTAGTGTAGTTTGAAGTCAGATAGTGTGATGCCTCCAGCTTTATTCTTTTCTTAGGATTCCCTTGGCTATTTGGGCTCTTTTGCTTCCATATAAATTTTAAAATCGTTTTCTAATTCCGTGAAGAATGTCAATGGTAGTTTCATGGGAATATCATTGAATCTACAAATTACTTTCAGCAGTATGCCCATTTGTAAGATATTGATTCTTCCTATTCATGATCATGGAATGTCTTTCCATTTGTTTGTGTCATCTCTAAATTCCTTGAGTAGTGGTTTGTAATTCTCTTTGAAGAGGTCCCTCACTTCCCTTGTTAGCTGTATTCCCAGGCATTTTATTATTTTTTGTGGCAGTTGTAAATGGGAATTCATTCAAGATTTGGTTCTCTGTTTGCCTGTTGTTAGTATATAGGAATGCTTGTGATTTTGCACATTGATTTTGTATCCCGAGACTTTGCTGAAGTTGCTTATCAGCTTAAGATGCATTTGAGCTAAGATGGTGGGATTTTCTCGATATAGGATCATGTCATCTGCAAGCAAAGATAACTTGACTTCCTCTCTTTCTATCTAAATACCTTTCTTTCTTTCTCTTGCTTGATTTCCTGGGCCAAACTTCCAATACGATGTTGAATAGGAGTGGTGAGAGAGGGCATCCTTATCTTGTGCCAGTTTTCAAGGTGAATGTGTCCAGCTTTTACCCATTCAGTATGATATTGGCTGTGTGTTTGTCATAGATGGCTCTTATTATTTTAGGTATGTTCCTTCAATATCTAGTTTATTGAGAGATTTTTTTGTTTTGTTTTGTTTTTTTGAGATGGAGTCTCACTTTGTCGCCCAGGCTGGAGTGCAGTGGCGCGATCTCGGCTCACTGCAAGCTCCGCCTCCCAGGTTCACACCATTCTCCTGCCTCAGCCTCCCGAGTAGCTGGGACTATAGGTGCCCACACCACGCCTGGCTAATTTTTTGTATTTTTTAGTAGAGACAGGGTTTCACCGTGTTAACCAGGATGATCTCGATCTCTATTGAGAGTTTTAACATGAAGTGATGTTAAATTTTATCAAAGGCCTTTTCTGCCTCTATTGAGATAATCGTGTAGTTTTGTCTTTGGTTCTGTTTATGTGATGAATCATATTTTAAATTTGCATATGTTGAACCAAACTTGCATCCAGGAGATGAAGCCAAGTTTATCATGGTGGATAAGCTTTTAGATGTGCTGTTGTATTCAGTCTGCCACTATTTTGTTGAGAATTTTGCATCAACGTTCATCAAGGATATTGACCTGAAGCTTTTTTGTTGTTGTTGTTATCTCTGCCAGATTTTGGTATCAGGATGATGCCAGCCTCATAAAATGAGTTAGGTAGGAATCCCTTTCAATTGTTTGGAATATTTTCAGTAGGAATGGTACCAGCTCTTCTTTGTACCTCTGGTAGAATTCAAATGTAAATCTGTCTGGGCCTGGGCTTTTTTTGGTTGGTAGGCTATTTATTACCGCCTCAATTTCAGAACTTGTTATTGGTCTATTTAGGGATCAATTTCTTCCTGGTTCAGTGTTGGGATCTAGTTTATGTGCATGCTGGAATTTATAGTATTCTCTGATGGTTGTTTGCATTTCTGTGGGGTCAGTGATGACATTCCACTTATCATTTCTGATTGTGTCTATTTGATTCTTCTCTTTTCCTTATTAGTCAAGCTAGCAGTCTATTTTATTAATTTTTTCAAAAGGCACTTGCTGGATTCATTTATTTTTTTGAAGGGTGTTTCATGTCACTATCTCCTTCAGTTTCACTCTGATCTTGGTTCGTTCTTTCTTTGAATTTTTTGTATTTTGTATATTTTTTTCATTAGGATTTTGGAGAACAGGTGGTGGTTACATGAGTAAGTTCTTTAGTGGTGATTTTGTTATTTTGCTGCACACATCATCCAAGCAGTATACATTGTACCCAATATGTACTCTATTCCTCACACCCCTCCCACTCCAAAGTCCATTGTGTCATTCTTAAGCCTGTGCATCCTCATAGCTTAGCTCCCACTCATGAGTGAGAACATATGATGTTTGATTTTCCATTCCTGGGTTACTTCACTTAGAATAATGGTCTCCAATTCCATCCAGGTTGCTGTGAATGCCATTATTTTGTTCCTTTTAATGGCTGAGGAGTATTCATACATATACTACATATACATATACATATACATATGCATATACATATACTATTTCTTTATCCATTCATTGATTGATGGGCATTTGGGCTGGTTCCATATTTTGCCACTGCAAATTGTGCTGCCATAAACATGTGTGTCAAGTATCTTTTCATATAATGACTTCTTTTCCTCTGGGTAGATTCCCAGTAGTGGGATTGCTAGAACAAATGGTAGTTCTACTTTTAGTTCTTTGAGGGATCTCTACACTGTTTTCCATAGTGGTTGTACTAGTTTATATTCCCACCAGCAGTATAAAAGTGTTCTCTTTTCACCACATCCATGCCACCATGCCAACATCTAATTTTAAAATATTTTATTATGGTCATTCTTGCAGGAGTAAGGTGGAATTGTATGGTGGTTTAGATATTAGGGTGATACTAGCTTCATAGAATGATTTAGGGAGGACTCCCTCTTTCTCTATCTTTTGGAATAGTTTCAGGATGATTTGTATTCTTTGAAAGTATGGGCCAGGTGCAGTGGCTCACACCTGTAATCCCAGCACTTTGCGAGGCCGAGGTGGGCAGATCACGAGGTCAGGAGGTCGAGACCATCCTGGCTAACACAGTGAAACCCTGTCTCTACTAAAAAAAATACAAAAAATTAGCTGGGTGTGGTGGCGGGCGCCAGTAGTCCCAGCTACTTGGGAGGCTGAGGCAGGAGAATGGCGTGAACCTGGGAGGCAGAGCTTGCCGTGAGCCGAGATCCCGCCACTGCCCTCCAGCCTGGGCAACAGAAGAGACTCCATCTCAGAAAAAAAAAGAAAAGAAAAGAAAATCTGACAAAATTCAGCTATGAATCTATTTGGTCCTGGACTTTTTTTGTTGGCAGTTATTTTTATGACCATTTAAGTCTTGCTGCTTGTTATTGGTCTGTTCAGAGTTTCTATTTCTTCCTGGCTTAATCTAGGAGTGTTGTATGCTTCCAGCAATTCATTCATCTCCTCTAGGTTTCCTAGTTTATGCACATAAAGGTGTTCATAGTAGCCTTGAATGATCTTTTGTATTTCTGTGGTATTGGTTATAATATACCCTGTTTCATTCCTAATGAAGTTTCTCTCTTCTTTTCTTGGTCAATTTTGCTAATTGTCTATGAGTTTTATTTTTTCCCCCAAAGAACCAGCTTTTGGTTTCATTAGTCTTTTTATTTTTTTGTTTGTTTGTTTAGTTTGTTTCAGTTTCATTTAGTCAACTCTGATCTTTGTTATTTCTTTTCTTCTGCTGGGTCTCGGTTTGGTTTGTTCTTGCTTCCCTAGTTCCTTGAGGTGTGACCTTAGATTGTCCAGTTGTGCTCTTTCAGACTTATTGATGTAGGTATTTAATGCGATGAAGTTTCCTTTAGCACTGCCTTTGCTGTATCCAAGAGGTTTCGATAGGTTGTATCACTATTATTCAATTCAAAAAAAAATTTTAATTTTCGTCTTGATTTCATTGTTTACCCAACAACCATTCAGGAGCAGGTTATTTAATTTATATGTATTAGAATGGTTTTGAGGGTTCCTTTTGGAGTTGATTTCCAATTTCACTGTGGTCTGAGAGAGTATTTGATATCATTTCAATTTTTTAAATATATATTGAGACTTGTTTTGTGGCCTATCATATAGTCTATCTTTGAAAATGTTCCATGTGCTGATGAGTAGAATGTTCTGTAAATATCTGTTAAGTCCATTCGTTCTAAGGTATAGTTTAAGTACATTGTTTCTTTGTTGACTTTCTGCCTTGAGGACATGTCTGCTGCTGTCAGAGTATTAAAGCCCCCACTATTATGTATTATTGTCTATTTCATTTCTTAGGTCTGGTAGTAATTGTATAAATTTCAAAGCTACAGTGTTAGGTGCATATATATTTATGATAGTGATATTTTCTTGTTGGACAAGTACTTTTATCATTATATAATGTTCCTGTTTATCTTTTTTAACTCTGTTGCTGTAAAGTTTGTTTTGTCTGATATAAGAATAGCTACTTCTGGCCGGGTGCGGTGGCTCAAGCCTGTAATCCCAGCACTTTGGGAGGCCTAGACGGGCGGATCACGAGGTCAGGAGATCGAGACAATCCTGGCTAACAGGGTGAACCCCCGCCTCTACTAAAAAATACAAAAAACTAGCCGGG